>NW_028187799.1:0-386000 GCF_964204655.1 Triturus cristatus
GACACAATGCTTTACAATTTGGTGCTAGGGATCGTTTATTAGTGAGAGTCTCTGAGGTGGGCAGATACAGTGCTTTACACTGGTGCTAGGGATCGTTTATTAGTGAGAGTCTCTGAGGGGCCAGATACAGTGCTTTCCCCTTTGTGATGGGGATCGTTTATTAGGGAAAGTCCCCGCCCTGAGGTGGGCAGACACAATGCTTTACACTTTGGTACCGGGGATCGTTTATTAGTGAGAGTCTCTGAGGTGGGCAGATACAGTGCTTTACACTTTGGTGCTGGGGATCGTTTATTAGTGAAAGTCCCTTCCCTGAGGTGGGCAGACGCAATACTTTACAATTTGGTGCTAGGGATCATTTATTAGTGAGAGTCTCTGAGGTGGGCAGATACAGTGCTTTACACTTTGCTGCTGGGGATTGTTTATTAGTGAAAGTCACTACCCTGAGGTAGTCAGACACAATGCTTTACAATTTGGTGCTAGGGATCGTTTATTAGTGAGAGTCTCTGAGGTGGGCAGATACAGTTCTTTACACTTTGGTGCTGGGGATTGTTTATTAGTGAAACTCTCTGCCCTGAGGTGGGCAGACACAATGCTTTACACTTTGGTGCCGGGGATTGTTTATTAGTGAGAGTCTCTGAGGTGGGCAGATACAGTGCTTTACACTTTGGTGCTGGGGATTGTTTATTAGTGAGAGTCTCTGACGTGGGCTGATACAGTGCTTTACACTTTGGTGCTGGGGATTGTTTATTAGTGAAAGTCCCTGCCCTGACGTGGGCAGACACAATGCTTTACAATTTGGTGCTAGGGATCGTTTATTAGTGAGAGTCTCTGAGGTGGGCAGATACAGTGCTTTACACTTTGGTGCCGGGGATCGTTTATTAGTGAGAGTCTCTGAGGTGGGCATATACAGTGCTGTACACTTTGGTGCTAGGGATCGTTTATTAGTGAGAGTCTCTGAGGTGGGCAGATACATTGCTTTACACTTTGGTGCTGGGGATCGTTTATTAGTGAAAGTCCCTGCCCTGAGGTGGGCAGACACAATGCTTTACAATTTGGTGCTAGGGATCATTTATTAGTGAGAGTCTCTGAGGTGGGCAGATACAGTGCTTTACACTTTGGTGCTGAGGATCGTTTATTAGTGAAAGTCACTACCCTGAGGTAGTCAGACACAATGCTTTACAATTTGGTGCTAGGGATCGTTTATTAGTGAGAATCTCTGAGGTGGGCAGATACAGTGCTTTACACTTTGGTGATGGGGATCGTTTATAAGTGAAAGTCTCTGCCCTGAGGTGGGCAGACACAATGCTTTACACTTTGGTGCCGGGGATTGTTTACTAGTGAGAGTCTCTGAGGTTGGCAGATACAGTACTTTACACTTTGGTGCTCGGGATCGTTTATTAGTGAAAGACCCTGCCCTGAGGTGGGCAGACACAATGCTTTACACTTTGGTGCCGGGGATTGTTTATTAGTGAGTGTCTCTGAGGTGGGCAGATACAGTGCTTTACACTGGTGCTAGGGATCCTTTATTAGTGAGAGTCTCTGAGGTGGGCAGATACAGTGCCTTACACTTTGGTGCTGGGGATTGTTTATTAGTGAAAGTCCCTGCCCTTACATGGGCAGACACAATGCTTTACAATTTGGTGCTAGGGATCGTTTATTAGTGAAACTCTCTGAGGTGAGCAGATACAGTGCTTTACACTTTGGTGCCGGGGATCGTTTATTAGTGAGAGTCTCTGAGGTGGGCATATGCAGTGCTTTACACTTTGGTACTAGGGGTCATTTACTAGTGAGAGTCTCTGAGGTGGGCAGATACAGTGCTTTACACTTTGGTGCTGGGGATCGTTTATTAGTGAAAGTCCCTGCCCTGAGGTGGGCAGACACAATGCTTTACACTTTGGTGCTGGGGATCGTTTATTAATGAGAGTCTCTGAGGTGGGCAGATACAGTGATTTACACTGGTGGTAGGGATCGTTTATTAGTGAAAGTCCCTGCACTGAGGTGGGCAGACACAATGCTTTACACTTTGGTGCCAGGGATCGTTTATTAGTGAGAGTCTCTGAGGTGGGCAGATACAGTGCTTTACACTGGTGCTAGGGATCCTTTATTAGTGAGAGTCTCTGAGGTGGGCAGATACAGTGCTTTACACTTTGGTGCTGGGGATTGTTTATTAGTGAAAGTCCCTGCCCTGACATGGGCAGACACAATGCTTTACAATTTGGTGCTAGGGATCGTTTACTAGTGAAACTCTCTGAGGTGGGCAGATACAGTGCTTTACACTTTGGTGCCGGGGATCGTTTATTAGTGAGAGTCTCTGAGGTGGGCATATACAGTGCTTTACACTTTGGTACTAGGGGTCATTTACTAGTGAGGGTCTCTGAGGTGGGCAGATACAGTTCTTTACACTTTGGTGCTGGGGATCGTTTATTAGTGAAAGTCCCTGCCCTGAGGTGGGCAGACACAATGCTTTACACTTTGGTGCTGGGGATCGTTTATTAATGAGAGTCTCTGAGGTGGGCAGATACAGTGATTTATACTGGTGGTAGGGATCGTTTATTAGTGAAAGTCCCTGCCCTGACGTGGGCAGACACAATGCTTTACACTTTGGTGCCGGGGATCGTTTATTAGTGAGAGTCTCTGAGGTGGGCAGATACAGTGCTTTACACTTTGGTGCTAGGGATCGTTTATTAGTGAGAGTCTCTGAGGTGGGCAGATACAGTGCTTTACACTTTGGTGCTGTGGATTGTTTATTAGTGAAAGTCCCTGCCCTGACATGGGCAGACACAATGCTTTACAATTTGGTGCTAGGGATCGTTTATTAGTGAAACTCTCTGAGGTGGGCAGATACAGTGCTTTACACTTTGGTGCCGGGGATCGTTTATTAGTGAGAGTCTCTGAGGTGGGCATATACAGTGCTTTACACTTTGGTGCTGGGGATCGTTTATTAGTGAAAGTCCCTGCCCTGAGGTGGGCAGACACAATGCTTTACACTTTGGTGCTGGGGATCGTTTATTAATGAGAGTCTCTGAGGTGGGCAGATACAGTGATTTACACTGGTGGTAGGGATCGTTTATTAGTGAAAGTCCCTGCACTGAGGTGGGCAGACACAATGCTTTACACTTTGGTGCCAGGGATCGTTTATTAGTGAGAGTCTCTGAGGTGGGCAGATACAGTGCTTTACACTGGTGCTAGGGATCCTTTATTAGTGAGAGTCTCTGAGGTGGGCAGATACAGTGCTTTACACTTTGGTGCTGGGGATTGTTTATTAGTGAAAGTCCCTGCCCTGACATGGGCAGACACAATGCTTTACAATTTGGTGCTAGGGATCGTTTACTAGTGAAACTCTCTGAGGTGGGCAGATACAGTGCTTTACACTTTGGTGCCGGGGATCGTTTATTAGTGAGAGTCTCTGAGGTGGGCATATACAGTGCTTTACACTTTGGTACTAGGGGTCATTTACTAGTGAGAGTCTCTGAGGTGGGCAGATACAGTGCTTTACACTTTGGTGCTGGGGATCGTTTATTAGTGAAAGTCCCTGCCCTGAGGTGGGCAGACACAATGCTTTACACTTTGGTGCTGGGGATCGTTTATTAATGAGAGTCTCTGAGGTGGGCAGATACAGTGATTTACACTTTGGTGCTGGGGATCGTTAATTAGTGAAAGTCCCTGCCCTGAGCTGAGCAGACACAATGCTTTACAATTTGGTGCGAGGGATCGTTTATTAGTGAGAGTCTCTGAGGTGGGCAGATACAGTGCTTTACACTTTGGTGCTAGGGATCGTTTATTAGTGAAAGTCCCTGCCCTGACGTGGGCAGACACAATGCTTTACACTTTGGTGCCGGGGATCGTTTATTAGTGAGAGTCTCCGAGGTGGGCAGATACAGTGCTTTACACTTTGGTGCTAGGGATCGTTTATTAGTGAGAGTCTCTGAGGTGGGCAGATACAGTGCTTTACACTTTGGTGCTAGGAATCGATTATTAGTGAAAGTCCCTGCCCTGAGCTGAGCAGACACAATGCTTTACAATTTGGTGCGAGGGATCGTTTATTAGTGAGAGTCTCTGAGGTGGGCAGATACAGTGATTTACACTTTGGTGCTGGGGATCGTTAATTAGTGAAAGTCCCTGCCCTGAGGTTGGCAGACACAATGCTTTACACTTTGGTGCCGGGGATCGTTTATTAGTGAGAGTCTCTGAGGTGGGCAGATATAGTGCTTTACACTTTCGTGCTGTGGATCGTTTATTAGTGAAAGTCCCTGACCTGAGGTGGGCAGACACAATGCATTACACTTTGTTGCCGGGGATCGTTTATTAGTGAGAGTCTCTGAGGTGGGCAGATACAGTGCTTTACACTTTGGTGCTAGGGATCGTTTATTAGTGAGAGTCTCTGAGGTGGGCAGATACAGTGCTTTACACTTTGGTGCTAGGGATCGATTATTAGTGAAAGTCCCTGCCCAGAGGTGGGAGACACAAAGCTTTACAATTTGGTGTGAGGAATCGTTTATTAGTGAGAGTCTCTGAGGTGGGCAGATACAGTGCTGTACACTTTGGTGCTAGGGATCGTTTATTAGTGAGAGTCTCTGAGGTGGGCAGATACATTGCTTTACACTTTGGTGCTGAGGATTGTTTATTAGTGAAAGTCACTGCCCTGAGGTAGTCAGACACAATGCTTTACAATTTGGTGCTAGGGATCGCTTATTAGTGAGAGTCTCTGAGGTGGGCAGATGCAGTGCTTTACACTTTGGTGCCAGGAATTGTTTATTAGTGAGAGTCTCTGAGGTGGGCAGATACAGTGCTTTACACTTTGGTGCCGGGGATTGTTTATTAGTGAGAGTCTCTGAGGTGGGCAGATACAGTGCTTTACACTTTGGTGCCGGGGATCGTTTATTAGTGAAAGTCCCTGCCCTGAGGTGGGCAGACACAATGCTTTACAATTTGGTGCTAGGGATCGTTTATTAGTGAGAGTCTCTGAGGTGGGCAGATACAGTGCTTTACACTTTGGTGCAGGGGATCGTTTATTAGTGAAAGTCCCTGCCCTGAGGTGGGCAGACACAATGCTTTAAACTTTGGTGCTGGAGATCGTTTATTAGTGAGAGTCTCTGAGGTGGGCAGATACAGTGCTTTACACTGGTGCTAGGGATCGTTTATTAGTGAGAGTCTCTGAGGTGGGCAGATACAGTGCTTTACACTTTGGTGCTGGGGATCGTTTATTAGTGAAAGTCCCTGCCCTGAGGTGGGCAGACACAATGCTTTACACTTTGGTGCTGGGGATCGTTTATTAATGAGAGTCTCTGAGGTGGGCAGATACAGTGATTTATACTGGTGGTAGGGATCGTTTATTAGTGAAAGTCCCTGCCCTGACGTGGGCAGACACAATGCTTTACACTTTGGTGCCGGGGATCGTTTATTAGTGAGAGTCTCTGAGGTGGGCAGATACAGTGCTTTACACTTTGGTGCTAGGGATCGTTTATTAGTGAGAGTCTCTGAGGTGGGCAGATACAGTGCTTTACACTTTGATGCTAGGAATCGATTATTAGTGAAAGTCCCTGCCCTGAGCTGAGCAGACACAATGCTTTACAATTTGGTGCGAGGGATCGTTTATTAGTGAGAGTCTCTGAGGTGGGCAGATACAGTGATTTACACTTTGGTGCTGGGGATCGTTAATTAGTGAAAGTCCCTGCCCTGAGGTTGGCAGACACAATGCTTTACACTTTGGTGCCGGGGATCGTTTATTAGTGAGAGTCTCTGAGGTGGGCAGATATAGTGCTTTACACTTTCGTGCTGTGGATCGTTTATTAGTGAAAGTCCCTGACCTGAGGTGGGCAGACACAATGCTTTACACTTTGTTGCCGGGGATCGTTTATAGTGAGAGTCTCTGAGGTGGGCAGATACAGTGCTTTACACTTTGGTGCTAGGGATCGTTTATTAGTGAGAGTCTCTGAGGTGGGCAGATACAGTGCTTTACACTTTGGTGCTAGGGATCGATTATTAGTGAAAGTCCCTGCCCAGAGGTGGGAGACACAAAGCTTTACAATTTGGTGTGAGGAATCGTTTATTAGTGAGAGTCTCCGAGGTGGGCAGATACAGTGCTGTACACTTTGGTGCTAGGGATCGTTTATTAGTGAGAGTCTCTGAGGTGGGCAGATACATTGCTTTACACTTTGGTGCTGAGGATTGTTTATTAGTGAAAGTCACTGCCCTGAGGTAGTCAGACACAATGCTTTACAATTTGGTGCTAGGGATCGCTTATTAGTGAGAGTCTCTGAGGTGGGCAGATGCAGTGCTTTACACTTTGGTGCCAGGAATTGTTTATTAGTGAGAGTCTCTGAGCTGGGCAGATACAGTGCTTTACACTTTGGTGCCGGGGATTGTTTATTAGTGAGAGTCTCTGAGGTGGGCAGATACAGTGCTTTACACTTTGGTGCCGGGGATCGTTTATTAGTGAAAGTCCCTGCCCTGAGGTGGGCAGACACAATGCTTTACAATTTGGTGCTAGGGACCGTTTATTAGTGAGAGTCTCTGAGGTGGGCAGATACAGTGCTTTACACTTTGGTGCTGGGGATCGTTTATTAGTGAAAGTCCCTGCCCTGAGGTGGGCAGACACAATGCTTTAAACTTTGGTGCTGGAGATCGTTTATTAGTGAGAGTCTCTGAGGTGGGCAGATACAGTGCTTTACACTGGTGCTAGGGATCGTTTATTAGTGAGAGTCTCTGAGGTGGCCAGATACAGTGCTTTACACTTTGGTGCTGGGGATCGTTTACTAGTGAAAGTCCCTGCGCTGAGGTGGGCAGACACAATGCTTTACAATTTGGTGCTAGGGATCGTTTATTAGTGAGAGTCTCTGAGGTGGGCAGATGCAGTGCTTTACACTTTGGTGCTAGGGATCGTTTATTAGTGAGAGTGTCTGAGGTGGGCATATACAGTTCTTTACACTTTGGTGCTGGGGATCGTTTATTAGTGAAAGTCCCTGCCCTGAGGTGGGCAGGCACAATGCTTTACACTTTGGTACCGGGGATCATTTATTAGTGAGAGTCTCTGAGGTGGGCAGATACAGTGCTTTACACTTTGGTGCTGGGGATCGTTTATTAGTGAAAGTCCCTTCCCTGAGGTGGGCAGACGCAATGCTTTACAATTTGGTGCTAGGGATCATTTATTAGTGAGAGTCTCTGAGGTGGGCAGATACAGTGCTTTACACTTTGCTGCTGGGGATTGTTTATTAGTGAAAGTAACTACCCTGAGGTTGTCAGACACAATGCTTTACAATTTGGTGCTAGGGATGGTTTACTAGTGAGAGTCTCTGAGGTGGGCAGATACAGTTCTTTACACTTTGGTGCTGGGGATTGTTTATTAGTGAAACTCTCTGCCCTGAGGTGGGCAGACACAATGCTTTACACTTTGGTGCCGGGGATCGTTTATTAGTGAGAGTCTCTGAGGTGGGCATATACAGTGCTGCACACTTTGGTGCTAGGGATCATTTATTAGTGAGAGTCTCTGAGGTGGGCAGATACATTGCTTTACACTTTGGTGCTGGGGATCGTTTATTAGTGAATGTCCCTGCCCTGAGGTGGGCAGACACAATGCTTTACAATTTGGTGCTACGGATCATTTATTAGTGAGAGTCTCTGAGGTGGGCAGATACAGTGCTTTACACTTTGGTGCTGAGGATCGTTTATTAGTGAAAGTCACTACCCTGAGGTAGTCAGACACAATGCTTTACAATTTGGTGCTAGGGATCGTTTATTAGTGAGAATCTCTGAGGTGGGCAGATACAGTGCTTTACACTTTGGTGCTGGGGATCGTTTATAAGTGAAAGTCTCTGCCCTGAGGTGGGCAGACACAATGCTTTAAAATTTAGTGCTAGGGATCGTTTATTAGTGAGAGTTTCTGAGGTGGGCAGATACAGTGCTTTACACTTTGGTGCTGGGGATCGTTTATTAGTGAAAGTCTCTGCCCTGAGGTGGGCAGACACAATGCTTTACAATTTGGTGCCAGGGATCGTTTATTAGTGAGAGTCTCTGAGGTGGGCAGATACAGTGCTTTACAGTTTGGTGCTAGGGATTGTTTATTAGTGAGAGTCTCTGAGGTGGGCAGATACAGTGCTTTACACTCTGGTGCTAGGGATCGATTATTAGTGAAAGTCCCTGCCCTGAGGTGGGCAGACACAATGCTTTACAATTTGGTGCGAGGGAGCGTTTATTAGTGAGAGTCTCTGAGGTGGGCAGATACAGTGCTTTACACTTTGGTGCTGGGGATTGTTTATTAGTGAAAGTCCCTGCCCTGAGGTGGGCAGACACAATGCTTTACACTTTGGTGCCGGGGATCGTTTATTAGTGAGAGTCTCTGAGGTGGGCAGATACAGTGCTTTACACTTTAGTGCTGTGGATCGTTTATTAGTGAAAGTCCCTGCCCTGAGGTGGGCAGACACAATGCTTTACACTTTGGTGCCGGGTATAGTTTATTAGTGAGAGTCTCTGAGGTGGGCAGACACAGTGCTTTACACTTTGGTGCTAGGGATCGTTTATTAGTGAGAGTCTCTGAGGTGGGCAGATACAGTGCTTTACACTTTGGTGCTGGGGATCGTTTATTAGTGAAAGTCCCTGCCCTGAGGTGGGCAGACACACTGCTTTAAACTTTGGTGCTGGAGATCGTTTATTAGTGAGAGTCTCTGAGGTGGGCAGATACAGTGCTTTACACTGATGCTAGGGATCGTTTATTAGTGAGAGTCTCTGAGGTGGCCAGATACAGTGCTTTACACTTTGGTGCTGGGGATCGTTTACTAGTGAAAGTCCCTGCGCTGAGGTGGGCAGACACAATGCTTTACAATTTGGTGCTAGGGATTGTTTATTAGTGAGAGTGTCTGAGGTGGGCATATACAGTTCTTTACACTTTGGTGCTGGGGATCGTTTATTAGTGAAAGTCCCTGCCCTGAGGTGGGCAGACACAATGCTTTACAATTTGGTGCTAGGGATCGTTTATTAGTGAGAGTCTCTGAGGTGGGCAGATACAGTGCTTTACACTGGTGCTAGGGATCGTTTATTAGTGAGAGTCTCTGAGGGGCCAGATACAGTGCTTTCCCCTTTGCTGATGGGGATCGTTTATTAGTGAAAGTCCCTTCCCTGAGGTGGGCAGACGCAATACTTTACAATTTGGTGCTAGGGATCATTTATTAGTGAGAGTCTCTGAGGTGGGCAGATACAGTGCTTTACACTTTGCTGCTGGGGATTGTTTATTAGTGAAAGTCACTACCCTGAGGTAGTCAGACACAATGCTTTACAATTTGGTGCTAGGGATCGTTTATTAGTGAGAGTCTCTGAGGTGGGCAGATACAGTTCTTTACACTTTGGTGCTGGGGATTGTTTATTAGTGAAACTCTCTGCCCTGAGGTGGGCAGACACAATGCTTTACACTTTGGTGCCGGGGATTGTTTATTAGTGAGAGTCTCTGAGGTGGGCAGATACAGTGCTTTACACTTTGGTGCTGGGGATTGTTTATTAGTGAGAGTCTCTGACGTGGGCTGATACAGTGCTTTACACTTTGGTGCTGGGGATTGTTTATTAGTGAAAGTCCCTGCCCTGACGTGGGCAGACACAATGCTTTACAATTTGGTGCTAGGGATCGTTTATTAGTGAGAGTCTCTGAGGTGGGCAGATACAGTGCTTTACACTTTGGTGCCGGGGATCGTTTATTAGTGAGAGTCTCTGAGGTGGGCATATACAGTGCTGTACACTTTGGTGCTAGGGATCGTTTATTAGTGAGAGTCTCTGAGGTGGGCAGATACATTGCTTTACACTTTGGTGCTGGGGATCGTTTATTAGTGAAAGTCCCTGCCCTGAGGTGGGCAGACACAATGCTTTACAATTTGGTGCTAGGGATCATTTATTAGTGAGAGTCTCTGAGGTGGGCAGATACAGTGCTTTACACTTTGGTGCTGAGGATCGTTTATTAGTGAAAGTCACTACCCTGAGGTAGTCAGACACAATGCTTTACAATTTGGTGCTAGGGATCGTTTATTAGTGAGAATCTCTGAGGTGGGCAGATACAGTGCTTTACACTTTGGTGCTGGGGATCGTTTATAAGTGAAAGTCTCTGCCCTGAGGTGGGCAGACACAATGCTTTACACTTTGGTGCCGGGGATTGTTTACTAGTGAGAGTCTCTGAGGTTGGCAGATACAGTACTTTACACTTTGGTGCTCGGGATCGTTTATTAGTGAAAGACCCTGCCCTGAGGTGGGCAGACACAATGCTTTACACTTTGGTGCCGGGGATTGTTTATTAGTGAGTGTCTCTGAGGTGGGCAGATACAGTGCTTTACACTGGTGCTAGGGATCCTTTATTAGTGAGAGTCTCTGAGGTGGGCAGATACAGTGCCTTACACTTTGGTGCTGGGGATTGTTTATTAGTGAAAGTCCCTGCCCTTACATGGGCAGACACAATGCTTTACAATTTGGTGCTAGGGATCGTTTATTAGTGAAACTCTCTGAGGTGAGCAGATACAGTGCTTTACACTTTGGTGCCGGGGATCGTTTATTAGTGAGAGTCTCTGAGGTGGGCATATGCAGTGCTTTACACTTTGGTACTAGGGGTCATTTACTAGTGAGAGTCTCTGAGGTGGGCAGATACAGTGCTTTACACTTTGGTGCTGGGGATCGTTTATTAGTGAAAGTCCCTGCCGTGAGGTGGGCAGACACAATGCTTTACACTTTGGTGCTGGGGATCGTTTATTAATGAGAGTCTCTGAGGTGGGCAGATACAGTGATTTACACTGGTGGTAGGGATCGTTTATTAGTGAAAGTCCCTGCACTGAGGTGGGCAGACACAATGCTTTACACTTTGGTGCCAGGGATCGTTTATTAGTGAGAGTCTCTGAGGTGGGCAGATACAGTGCTTTACACTGGTGCTAGGGATCCTTTATTAGTGAGAGTCTCTGAGGTGGGCAGATACAGTGCTTTACACTTTGGTGCTGGGGATTGTTTATTAGTGAAAGTCCCTGCCCTGACATGGGCAGACACAATGCTTTACAATTTGGTGCTAGGGGGTGTTTAGCCAAAATATCGAGTTTTAAATTTCGACCTACAATAATATCGTGTTTTTAATATCGTAGGTACAGAATATCGAAGTCAAGAATATCGATGGACAGAATATCGATCCCAAGGTAAGTAATATCGAAGTTAATAATATCGAAGTACTTAATATCGATGTAAGTAATATCGTAAGTAAAAATTTCGATGTCAATAATATCGATATTTATTTAGTGTAATGTCATTTAATATGTATTTTATTTGTATGTTAAAGATTATTGTAATGTATTTTAATACATTTAAAAATAAATGTTTAGAGATTTATAATTATTTTACATTTAATTTAGCGTTTTAGTATCAGAGCGGGTTGTGGGTTTATAGGGGAATAGGGTGGGAAGTAATTTAATTATAATTAATGAATTAATATGTATTGTTTAATTGGTATTTATGATTAATTAATTGGTAATTAATTAATAATTGGTAATTAATTGATTAATTAATAGTTAATTAATTATTAATTTTAAAATTATTTTATTAATTGGTTAATTATATACATTATAATTACTTTATTATTAATATTTATTTATTGTTATTGTTAATTAATTAATTGTTAATTAGTAATTAATTGGTGATTTAAGTTTATTAAGTGATTAATTGATAATTAAATTAATTATGTGAATTTTTATGTGTAGTGGGTTGTGGGTTTTTAGGGGAATAGGGTGGGAAGTAATGTAATTATAATTAATGAATTAATATGTATTGTTTAATTGGTATTTATGATTAATTAATTGGTAATCAATTAATAATTGGTAATTAATTTGATTAATAGATTAAATAATTTTTAATTAATTATTAATTGTAAAAATAATTTATTATTTGGTTAATTATATAAATTATAATTAGTTTATTAATAATATTTATTTATTGTTATAGTTAATTAATTAATTGTTAATTAGTAATTAATTGGTGATTTAATTTTATTAAGTGATTAATTGATAATTAAAATTAATTATGTGAATTTTTATGTGTAGTGGGTTGTGGGTTTATAGGGGAATAGGGTTGGATGTAATTAAAATAAAATAAATAATGATATATTTTATTTATTTGTAATTATTATTAATTAATTGTTATTAGTTAGTTAAATATAGTAAATATAAATAATTGATTATTGTATTTTATTTGTTGTTATTGCTAATTAATGTATTGTTAATTAATAATTAATAGGTGAATATTTGTAATTTCGTAGTTAATATGTATTAATTAGTGAATTAATAACTATATTAATTATAAAGAATGTATTATTAATTGTAAATAAGAGATAAATTGATATTTAAATCTATTGTGTATTTTGTATGTGTAGTGTGTTGTGTGTTAAAGGGGGAATAGTGTGGGTTGTAATTTAAATTTATTTATTTAAATATTTATTTTACATAATTGGTATTTAATAATAATTATTTTTTTAAAACATTGTTAACATGCAATTTTTTTATAACAAATTATTGAATTGGTTATAATGTTCATAGAATCACTATGCTATCTAGTGCTTTCCCAACTGTTTTACTATCTGGAGTGGGAATAGTAATTTTTACCCCTACGCTATCCAGCGCTTTCCCTACTGTTGCACTCTCTGGAGTTGGAATAGTAATTTTTACCCCAACGCTATCCAGCGCTTTCCCTACTGTTGCACTCTTTGGAGTTGGAATAGTAATTTTTACCCCTACGCTATCCAGCGCTTTCCCTACTGTTGCACTCTCTGGAGTTGGAATAGTAATTTTTACCCCTACGCTATCCAACACTTTCCCTACTATTGCACTCTCTGGAGTTGGAATAGTAATTTTTACCCTTACGCTATCCAACACTTTCCCTACTATTGCATTCTCTGGAGTGGGAATAGTAAATTTTACCCTTACGCTATCCAACACTTTCCCTACTATTGCACTCTCTGGAGTTGGAATAGTAATTTTTACCCCTACGCTATCCAACGTTTTCCCTACTGTTGCACTCTTTGGAGTTGGAATAGTTATTTTTACCACTACGCTATCCAACGTTTTCTATACTGTTGCACTCTCTGGAGTGGGAATAGTAAATTTTACCCTTACGCTATCCAACACTTTCCCTACTATTGCACTCTCTGGAGTGGGAATAGTAGATTTTACCCTTACGCTATCCAACACTTTCCCTACTATTGCACTCTCTGGAGTTGGAATAGTAATTTTTACCCCTACGCTATCCAACGTTTTCCCTACTGTTGCACTCTTTGGAGTTGGAATAGTTATTTGTACCCCTACGCTATCCAACGTTTTCCCTACTGTTGCTCTGTCTGGAGTGGGAATAGTAATTTTTACCCTTACGCTAGCCAACACTTTCCCTACTATTGCACTCTCTGGAGTGGGAATAGTAATTTTTACCATTACGCTATCCAACACTTTCCCTACTATTGCACTCTCTGGAGTTGGAATAGTAATTTTTACCCCTACGCTATCCAACGCTTTCCCTACTGTTGCACTCTTTGGAGTTGGAATAGTAATTTTTACCCCTACGCTATCCAATGTTTTCCCTACTGTTGCACTCTCGGGAGTTGGAATAGTTATTTTTACCCCTACGCTATCCAACATTTTCCTTACTGTTGTTTTTGTTGAAGTTGGACTAGTAGTTTTATTGTGTCTGATATTAAATATGTTTTGTAATATTTTAGCTATTGTAATATATAATTAATAATAAAAATTATTCAAAGTAAAATTATTGATTATTATTTGCTATATGTAATTATTTAATATTTATTAATGTTATTGTTTTATGTGTATAGATGTATTGGTAATTTAAATAAATATTTAATAATTTATATGTTACAGAAATTATTATTAAAAGTAATTATTAAGTAAGTGTATATATTATATATTATATATATATGTTTCATTAAAGTTTCATTTAATTATATATATTTATTATACATTTTACATATTATACAATATATTTAATTATGTTTCTTTGATTTATAAGTATTATTTGGTTTATTTTACATATATTTTTAAACTAAAAAAAACCCGATATTTTTGAATTACGATATTTTTGACATCGATATTAAATTATCGATATTTTTGTACTTACCATGTTGTAGATAGGATGTCGATATTCTTGACCACGATATTTTTGTTGCGATATTTTTGTAGGTCGAATTTTTGTCTTTCGAAATTATGTCATACAATCGTGCTAGGGATCGTTTACTAGTGAAACTCTCTGAGGTGGGCAGATACAGTGCTTTACACTTTGGTGCCGGGGATCGTTTATTAGTGAGAGTCTCTGAGGTGGGCATATACAGTGCTTTACACTTTGGTACTAGGGGTCATTTACTAGTGAGAGTCTCTGAGGTGGGCAGATACAGTTCTTTACACTTTGGTGCTGGGGATCGTTTATTAGTGAAAGTCCCTGCCCTGAGGTGGGCAGACACAATGCTTTACACTTTGGTGCTGGGGATCGTTTATTAATGAGAGTCTCTGAGGTGGGCAGATACAGTGATTTATACTGGTGGTAGGGATCGTTTATTAGTGAAAGTCCCTGCCCTGACGTGGGCAGACACAATGCTTTACACTTTGGTGCCGGGGATCGTTTATTAGTGAGAGTCTCTGAGGTGGGCAGATACAGTGCTTTACACTTTGGTGCTAGGGATCGTTTATTAGTGAGAGTCTCTGAGGTGGGCAGATACAGTGCTTTACACTTTGGTGCTAGGAATTGATTATTAGTGAAAGTCCCTGCCCTGAGCTGAGCAGACACAATGCTTTACAATTTGGTGCGAGAGATCGTTTATTAGTGAGAGTCTCTGAGGTGGGCAGATACAGTGATTTACACTTTGGTGCTGGGGATCGTTAATTAGTGAAAGTCCCTGCCCTGAGGTTGGCAGACACAATGCTTTACACTTTGGTGCCGGGGATCGTTTATTAGTGAGAGTCTCTGAGGTGGGCAGATATAGTGCTTTACACTTTCATGCTGTGGATTGTTTATTAGTGAAAGTCCCTGACCTGAGGTGGGCAGACACAATGCTTTACACTTTGTTGCCGGGGATCGTTTATTAGTGAGAGTCTCTGAGGTGGGCAGATACAGTGCTTTACACTTTGGTGCTAGGGATCGTTTATTAGTGAGAGTCTCTGAGGTGGGCAGATACAGTGCTTTACACTTTGGTGCTAGGGATCGATTATTAGTGAAAGTCCCTGCCCAGAGGTGGGAGACACAAAGCTTTACAATTTGGTGTGAGGAATCGTTTATTAGTGAGAGTCTCTGAGGTGGGCAGATACAGTGCTGTACACTTTGGTGCTAGGGATCGTTTATTAGTGAGAGTCTCCGAGGTGGGCAGATACATTGCTTTACACTTTGGTGCTGAGGATTGTTTATTAGTGAAAGTCACTGCCCTGAGGTAGTCAGACACAATGCTTTACAATTTGGTGCTAGGGATCGCTTATTAGTGAGAGTCTCTGAGGTGGGCAGATGCAGTGCTTTACACTTTGGTGCCAGGAATTGTTTATTAGTGAGAGTCTCTGAGGTGGGCAGATACAGTGCTTTACACTTTGGTGCTAGGGATCGATTATTAGTGAAAGTCCCTGCCCAGAGGTGGGAGACACAAAGCTTTACAATTTGGTGTGAGGAATCGTTTATTAGTGAGAGTCTCTGAGGTGGGCAGATACAGTGCTGTACACTTTGGTGCTAGGGATCGTTTATTAGTGAGAGTCTCCGAGGTGGGCAGATACATTGCTTTACACTTTGGTGCTGAGGATTGTTTATTAGTGAAAGTCACTGCCCTGAGGTAGTCAGACACAATGCTTTACAATTTGGTGCTAGGGATCGCTTATTAGTGAGAGTCTCTGAGGTGGGCAGATGCAGTGCTTTACACTTTGGTGCCAGGAATTGTTTATTAGTGAGAGTCTCTGAGGTGGGCAGATACAGTGCTTTACACTTTGGTGCCGGGGATTGTTTATTAGTGAGAGTCTCTGAGGTGGGCAGATACAGTGCTTTACACTTTGGTGCCGGGGATCGTTTATTAGTGAAAGTCCCTGCCCTGAGGTGGGCAGACACAATGCTTTACAATTTGGTGCTAGGGATTGTTTATTAGTGAGAGTCTCTGAGGTGGGCAGATACAGTGCTTTACACTTTGGTGCTGGGGATCGTTTATTAGTGAAAGTCCCTGCCCTGAGGTGGGCAGACACAATGCTTTAAACTTTGGTGCTGGAGATCGTTTATTAGTGAGAGTCTCTGAGGTGGGCAGATGCAGTGCTTTACACTTTGGTGCTAGGGATCGTTTATTAGTGAGAGTGTCTGAGGTGGGCATATACAGTTCTTTACACTTTGGTGCTGGGGATCGTTTATTAGTGAAAGTCCCTGCCCTGAGGTGGGCAGACACAATGCTTTACACTTTTGTGCCGGGGATCGTTTATCAGTGAGAGTCTCTGAGGTGGGCAGATACAGTGCTTTACACTGGTGCTAGGGATCGTTTATTAGTGAGAGTCTCTGAGGGGCCAGATACAGTGCTTTACCCTTTGGTGCTGGGGATCGTTTATTAGGGAAAGTCCCAGCCCTGAGGTGGGCAGACACAATGCTTTACACTTTGGTACCGGGGATCGTTAATTAGTGAGAGTCTCTGAGGTGGGCAGATACAGTGCTTTACACTTTGGTGCTGGGGATCGTTTATTAGTGAAAGTCCCTTCCCTGAGGTGGGCAGACGCAATGCTTTACAATTTGGTGCTAGGGATCATTTATTAGTGAGAGTCTCTGAGGTGGGCAGATACAGTGCTTTACACTTTGCTGCTGGGGATTGTTTATTAGTGAAAGTCACTACCCTGAGGTAGTCAGACACAATGCTTTACAATTTGGTGCTAGGGATGGTTTACTAGTGAGAGTCTCTGAGGTGGGCAGATACAGTTCTTTACACTTTGGTGCTGGGGATTGTTTATTAGTGAAACTCTCTGCCCTGAGGTGGGCAGACACAATGCTTTACACTTTGGTGCCGGGGATTGTTTATTAGTGAGAGTCTCTGGAGTGGGCAGATACAGTGCTTTACACTTTGGTGCTGGGGATTGTTTATTAGTGAGAGTCTCTGACGTGGGCAGATACAGTGCTTTACACTTTGGTGCTGGGGATTGTTTATTAGTGAAAGTCCCTACCCTGACGTGGGCAGACACAATGCTTTACAATTTGGTGCTAGGGATCGTTTATTAGTGAGAGTCTGTGAGGTGGACAGATACAGTGCTTTACACTTTGGTGCCGGGGATCGTTTATTAGTGAGAGTCTCTGAGGTGGGCATATACAGTGCTGTACACTTTGGTGCTAGGGATCGTTTATTAGTGAGAGTCTCTGAGGTGGGCAGATACATTGCTTTACACTTTGGTGCTGGGGATCGTTTATTAGTGAAAGTCCCTGCCCTGAGGTGGGCAGACACAATGCTTTACACTTTGGTGCTGGGGATCGTTTATTAATGAGAGTCTCTGAGGTGGGCAGATACAGTGATTTATACTGGTGGTAGGGATCGTTTATTAGTGAAAGTCCCTGCCCTGACGTGGGCAGACACAATGCTTTACACTTTGGTGCCGGGGATCGTTTATTAGTGAGAGTCTCTGAGGTGGGCAGATACAGTGCTTTACACTTTGGTGCTAGGGATCGTTTATTAGTGAGAGTCTCTGAGGTGGGCAGATACAGTGCTTTACACTTTGGTGCTAGGAATTGATTATTAGTGAAAGTCCCTGCCCTGAGCTGAGCAGACACAATGCTTTACAATTTGGTGCGAGGGATCGTTTATTAGTGAGAGTCTCTGAGGTGGGCAGATACAGTGATTTACACTTTGGTGCCGGGGATCGTTTATTAGTGAGAGTCTCTGAGGTGGGCAGATATAGTGCTTTACACTTTCATGCTGTGGATCGTTTATTAGTGAAAGTCCCTGACCTGAGGTGGGCAGACACAATGCTTTACACTTTGTTGCCGGGGATCGTTTATTAGTGAGAGTCTCTGAGGTGGGCAGATACAGTGCTTTACACTTTGGTGCTAGGGATCGTTTATTAGTGAGAGTCTCTGAGGTGGGCAGATACAGTGCTTTACACTTTGGTGCTAGGGATCGATTATTAGTGAAAGTCCCTGCCCAGAGGTGGGAGACACAAAGCTTTACAATTTGGTGTGCGGAATCGTTTATTAGTGAGAGTCTCTGAGGTGGGCAGATACAGTGCTGTACACTTTGGTGCTAGGGATCGTTTATTAGTGAGAGTCTCCGAGGTGGGCAGATACATTGCTTTACACTTTGGTGCTGAGGATTGTTTATTAGTGAAAGTCACTGCCCTGAGGTAGTCAGACACAATGCTTTACAATTTGGTGCTAGGGATCGCTTATTAGTGAGAGTCTCTGAGGTGGGCAGATGCAGTGCTTTACACTTTGGTGCCAGGAATTGTTTATTAGTGAGAGTCTCTGAGGTGGGCAGATACAGTGCTTTACACTTTGGTGCTAGGGATCGATTATTAGTGAAAGTCCCTGCCCAGAGGTGGGAGACACAAAGCTTTACAATTTGGTGTGAGGAATCGTTTATTAGTGAGAGTCTCTGAGGTGGGCAGATACAGTGCTGTACACTTTGGTGCTAGGGATCGTTTATTAGTGAGAGTCTCCGAGGTGGGCAGATACATTGCTTTACACTTTGGTGCTGAGGATTGTTTATTAGTGAAAGTCACTGCCCTGAGGTAGTCAGACACAATGCTTTACAATTTGGTGCTAGGGATCGCTTATTAGTGAGAGTCTCTGAGGTGGGCAGATGCAGTGCTTTACACTTTGGTGCCAGGAATTGTTTATTAGTGAGAGTCTCTGAGGTGGGCAGATACAGTGCTTTACACTTTGGTGCCGGGGATTGTTTATTAGTGAGAGTCTCTGAGGTGGGCAGATACAGTGCTTTACACTTTGGTGCCGGGGATCGTTTATTAGTGAAAGTCCCTGCCCTGAGGTGGGCAGACACAATGCTTTACAATTTGGTGCTAGGGATTGTTTATTAGTGAGAGTCTCTGAGGTGGGCAGATACAGTGCTTTACACTTTGGTGCTGGGGATCGTTTATTAGTGAAAGTCCCTGCCCTGAGGTGGGCAGACACAATGCTTTAAACTTTGGTGCTGGAGATCGTTTATTAGTGAGAGTCTCTGAGGTGGGCAGATGCAGTGCTTTACACTTTGGTGCTAGGGATCGTTTATTAGTGAGAGTGTCTGAGGTGGGCATATACAGTTCTTTACACTTTGGTGCTGGGGATCGTTTATTAGTGAAAGTCCCTGCCCTGAGGTGGGCAGACACAATGCTTTACACTTTTGTGCCGGGGATCGTTTATCAGTGAGAGTCTCTGAGGTGGGCAGATACAGTGCTTTACACTGGTGCTAGGGATCGTTTATTAGTGAGAGTCTCTGAGGGGCCAGATACAGTGCTTTACCCTTTGGTGCTGGGGATCGTTTATTAGGGAAAGTCCCAGCCCTGAGGTGGGCAGACACAATGCTTTACACTTTGGTACCGGGGATCGTTTATTAGTGAGAGTCTCTGAGGTGGGCAGATACAGTGCTTTACACTTTGGTGCTGGGGATCGTTTATTAGTGAAAGTCCCTTCCCTGAGGTGGGCAGACGCAATGCTTTACAATTTTGTGCTAGGGATCATTTATTAGTGAGAGTCTCTGAGGTGGGCAGATACAGTGCTTTACACTTTGCTGCTGGGGATTGTTTATTAGTGAAAGTCACTACCCTGAGGTAGTCAGACACAATGCTTTACAATTTGGTGCTAGGGATGGTTTACTAGTGAGAGTCTCTGAGGTGGGCAGATACAGTTCTTTACACTTTGGTGCTGGGGATTGTTTATTAGTGAAACTCTCTGCCCTGAGGTGGGCAGACACAATGCTTTACACTTTGGTGCCGGGGATTGTTTATTAGTGAGAGTCTCTGGAGTGGGCAGATACAGTGCTTTACACTTTGGTGCTGGGGATTGTTTATTAGTGAGAGTCTCTGACGTGGGCAGATACAGTGCTTTACACTTTGGTGCTGGGGATTGTTTATTAGTGAAAGTCCCTACCCTGACGTGGGCAGACACAATGCTTTACAATTTGGTGCTAGTGATCGTTTATTAGTGAGAGTCTGTGAGGTGGACAGATACAGTGCTTTACACTTTGGTGCCGGGGATCGTTTATTAGTGAGAGTCTCTGAGGTGGGCATATACAGTGCTGTACACTTTGGTGCTAGGGATCGTTTATTAGTGAGAGTCTCTGAGGTGGGCAGATACATTGCTTTACACTTTGGTGCTGGGGATCGTTTATTAGTGAAAGTCCCTGCCCTGAGGTGGGCAGACACAATGCTTTACAATTTGGTGCTAGGGATCATTTATTAGTGAGAGTCTCTGAGGTGGGCAGATACAGTGCTTTAAACTTTGGTGCTGAGGATCGTTTATTAGTGAAAGTCACTACCCTGAGGTAGTCAGACACAATGCTTTGCAATTTGGTGCTAGGGATCGTTTATTAGTGAGAATCTCTGAGGTGGGCAGATACAGTGCTTTCCACTTTGGTGCTGGGGATCGTTTATAAGTGAAAGTCTCTGCCCTGAGGTGGGCAGACACAATGCTTTACACTTTGGTGCCGGGGATTGTTTATTAGTGAGAGTCTCTGAGGTGGGCAGATACAGTGCTTTACACTGGTGCTAGGGATCCTTTATTAGTGAGAGTCTCTGAGGTGGGCAGATACAGTGCTTTACACTTTGGTGCTGAAGATTGTTTATTAGTGAAAGTCCCTGACCGGACATGGGTTGGGCAGATACAGTACTTTACACTTTGGTGCTAGGGATCGTTTATTAGTGAGAGTCTCTGAGGTGGGCAGATACAGTGCTTTACACTTTGGTGCTAGGGATCGATTATTAGTGAAAGTCCCTGCCCTGAGCTGAGCAGACACAATGCTTTACAATTTGGTGCGAGGGATCGTTTATTATTGAGAGTCTCTGAGGTGGGCAGATACAGTGATTTACACTTTGGTGCTGGGGTTCGTTAATTAGTGAAAGTCCCTGCCCTGAGGTTGGCAGACACAATGCTTTACACTTTGGTGCTGGGGATCGTTTATTAGTGAGAGTCTCTGAGGTGGGCAGATATAGTGCTTTACACTTTCGTGCTGTGGATCGTTTATTAGTGAAAGTCCCTGACCTGAGGTGGGCAGACACAATGCTTTACACTTTGGTGCCGGGGATTGTTTACTAGTGAGAGTCTCTGAGGTTGGCAGATACAGTACTTTACACTTTGGTGCTGGGGATCGTTTATTAGTGAAAGTCCCTGCCCTGAGGTGGGCAGACACAATGCTTTACACTTTGTTGCCGGGGATCGTTTATTAGTGAGAGTCTCTGAGGTGGGCAGATACAGTGCTTTACACTTTGGTGCTAGGGATCGTTTATTAGTGAGAGTCTCTGAGGTGGGCAGATACAGTGCTTTACACTTTGGTGCTAGGGATCGATTATTAGTGAAAGTCCCTGCCCTGAGGTGGGAGACACAAAGCTTTACAATTTGGTGTGAGGAATCGTTTATTAGTGAGAGTCTCTGAGGTGGGCAGATACAGTGCTTTACACTTTGGTGCTGGGGATCGTTTATTAGTGAAAGTCCCTGCCCTGAGGTGGGCAGACACAATGCTTTACACTTTGGTGCCAGGGATCGTTTATTAGTGAGAGTCTCTGAGGTGGGCAGATACAGTGCTGTACACTTTGGTGCTAGGGATCGTTTATTAGTGAGAGTCTATGAGGTGGGCAGATACATTGCTTTACACTTTGGTGCTGAGGATTGTTTATTAGTGAAACTCACTGCCCTGAGGTAGTCAGACACAATGCTTTACAATTTGGTGCTAGGGATCGTTTATTAGTGAGACTCTCTGAGGTGGGCAGATACAGTGCTTTACACTTTGGTGCCGGGGATCGTTTATTAGTGAGAGTCTCTGAGGTGGGCATATACAGTGCTGTACACTTTGGTGCTAGGGATCGTTTATTAGTGAGAGTCTCTGAGGTGGGCAGATACATTGCTTTACACTTTGGTGCTGGGGATCGTTTATTAGTGAAAGTCCCTGCCCTGAGGTGGGCAGACACAATGCTTTACAATTTGGTGCTAGGGATCATTTATTAGTGAGAGTCTCTGAGGTGGGAGATACAGTGCTTTACACTTTGGTGCTGGGGATCGTTTATTAGTGAAAGTCACTGCCCTGAGGTAGTCAGACACAATGCTTTACAATTTAGTGCTAGGGATCGTTTATTAGTGAGAGTTTCTGAGGTGGGCAGATACAGTGCTTTACACTTTGGTGCTGGGGATCGTTTATTAGTGAAAGTCTCTGCCCTGAGGTGGGCAGACACAATGCTTTACAATTTGGTGCCAGGGATCGTTTATTAGTGAGAGTCTCTGAGGTGGGCAGATACAGTGCTTTACAGTTTGGTGCTAGGGATTGTTTATTAGTGAGAGTCTCTGAGGTGGGCAGATACAGTGCTTTACACTCTGGTGCTAGGGATCGATTATTAGTGAAAGTCCCTGCCCTGAGGTGGGCAGACACAATGCTTTACAATTTGGTGCGAGGGAGCGTTTATTAGTGAGAGTCTCTGAGGTGGGCAGATACAGTGCTTTACACTTTGGTGCTGTGGATCGTTTATTAGTGAAAGTCCCTGCCCTGAGGTGGGCAGACACAATGCTTTACACTTTGGTGCCGGGGATCGTTTATTAGTGAGAGTCTCTGAGGTGGGCAGATACAGTGCTTTACACTTTAGTGTTGTGGATCGTTTATTAGTGAAAGTCCCTGCCCTGAGGTGGGCAGACACAATGCTTTACACTTTGGTGCCGGGTATCGTTTATTAGTGAGAGTCTCTGAGGTGGGCAGATACAGTGCTTTACACTTTGGTGCTAGGGATCGTTTATTAGTGAGACTCTCTGAGGTGGGCAGATACAGTGCTTTACACTTTGGTGCTGGGGATCGTTTATTAGTGAAAGTCCCTGCCCTGAGGTGGGCAGACACAATGCTTTACAATTTGGTGCTAGGGATCGTTTATTAGTGAGAGCCTCTGAGGTATGCAGATACAGTGCTTTACACTTTGGTGCTGGGGATCGTTTATTAGTGAGAGTCCCTGCCCTGAGGTGGGCAGACACAATGCTTTAAACTTTGGTGCTGGAGATCGTTTATTAGTGAGAGTCTCTGAGGTGGGCAGATGCAGTGCTTTACACTTTGGTGCTAGGGATCGTTTATTAGTGAGAGTGTCTGAGGTGGGCATATACAGTTCTTTACACTTTGATGCTGGGGATCGTTTATTAGTGAAAGTCCCTGCCCTGAGGTGGGCAGACACAATGCTTTACACTTTTGTGCCGGGGATCGTTTATCAGTGAGAGTCTCTGAGGTGGGCAGATACAGTGCTTTACACTGGTGCTAGGGATCGTTTATTAGTGAGAGTCTCTGAGGGGCCAGATACAGTGCTTTACCCTTTGGTGCTGGGGATCGTTTATTAGGGAAAGTCCCAGCCCTGAGGTGGGCAGACACAATGCTTTACACTTTGGTACCGGGGATCGTTTATTAGTGAGAGTCTCTGAGGTGGGCAGATACAGTGCTTTACACTTTGGTGCTGGGGATCGTTTATTAGTGAAAGTCCCTTCCCTGAGGTGGGCAGACGCAATGCTTTACAATTTGGTGCTAGGGATCATTTATTAGTGAGAGTCTCTGAGGTGGGCAGATACAGTGCTTTACACTTTGCTGCTGGGGATTGTTTATTAGTGAAAGTCACTACCCTGAGGTAGTCAGACACAATGCTTTACAATTTGGTGCTAGGGATGGTTTACTAGTGAGAGTCTCTGAGGTGGGCAGATACAGTTCTTTACACTTTGGTGCTGGGGATTGTTTATTAGTGAAACTCTCTGCCCTGAGGTGGGCAGACACAATGCTTTACACTTTGGTGCCGGGGATTGTTTATTAGTGAGAGTCTCTGAGGTGGGCAGATACAGTGCTTTACACTTTGGTGCTGGGGATTGTTTATTAGTGAGAGTCTCTGACGTGGGCAGATACAGTGCTTTACACTTTGGTGCTGGGGATTGTTTATTAGTGAAAGTCCCTACCCTGACGTGGGCAGACACAATGCTTTACAATTTGGTGCTAGGGATCGTTTATTAGTGAGAGTCTGTGAGGTGGACAGATACAGTGCTTTACACTTTGGTGCCGGGGATCGTTTATTAGTGAGAGTCTCTGAGGTGGGCATATACAGTGCTGTACACTTTGGTGCTAGGGATCGTTTATTAGTGAGAGTCTCTGAGGTGGGCAGATACATTGCTTTACACTTTGGTGCTGGGGATCGTTTATTAGTGAAAGTCCCTGCCCTGAGGTGGGCAGACACAATGCTTTACAATTTAGTGCTAGGGATCATTTATTAGTGAGAGTCTCTGAGGTGGGCAGATACAGTGCTTTACACTTTGGTGCTGAGGATCGTTTATTAGTGAAAGTCACTACCCTGAGGTAGTCAGACACAATGCTTTGCAATTTGGTGCTAGGGATCGTTTATTAGTGAGAATCTCTGAGGTGGGCAGATACAGTGATTTACACTTTGGTGCTGGGGATCGTTTATAAGTGAAAGTCTCTGCCCTGAGGTGGGCAGACACAATGCTTTACACTTTGGTGCCGGGGATTGTTTATTAGTGAGAGTCTCTGAGGTGGGCAGATACAGTGCTTTACACTGGTGCTAGGGATCCTTTATTAGTGAGAGTCTCTGAGGTGGGCAGATACAGTGCTTTACACTTTGGTGCTGAAGATTGTTTATTAGTGAAAGTCCCTGACCGGACATGGGCAGACACAATGCTTTACAATTTGGTGCTAGGGATCGTTTATTAGTGAAACTCTCTGAGGTGGGCAGATACAGTGCTTTACACTTTGGTGCCGGGGATCGTTTATTAGTGAGAGTCTCTGAGGTGGGCATATACAGTGCTTTACACTTTGGTACTAGGGGTCATTTACTAGTGAGAGTCTCTGAGGTGGGCAGATACAGTGCTTTACACTTTGGTGCTGGGGATCGTTTATTAGTAAAAGTTCCTAACCTGAGGTGGGCAGACACAATGCTTTACACTTTGGTGCTGGGGATCGTTTATTAATGAGAGTCTCTGAGGTGGGCAGATACAGTGATTTACACTGGTGGTAGGGATCGTTTATTAGTGAAAGTCCCTGCCCTGAGGTGGGCAGACACAATGCTTTACACTTTGGTGCCGGGGATCGTTTATTAGTGAGAGTCTCTGAGTTGGGCAGATACAGTGCTTTACACTTTGGTGCTAGGGATCGTTTATTAGTGAGAGTCTCTGAGGTGGGCAGATACAGTGCTTTACACTTTGGTGCTAGGGATCGATTATTAGTGAAAGTCCCTGCCCTGAGCTGAGCAGACACAATGCTTTACAATTTGGTGCGAGGGATCGTTTATTAGTGAGAGTCTCTGAGGTGGGCATATACAGTGATTTACACTTTGGTGCTGGGGTTCGTTAATTAGTGAAAGTCCCTGCCCTGAGGTTGGCAGACACAATGCTTTACACTTTGGTGCTGGGGATCGTTTATTAGTGAGAGTCTCTGAGGTGGGCAGATATAGTGCTTTACACTTTCGTGCTGTGGATCGTTTATTAGTGAAAGTCCCTGACCTGAGGTGGGCAGACACAATGCTTTACACTTTGGTGCCGGGGATTGTTTACTAGTGAGAGTCTCTGAGGTTGGCAGATACAGTACTTTACACTTTGGTGCTGGGGATCGTTTATTAGTGAAAGTCCCTGCCCTGAGGTGGGCAGACACAATGCTTTACACTTTGTTGCCGGGGATCGTTTATTAGTGAGAGTCTCTGAGGTGGGCAGATACAGTGCTTTACACTTTGGTGCTAGGGATCGTTTATTAGTGAGAGTCTCTGAGGTGGGCAGATACAGTGCTTTACACTTTGGTGCTAGGGATCGATTATTAGTGAAAGTCCCTGCCCTGAGGTGGGAGACACAAAGCTTTACAATTTGGTGTGAGGAATCGTTTATTAGTGAGAGTCTCTGAGGTGGGCAGATACAGTGCTTTACACTTTGGTGCTGGGGATCGTTTATTAGTGAAAGTCCCTGCCCTGAGGTGGGCAGACACAATGCTTTACACTTTGGTGCCAGGGATCGTTTATTAGTGAGAGTCTCTGAGGTGGGCAGATACAGTGCTGTACACTTTGGTGCTAGGGATCGTTTATTAGTGAGAGTCTATGAGGTGGGCAGATACATTGCTTTACACTTTGGTGCTGAGGATTGTTTATTAGTGAAACTCACTGCCCTGAGGTAGTCAGACACAATGCTTTACAATTTGGTGCTAGGGATCGCTTATTAGTGAGAGTCTCTGAGGTGGGCAGATGCAGTGCTTTACACTTTGGTGCCGGGGATTGTTTATTAGTGAGAGTCTCTGAGGTGGGCAGATACAGTGCTTTACACTTTGGTGCCGGGGATTGTTTATTAGTGAGAGTCTCTGAGGTGGGCAGATACAGTGCTTTACACTTTGGTGCCGGGGATCGTTTATTAGTGAAAGTCCCTGCCCTGAGGTGGGCAGACACAATACTTTACAATTTGGTGCTAGGGATCGTTTATTAGTGAGACTCTCTGAGGTGGGCAGATACAGTGCTTTACACTTTGGTGCCGGGGATCGTTTATTAGTGAGAGTCTCTGAGGTGGGCATATACAGTGCTGTACACTTTGGTGCTAGGGATCGTTTATTAGTGAGAGTCTCTGAGGTGGGCAGATACATTGCTTTACACTTTGGTGCTGGGGATCGTTTATTAGTGAAAGTCCCTGCCCTGAGGTGGGCAGACACAATGCTTTACAATTTGGTGCTAGGGATCATTTATTAGTGAGAGTCTCTGAGGTGGGAGATACAGTGCTTTACACTTTGGTGCTGGGGATCGTTTATTAGTGAAAGTCACTGCCCTGAGGTAGTCAGACACAATGCTTTACAATTTAGTGCTAGGGATCGTTTATTAGTGAGAGTTTCTGAGGTGGGCAGATACAGTGCTTTACACTTTGGTGCTGGGGATCGTTTATTAGTGAAAGTCTCTGCCCTGAGGTGGGCAGACACAATGCTTTACAATTTGGTGCCAGGGATCGTTTATTAGTGAGAGTCTCTGAGGTGGGCAGATACAGTGCTTTACAGTTTGGTGCTAGGGATTGTTTATTAGTGAGAGTCTCTGAGGTGGGCAGATACAGTGCTTTACACTCTGGTGCTAGGGATCGATTATTAGTGAAAGTCCCTGCCCTGAGGTGGGCAGACACAATGCTTTACAATTTGGTGCGAGGGAGCGTTTATTAGTGAGAGTCTCTGAGGTGGGCAGATACAGTGCTTTACTCTTTGGTGCTGTGGATCGTTTATTAGTGAAAGTCCCTGCCCTGAGGTGGGCAGACACAATGCTTTACACTTTGGTGCCGGGGATCGTTTATTAGTGAGAGTCTCTGAGGTGGGCAGATACAGTGCTTTACACTTTAGTGTTGTGGATCGTTTATTAGTGAAAGTCCCTGCCCTGAGGTGGGCAGACACAATTCTTTACACTTTGGTGCCGGGTATCGTTTATTAGTGAGAGTCTCTGAGGTGGGCAGATACAGTGCTTTACACTTTGGTGCTAGGGATCGTTTATTAGTGAGACTCTCTGAGGTGGGCAGATACAGTGCTTTACACTTTGGTGCTGGGGATCGTTTATTAGTGAAAGTCCCTGCCCTGAGGTGGGCAGACACAATGCTTTACAATTTGGTGCTAGGGATCGTTTATTAGTGAGAGCCTCTGAGGTATGCAGATACAGTGCTTTACACTTTGGTGCTGGGGATCGTTTATTAGTGAGAGTCCCTGCCCTGAGGTGGGCAGACACAATGCTTTAAACTTTGGTGCTGGAGATCGTTTATTAGTGAGAGTCTCTGAGGTGGGCAGATGCAGTGCTTTACACTTTGGTGCTAGGGATCGTTTATTAGTGAGAGTGTCTGAGGTGGGCATATACAGTTCTTTACCGTTTGATGCTGGGGATCGTTTATTAGTGAAAGTCCCTGCCCTGAGGTGGGCAGACACAATGCTTTACACTTTTGTGCCGGGGATCGTTTATCAGTGAGAGTCTCTGAGGTGGGCAGATACAGTGCTTTACACTGGTGCTAGGGATCGTTTATTAGTGAGAGTCTCTGAGGGGCCAGATACAGTGCTTTACCCTTTGGTGCTGGGGATCGTTTATTAGGGAAAGTCCCAGCCCTGAGGTGGGCAGACACAATGCTTTACACTTTGGTACCGGGGATCGTTTATTAGTGAGAGTCTCTGAGGTGGGCAGATACAGTGCTTTACACTTTGGTGCTGGGGATCGTTTATTAGTGAAAGTCCCTTCCCTGAGGTGGGCAGACGCAATGCTTTACAATTTGGTGCTAGGGATCATTTATTAGTGAGAGTCTCTGAGGTGGGCAGATACAGTGCTTTACACTTTGCTGCTGGGGATTGTTTATTAGTGAAAGTCACTACCCTGAGGTAGTCAGACACAATGCTTTACAATTTGGTGCTAGGGATGGTTTACTAGTGAGAGTCTCTGAGGTGGGCAGATACAGTTCTTTACACTTTGGTGCTGGGGATTGTTTATTAGTGAAACTCTCTGCCCTGAGGTGGGCAGACACAATGCTTTACACTTTGGTGCCGGGGATTGTTTATTAGTGAGAGTCTCTGAGGTGGGCAGATACAGTGCTTTACACTTTGGTGCTGGGGATTGTTTATTAGTGAGAGTCTCTGACGTGGGCAGATACAGTGCTTTACACTTTGGTGCTGGGGATTGTTTATTAGTGAAAGTCCCTACCCTGACGTGGGCAGACACAATGCTTTACAATTTGGTGCTAGGGATCGTTTATTAGTGAGAGTCTGTGAGGTGGACAGATACAGTGCTTTACACTTTGGTGCCGGGGATCGTTTATTAGTGAGAGTCTCTGAGGTGGGCATATACAGTGCTGTACACTTTGGTGCTAGGGATCGTTTATTAGTGAGAGTCTCTGAGGTGGGCAGATACATTGCTTTACACTTTGGTGCTGGGGATCGTTTATTAGTGAAAGTCCCTGCCCTGAGGTGGGCAGACACAATGCTTTACAATTTGGTGCTAGGGATCATTTATTAGTGAGAGTCTCTGAGGTGGGCAGATACAGTGCTTTACACTTTGGTGCTGAGGATCGTTTATTAGTGAAAGTCACTACCCTGAGGTAGTCAGACACAATGCTTTGCAATTTGGTGCTAGGGATCGTTTATTAGTGAGAATCTCTGAGGTGGGCAGATACAGTGCTTTACACTTTGGTGCTGGGGATCGTTTATAAGTGAAAGTCTCTGCCCTGAGGTGGGCAGACACAATGCTTTACACTTTGGTGCCGGGGATTGTTTATTAGTGAGAGTCTCTGAGGTGGGCAGATACAGTGCTTTACACTGGTGCTAGGGATCCTTTATTAGTGAGAGTCTCTGAGGTGGGCAGATACAGTGCTTTACACTTTGGTGCTGAAGATTGTTTATTAGTGAAAGTCCCTGACCGGACATGGGCAGACACAATGCTTTACAATTTGGTGCTAGGGATCGTTTATTAGTGAAACTCTCTGAGGTGGGCAGATACAGTGCTTTACACTTTGGTGCCGGGGATCGTTTATTAGTGAGAGTCTCTGAGGTGGGCATATACAGTGCTTTACACTTTGGTACTAGGGGTCATTTACTAGTGAGAGTCTCTGAGGTGGGCAGATACAGTGATTTACACTGGTGGTAGGGATCGTTTATTAGTGAAAGTCCCTGCCCTGAGGTGGGCAGACACAATGCTTTACACTTTGGTGCCAGGGATCGTTTATTAGTGAGAGTCTCTGAGTTGGGCAGATACAGTGCTTTACACTTTGGTGCTAGGGATCGTTTATTAGTGAGAGTCTCTGAGGTGGGCAGATACAGTGCTTTACACTTTGGTGCTAGGGATCGATTATTAGTGAAAGTCCCTGCCCTGAGCTGAGCAGACACAATGCTTTACAATTTGGTGCGAGGGATCGTTTATTAGTGAGAGTCTCTGAGGTGGGCAGATACAGTGATTTACACTTTGGTGCTGGGGTTCGTTAATTAGTGAAAGTCCCTGCCCTGAGGTTGGCAGACACAATGCTTTACACTTTGGTGCCGGGGATCGTTTATTAGTGAGAGTCTCTGAGGTGGGCAGATATAGTGCTTTACACTTTCGTGCTGTGGATCGTTTATTAGTGAAAGTCCCTGACCTGAGGTGGGCAGACACAATGCTTTACACTTTGGTGCCGGGGATTGTGTACTAGTGAGAGTCTCTGAGGTTGGCAGATACAGTACTTTACACTTTGGTGCTGGGGATCGTTTATTAGTGAAAGTCCCTGCCCTGAGGTGGGCAGACACAATGCTTTACACTTTGTTGCCGGGGATCGTTTATTAGTGAGAGTCTCTGAGGTGGGCAGATACAGTGCTTTACACTTTGGTGCTAGGGATCGTTTATTAGTGAGAGTCTCTGAGGTGGGCAGATACAGTGCTTTACACTTTGGTGCTAGGGATCGATTATTAGTGAAAGTCCCTGCCCTGAGGTGGGAGACACAAAGCTTTACAATTTGGTGTGAGGAATCGTTTATTAGTGAGAGTCTCTGAGGTGGGCAGATACAGTGCTTTACACTTTGGTGCTGGGGATCGTTTATTAGTGAAAGTCACTGCCCTGAGGTAGTCAGACACAATGCTTTACAATTTGGTGCTAGGGATCGCTTATTAGTGAGAGTCTCTGAGGTGGGCAGATGCAGTGCTTTACACTTTGGTGCCGGGGATTGTTTATTAGTGAGAGTCTCTGAGGTGGGCAGATACATTGCTTTACACTTTGGTGCTGAGGATTGTTTATTAGTGAAAGTCACTGCCCTGAGGTAGTCAGACACAATGCTTTACAATTTGGTGCTAGGGATCGCTTATTAGTGAGAGTCTCTGAGGTGGGCAGATGCAGTGCTTTACACTTTGGTGCCGGGGATTGTTTATTAGTGAGAGTCTCTGAGGTGGGCAGATACAGTGTTTTACCCTTTGGTGCCGGGGATTGTTTATTAGTGAGACTCTCTGAGGTGGGCAGATACAGTGCTTTACACTTTGGTGCCGGGGATCGTTTATTAGTGAGAGTCTCTGAGGTGGGCATATACAGTGCTGTACACTTTGGTGCTAGGGATCGTTTATTAGTGAGAGTCTCTGAGGTGGGCAGATACATTGCTTTACACTTTGGTGCTGGGGATCGTTTATTAGTGAAAGTCCCTGCCCTGAGGTGGGCAGACACAATGCTTTACAATTTGGTGCTAGGGATCATTTATTAGTGAGAGTCTCTGAGGTGGGAGATACAGTGCTTTACACTTTGGTGCTGGGGATCGTTTATTAGTGAAAGTCACTGCCCTGAGGTAGTCAGACACAATGCTTTACAATTTAGTGCTAGGGATCGTTTATTAGTGAGAGTTTCTGAGGTGGGCAGATACAGTGCTTTACACTTTGGTGCTGGGGATCGTTTATTAGTGAAAGTCTCTGCCCTGAGGTGGGCAGACACAATGCTTTACAATTTGGTGCCAGGGATCGTTTATTAGTGAGAGTCTCTGAGGTGGGCAGATACAGTGCTTTACAGTTTGGTGCTAGGGATTGTTTATTAGTGAGAGTCTCTGAGGTGGGCAGATACAGTGCTTTACACTCTGGTGCTAGGGATCGATTATTAGTGAAAGTCCCTGCCCTGAGGTGGGCAGACACAATGCTTTACAATTTGGTGCGAGGGAGCGTTTATTAGTGAGAGTCTCTGAGGTGGGCAGATACAGTGCTTTACACTGTGGTGCTGTGGATCGTTTATTAGTGAAAGTCCCCGCCCTGAGGTGGGCAGACACAATGCTTTACACTTTGGTGCCGGGGATCGTTTATTAGTGAGAGTCTCTGAGGTGGGCAGATACAGTGCTTTACACTTTAGTGTTGTGGATCGTTTATTAGTGAAAGTCCCTGCCCTGAGGTGGGCAGACACAATGCTTTACACTTTGGTGCCGGGTATCGTTTATTAGTGAGAGTCTCTGAGGTGGGCAGATACAGTGCTTTACACTTTGGTGCTAGGGATCGTTTATTAGTGAGACTCTCTGAGGTGGGCAGATACAGTGCTTTACACTTTGGTGCTGGGGATCGTTTATTGGTGAAAGTCCCTGCCCTGAGGTGGGCAGACACAATGCTTTACAATTTGGTGCTAGGGATCGTTTATTAGTGAGAGCCTCTGAGGTATGCAGATACAGTGCTTTACACTTTGGTGCTGGGGATCGTTTATTAGTGAGAGTCCCTGCCCTGAGGTGGGCAGACACAATGCTTTAAACTTTGGTGCTGGAGATCGTTTATTAGTGAGAGTCTCTGAGGTGGGCAGATACAGTGCTTTACACTGGTGCTAGGGATCGTTTATTAGTGAGAGTCTCTGAGGTGGCCAGATACAGTGCTTTACACTTTGGTGCTGGGGATCGTTTACCAGTGAAAGTCCCTGCGCTGAGGTGGGCAGACACAATGCTTTACAATTTGGTGCTAGGGATCGTTTATTAGTGAGAGTCTCTGAGGTGGGCAGATGCAGTGCTTTACACTTTGGTGCTAGGGATCGTTTATTAGTGAGAGCGTCTGAGGTGGGCATATACAGTTCTTTACACTTTGGTGCTGGGGATCATTTATTAGTGAAAGTCCCTGCCCTGAGGTGGGCAGAAACAATGCTTTACAATTTGGTGCTAGGGATCGTTTATTAGTGAGAGTCTCTGAGGTGGGCAGATACAGTGCTTTACACTTTGGTGCTGGGGATCGTTTATTAGTGAAAGTCCCTGCCCTGAGGTGGGCAGACACAATGCTTTACACTTTTGTGCCAGGGATCGTTTATCAGTGAGAGTCTCTGAGGTGGGCAGATACAGTGCTTTACACTGGTGCTAGGGATCGTTTATTAGTGAGAGTCTCTGAGGGGCCAGATACAGTGCTTTACACTTTGGTGCTGGGGATCGTTTATTAGGGAAAGACCCCACCCTGAGGTGGGCAGACACAATGCTTTACAATTTGGTGCTAGGGATTGTTTATTAGTGAGAGTCTCTTAGGTGGGCAGACACAGTGCTTTACACTTTGGTGCTGGGGATCGTTTATTAGTGAAAGTCCCTGCCCTGAGGTGGGCAGACACAATGCTTTACAGTTTGGTACCGGGGATCGTTTATTAGTGAGAGTCTCTGAGGTGGGCAGATACAGTGCTTTACACTTTGGTGCTGGGGATCGTTTATTAGTGAAAGTCCCTGCCCTGAGGTGGGCAGACGCAATGCTTTACAATTTGGTGCTAGGGATCATTTATTAGTGAGAGTCTCTGAGGTGGGCAGATACAGTGCTTTACACTTTGCTGCTGGGGATTGTTTATTAGTGAAAGTCACTACCCTGAGGTAGTCAGACACAATGCTTTACAATTTGGTGCTAGGGATTGTTTATTAGTGAGAGTCTCTGAGGTGGGCAGATACAGTTCTTTACACTTTGGTGCTGGGGATCGTTTATTAGTGAAAATCTCTGCCCTGAGTGGGGCAGACACAATGCTTTACACTTTGGTGCCGGGGATTGTTTATTAGTGAGAGTCTCTGAGGTGGGCAGATACAGTGCTTTACACTTTGGTGCTGGGGATTGTTTATTAGTGAGAGTCTCTGACGTGGGCAGATACAGTGCTTTACACTTTGGTGCTGGGGATCGTTTATTAGTGAAAGTCCCTGCCCTGAGGTGGGCAGACACAATGCTTTACAATTTGGTGCTAGGGATCATTTATTAGTGAGAGTCTCTGAGGTGGGCAGATACAGTGCTTTACACTTTGGTGCTGGGGATCGTTTATTAGTGAAAGTCACTACCCTGAGGTAGTCAGACACAATGCTTTACAATTTGGTGCTAGGGATCGTTTATTAGTGAGAATCTCTGAGGTGGGCAGATACAGTGCTTTACACTTTGGTGCTGGGGATCGTTTATAAGTGAAAGTCTCTGCCCTGAGGTGGGCAGACACAATGCTTTACACTTTGGTGCCGGGGATTGTTTACTAGTGAGAGTCTCTGAGGTTGGCAGATACAGTACTTTACACTTTGGTGCTCGGGATCGTTTATTAGTGAAAGTCCCTGCCCTGAGGTGGGCAGACACAATGCTTTACACTTTGGTGCCGGGGATTGTTTATTAGTGAGTGTCTCTGAGGTGTGCAGATACAGTGCTTTACACTGGTGCTAGGGATCCTTTATTAGTGAGAGTCTCTGAGGTGGGCAGATACAGTGCCTTACACTTTGGTGCTGGGGATTGTTTATTAGTGAAAGTCCCTGCCCTGACATGGGCAGACACAATGCTTTACAATTTGGTGCTAGGGATCGTTTATTAGTGAAACTCTCTGAGGTGGGCAGATACAGTGCTTTACACTTTGGTGCCGGGGATCGTTTATTAGTGAGAGTCTCTGAGGTGGGCATATACAGTGCTTTACACTTTGGTACTAGGCGTCATTTACTAGTGAGAGTCTCTGAGGTGGGCAGATACAGTGCTTTACACTTTGGTGCTGGGGATCGTTTATTAGTGAAAGTCCCTGCCCTGAGGTGGGCAGACACAATGCTTTACACTTTGGTGCTGGGGATCGTTTATTAATGAGAGTCTCTGAGGTGGGCAGATACAGTGATTTACACTGGTGGTAGGGATCGTTTATTAGTGAAAGTCCCTGCACTGAGGTGGGCAGACACAATGCTTTACACTTTGGTGCCAGGGATCGTTTATTAGTGAGAGTCTCTGAGGTGGGCAGATACAGTGATTTACACTTTGGTGCTGGGGATCGTTAATTAGTGAAAGTCCCTGCCCTGAGGTTGGCAGACACAATGCTTTACACTTTGGTGCCGGGGATCGTTTATTAGTGAGAGTCTCTGAGGTGGGCAGATATAGTGCTTTACACTTTCATGCTGTGGATCGTTTATTAGTGAAAGTCCCTGACCTGAGGTGGGCAGACACAATGCTTTACACTTTGTTGCCGGGGATCGTTTATTAGTGAGAGTCTCTGAGGTGGGCAGATACAGTGCTTCACACTTTGGTGCTAGGGATCGTTTATTAGTGAGAGTCTCTGAGGTGGGCAGATACAGTGCTTTACACTTTGGTGCTAGGGATCGATTATTAGTGAAAGTCCCTGCCCAGAGGTGGGAGACACAAAGCTTTACAATTTGGTGTGAGGAATCGTTTATTAGTGAGAGTCTCTGAGGTGGGCAGATACAGTGCTGTACACTTTGGTGCTAGGGATCGTTTATTAGTGAGAGTCTCTGAGGTGGGCAGATACATTGCTTTACACTTTGGTGCTGAGGATTGTTTATTAGTGAAAGTCACTGCCCTGAGGTAGTCAGACACAATGCTTTACAATTTGATGCTAGGGATCGCTTATTAGTGAGAGTCTCTGAGGTGGGCAGATGCAGTGCTTTACACTTTGGTGCCAGGAATTGTTTATTAGTGAGAGTCTCTGAGGTGGGCAGATACAGTGCTTTACACTTTGGTGCCGGGGATTGTTTATTAGTGAGAGTCTCTGAGGTGGGCAGATACAGTGCTTTACACTTTGGTGCCGGGGATCGTTTATTAGTGAAAGTCCCTGCCCTGAGGTGGGCAGACACAATGCTTTACAATTTGGTGCTAGGGATCGTTTATTAGTGAGAGTCTCTGAGGTGGGCAGATACAGTGCTTTACACTTTGGTGCTGGGGATCGTTTATTAGTGAAAGTCCCTGCCCTGAGGTGGGCAGACACAATGCTTTAAACTTTGGTGCTGGAGATAGTTTATTAGTGAGAGTCTCTGAGGTGGGCAGATGCAGTGCTTTACACTTTGGTGCTAGGGATCGTTTATTAGTGAGAGTGTCTGAGGTGGGCATATACAGTTCTTTACACTTTGGTGCTGGGGATCGTTTATTAGTGAAAGTCCCTGCCCTGAGGTGGGCAGACACAATGCTTTACAATTTGGTGCTAGGGATCGTTTATTAGTGAGAGTCTCTGAGGTGGGCAGATACAGTGCTTTACACTTTGGTGCTGGGGATCGTTTATTAGTGAAAGTCCCTGCCCTGAGGTGGGCAGACACAATGCTTTACACTTTTGTGCCGGGGATCGTTTATCAGTGAGAGTCTCTGAGGTGGGCAGATACAGTGCTTTACACTGGTGCTAGGGATCGTTTATTAGTGAGAGTCTCTGAGGGGCCAGATACAGTGCTTTACCCTTTGGTGCTGGGGATCGTTTATTAGGGAAAGTCCCAGCCCTGAGGTGGGCAGACACAATGCTTTACACTTTGGTACCGGGGATCGTTTATTAGTGAGAGTCTCTGAGGTGGGCAGATACAGTGCTTTACACTTTGGTGCTGGGGATCGTTTATTAGTGAAAGTCCCTTCCCTGAGGTGGGCAGACGCAATGCTTTACAATTTGGTGCTAGGGATCATTTATTAGTGAGAGTCTCTGAGGTGGGCAGATACAGTGCTTTACACTTTGCTGCTGGGGATTGTTTATTAGTGAAAGTCACAACCCTGAGGTAGTCAGACACAATGCTTTACAATTTGGTGCTAGGGATGGTTTACTAGTGAGAGTCTCTGAGGTGGGCAGATACAGTTCTTTACACTTTGGTGCTGGGGATTGTTTATTAGTGAAACTCTCTGCCCTGAGGTGGGCAGACACAATGCTTTACACTTTGGTGCCGGGGATTGTTTATTAGTGAGAGTCTCTGAGGTGGGCAGATACAGTGCTTTACACTTTGGTGCTGGGGATTGTTTATTAGTGAGAGTCTCTGACGTGGGCAGATACAGTGCTTTACACTTTGGTGCTGGGGATTGTTTATTAGTGAAAGTCCCTACCCTGACGTGGGCAGACACAATGCTTTACAATTTGGTGCTAGGGATCGTTTATTAGTGAGAGTCTGTGAGGTGGACAGATACAGTGCTTTACACTTTGGTGCCGGGGATCGTTTATTAGTGAGAGTCTCTGAGGTGGGCATATACAGTGCTGTACACTTTGGTGCTAGGGATCATTTATTAGTGAGAGTCTCTGAGGTGGGCAGATACATTGCTTTACACTTTGGTGCTGGGGATCGTTTATTAGTGAAAGTCCCTGCCCTGAGGTGGGCAGACACAATGCTTTACAATTTGGTGCTATGGATCATTTATTAGTGAGAGTCTCTGAGGTGGGCAGATACAGTGCTTTACACTTTGGTGCTGAGGATCGTTTATTAGTGAAAGTCACTACCCTGAGGTAGTCAGACACAATGCTTTGCAATTTGGTGCTAGGGATCGTTTATTAGTGAGAATCTCTGAGGTGGGCAGATACAGTGCTTTACACTTTGGTGCTGGGGATCGTTTATAAGTGAAAGTCTCTGCCCTGAGGTGGGCAGACACAATGCTTTACACTTTGGTGCCGGGGATTGTTTATTAGTGAGAGTCTCTGAGGTGGGCAGATACAGTGCTTTACACTGGTGCTAGGGATCCTTTATTAGTGAGAGTCTCTGAGGTGGGCAGATACAGTGCTTTACACTTTGGTGCTGAAGATTGTTTATTAGTGAAAGTCCCTGACCGGACATGGGCAGACACAATGCTTTACAATTTGGTGCTAGGGATCGTTTATTAGTGAAACTCTCTGAGGTGGGCAGATACAGTGCTTTACACTTTGGTGCCGGGGATCGTTTATTAGTGAGAGTCTCTGAGGTGGGCATATACAGTGCTTTACACTTTGGTACTAGGGGTCATTTACTAGTGAGAGTCTCTGAGGTGGGCAGATACAGTGCTTTACACTTTGGTGCTGGCGATCGTTTATTAGTAAAAGTCCCTAACCTGAGGTGGGCAGACACAATGCTTTACACTTTGGTGCTGGGGATCGTTTATTAATGAGAGTCTCTGAGGTGGGCAGATACAGTGATTTACACTGGTGGTAGGGATCGTTTATTAGTGAAAGTCCCTGCCCTGAGGTGGGCAGACACAATGCTTTACACTTTGGTGCCGGGGATCGTTTATTAGTGAGAGTCTCTGAGTTGGGCAGATACAGTGCTTTACACTTTGGTGCTAGGGATCGTTTATTAGTGAGAGACTCTGAGGTGGGCAGATACAGTGCTTTACACTTTGGTGCTAGGGATCGATTATTTGTGAAAGTCCCTGCCCTGAGCTGAGCAGACACAATGCTTTACAATTTGGTGCGAGGGATCGTTTATTAGTGAGAGTCTCTGAGGTGGGCAGATACAGTGATTTACACTTTGGTGCTGGGGTTCGTTAATTAGTGAAAGTCCCTGCCCTGAGGTTGGCAGACACAATGCTTTACACTTTGGTGCCGGGGATCGTTTATTAGGTAGAGTCTCTGAGGTGGGCAGATATAGTGCTTTACACTTTCGTGCTGTGGATCGTTTATTAGTGAAAGTCCCTGACCTGAGGTGGGCAGACACAATGCTTTACACTTTGGTGCCGGGGATTGTTTACTAGTGAGAGTCTCTGAGGTTGGCAGATACAGTACTTTACACTTTGGTGCTGGGGATCGTTTATTAGTGAAAGTCCCTGCCCTGAAGTGGGCAGACACAATGCTTTACACTTTGTTGCCGGGGATCGTTTATTAGTGAGAGTCTCTGAGGTGGGCAGATACAGTGCTTTACACTTTGGTGCTAGGGATCGTTTATTAGTGAGAGTCTCTGAGGTGGGCAGATACAGTGCTTTACACTTTGGTGCTAGGGATCGATTATTAGTGAAAGTCCCTGCCCTGAGGTGGGAGACACAAAGCTTTACAATTTGGTGTGAGGAATCGTTTATTAGTGAGAGTCTCTGAGGTGGGCAGATACAGTGCTTTACACTTTGGTGCTGGGGATCGTTTATTAGTGAAAGTCCCTGCCCTGAGGTGGGCAGACACAATGCTTTACACTTTGGTGCCGGGGATCGTTTATTAGTGAGAGTCTCTGAGGTGGGCAGATACAGTGCTGTACACTTTGGTGCTAGGGATCGTTTATTAGTGAGAGTCTCTGAGGTGGGCAGATACATTGCTTTACACTTTGGTGCTGAGGATTGTTTATTAGTGAAAGTCACTGCCCTGAGGTAGTCAGACACAATGCTTTACAATTTGGTGCTAGGGATCGCTTATTAGTGAGAGTCTCTGAGGTGGGCAGATGCAGTGCTTTACACTTTGGTGCCGGGGATTGTTTATTAGTGAGAGTCTCTGAGGTGGGCAGATACAGTGCTTTACACTTTGGTGCCAGGGATTGTTTATTAGTGAGAGTCTCTGAGGTGGGCAGATACAGTGCTTTACAATTTGGTGCCGGGGATCGTTTATTAGTGAAAGTCCCTGCCCTGGGGTGGGCAGACACAATACTTTACAATTTGGTGCTAGGGATCGTTTATTAGTGAGACTCTCTGAGGTGGGCAGATACAGTGCTTTACACTTTGGTGCCGGGGATCGTTTATTAGTGAGAGTCTCTGAGGTGGGCATATACAGTGCTGTACACTTTGGTGCTAGGGATCGTTTATTAGTGAGAGTCTCTGAGGTGGGCAGATACATTGCTTTACACTTTGGTGCTGGGGATCGTTTATTAGTGAAAGTCCCTGCCCTGAGGTGGGCAGACACAATGCTTTACAATTTGGTGCTAGGGATCATTTATTAGTGAGAGTCTCTGAGGTGGGAGATACAGTGCTTTACACTTTGGTGCTGGGGATCGTTTATTAGTGAAAGTCACTGCCCTGAGGTAGTCAGACACAATGCTTTACAATTTAGTGCTAGGGATCGTTTATTAGTGAGAGTTTCTGAGGTGGGCAGATACAGTGCTTTACACTTTGGTGCTGGGGATCGTTTATTAGTGAAAGTCTCTGCCCTGAGGTGGGCAGACACAATGCTTTACAATTTGGTGCCAGGGATCGTTTATTAGTGAGAGTCTCTGAGGTGGGCAGATACAGTGCTTTACAGTTTGGTGCTAGGGATTGTTTATTAGTGAGAGTCTCTGAGGTGGGCAGATACAGTGCTTTACACTCTGGTGCTAGGGATCGATTATTAGTGAAAGTCCCTGCCCTGAGGTGGGCAGACACAATGCTTTACAATTTGGTGCGAGGGAGCGTTTATTAGTGAGAGTCTCTGAGGTGGGCAGATACAGTGCTTTACACTTTGGTGCTGTGGATCGTTTATTAGTGAAAGTCCCTGCCCTGAGGTGGGCAGACACAATGCTTTACACTTTGGTGCCGGGGATCGTTTATTAGTGAGAGTCTCTGAGGTGGGCAGATACAGTGCTTTACACTTTAGTGTTGTGGATCGTTTATTAGTGAAAGTCCCTGCCCTGAGGTGGGCAGACACAATGCTTTACACTTTGGTGCCGGGTATCGTTTATTAGTGAGAGTCTCTGAGGTGGGCAGATACAGTGCTTTACACTTTGGTGCTAGGGATCGTTTATTAGTGAGACTCTCTGAGGTGGGCAGATACAGTGCTTTACACTTTGGTGCTGGGGATCGTTTATTAGTGAAAGTCCCTGCCCTGAGGTGGGCAGACACAATGCTTTACAATTTGGTGCTAGGGATCGTTTATTAGTGAGAGCCTCTGAGGTATGCAGATACAGTGCTTTACACTTTGGTGCTGGGGATCGTTTATTAGTGAGAGTCCCTGCCCTGAGGTGGGCAGACACAATGCTTTAAACTTTGGTGCTGGAGATCGTTTATTAGTGAGAGTCTCTGAGGTAGGCAGATACAGTGCTTTACACTGGTGCTAGGGATCGTTTATTAGTGAGAGTCTCTGAGGTGGCCAGATACAGTGCTTTACACGTTGGTGCTGGGGATCGTTTACCAGTGAAAGTCCCTGCGCTGAGGTGGGCAGACACAATGCTTTACAATTTGGTGCTAGGGATCGTTTATTAGTGAGAGTCTCTGAGGTGGGCAGATGCAGTGCTTTACACTTTGGTGCTAGGGATCGTTTATTAGTGAGAGCGTCTGAGGTGGGCATATACAGTTCTTTACACTTTGGTGCTCGGGATCATTTATTAGTGAAAGTCCCTGCCCTGAGGTGGGCAGAAACAATGCTTTACAATTTGGTGCTAGGGATCGTTTATTAGTGAGAGTCTCTGAGGTGGGCAGATACAGTGCTTTACACTTTGGTGCTGGGGATCGTTTATTAGTGAAAGTCCCTGCCCTGAGGTGGGCAGACACAATGCTTTACACTTTTGTGCCGGGGATCGTTTATCAGTGAGAGTCTCTGAGGTGGGCAGATACAGTGCTTTACACTGGTGCTAGGGATCGTTTATTAGTGAGAGTCTCTGAGGGGCCAGATACAGTGCTTTACACTTTGGTGCTGGGGATCGTTTATTAGGGAAAGACCCCACCCTGAGGTGGGCAGACACAATGCTTTACAATTTGGTGCTAGGGATTGTTTATTAGTGAGAGTCTCTTAGGTGGGCAGACACAGTGCTTTACACTTTGGTGCTGGGGATCGTTTATTAGTGAAAGTCCCTGCCCTGAGGTGGGCAGACACAATGCTTTACAGTTTGGTACCGGGGATCGTTTATTAGTGAGAGTCTCTGAGGTGGGCAGATACAGTGCTTTACACTTTGGTGCTGGGGATCGTTTATTAGTGAAAGTCCCTGCCCTGAGGTGGGCAGACGCAATGCTTTACAATTTGGTGCTAGGGATCATTTATTAGTGAGAGTCTCTGAGGTGGGCAGATACAGTGCTTTACACTTTGCTGCTGGGGATTGTTTATTAGTGAAAGTCACTACCCTGAGGTAGTCAGACACAATGCTTTACAATTTGGTGCTAGGGATCGTTTATTAGTGAGAGTCTCTGAGGTGGGCAGATACAGTTCTTTACACTTTGGTGCTGGGGATCGTTTATTAGTGAAACTCTCTGCCCTGAGTGGGGCAGACACAATGCTTTACACTTTGGTGCCGGGGATTGTTTATTAGTGAGAGTCTCTGAGGTGGGCAGATACAGTGCTTTACACTTTGGTGCTGGGGATTGTTTATTAGTGAGAGTCTCTGACGTGGGCAGATACAGTGCTTTACACTTTGGTGCTGGGGATCGTTTATTAGTGAAAGTCACTACCCTGAGGTAGTCAGACACAATGCTTTACAATTTGGTGCTAGGGATCGTTTATTAGTGAGAATCTCTGAGGTGGGCAGATACAGTGCTTTACACTTTGGTGCTGGGGATCGTTTATAAGTGAAAGTCACTGCCCTGAGGTGGGCAGACACAATGCTTTACACTTTGGTGCCGGGGATTGTTTATTAGTGAGAGTCTCTGAGGTGGGCAGATACAGTGCTTTACACTGGTGCTAGGGATCCTTTATTAGTGAGAGTCTCTGAGGTGGGCAGATACAGTGCTTTACACTTTGGTGCTGGGGATTGTTTATTAGTGATAGTCCCTGCCCTGACGTTGGCAGACACAATGCTTTACAATTTGGTGCTAGGGATTGTTTATTAGTGAAACTCTCTGAGGTGGGCAGATACAGTGCTTTACACTTTGGTGCCGGGGATCGTTTATTAGTGAGAGTCTCTGAGGTGGGCATATACAGTTCCTTACACTTTGGTACTAGGGGTAATTTACTAGTGAGAGTCTCTGAGGTGGGCAGATACAGTGCTTTGCACTTTGGTGCTGGGGATCGTTTATTAGTGAAAGTCCCTGCCCTGAGGTGGGCAGACACAATGCTTTACTCTTTGGTGCTGGGGATCGTTCATTAGTGAGAGTCTCTGAGGTGGGCAGATACAGTGATTTATACTGGTGGTAGGGATCGTTTATTAGTGAAAGTCCCTGCCCTGAGGTGGGCAGACACAATGCTTTACACTTTGGTGCCGGGGATCATTTATTAGTGAGAGTCTCTGAGGTGGGCAGATACAGTGCTTTACACTTTGGTGCTAGGGATCGTTTATTAGTGAGAGTCTCTGAGGTGGGCAGATACAGTGCTTTACACTTTGGTGCTAGGGATCGATTATTAGTGAAAGTCCCTGCCCTGAGGTGAGCAGACACAATGCTTTACAATTTGGTGCGAGGGATCGTTTATCAGTGAGAGTCTCTGACGTAGGCAGATACAGTGCTTTACACTTTGGTGCTGGGGATTGTTTATTAGTGAAAGTCCCTGCCCTGACGTGGGCAGACACAATGCTTTACAATTTGGTGCTAGGGATCGTTTATTATTGAGAATCTCTGAGGTGGGCAGATACAGTGCTTTACACTTTGGTGCCGGGGATCGTTTATTAGTGAGAGTCTCTGAGGTGGGCATATACAGTGCTGTACACTTTGGTGCTAGGGATCGTTTATTAGTGAGAGTCTCTGAGGTGGGCAGATACATTGCTTTACACTTTGGTGCTGGGGATCGTTTATTAGTGAAAGTCCCTGCCCTGAGGTGGGCAGACACAATGCTTTACAATTTGGTGCTAGGGATCATTTATTAGTGAGAGTCTCTGAGGTGGGCAGATACAGTGCTTTACACTTTGGTGCTGGGGATCGTTTATTAGTGAAAGTCACTGCCCTGAGGTAGTCAGACACAATCCTTTACAATTTGGTGCTAGGGATCGTTTATTAGTGAGAATCTCTGAGGTGGGCAGATACAGTGCTTTACACTTTGGTGCTGGGGATCGTTTATAAGTGAAAGTCTCTGCCCTGAGGTGGGCAGACACAATGCTTTACACTTTGGTGCCGGGGATTGTTTATTAGTGAGAGTCTCTGAGGTGGGCAGATACAGTGCTTTACACTGGTGCTAGGGATCCTTTATTAGTGAGAGTCTCTGAGGTGGGCAGATACAGTGCTTTACACTTTGGTGCTGGGGATTGTTTATTAGTGAAAGTCCCTGCCCTGACGTGGGCAGACACAATGCTTTACAATTTGGTGCTAGGGATCGTTTATTAGTGAAACTCTCTGAGGTGGGCAGATACAGTGCTTTACACTTTGGTACTGGGGATCGTTTATTAGTGAGAGTCTCTGAGGTGGGCAGATACAGTGATTTACACTGGTGGTAGGGATCGTTTATTAGTGAGAGTCTCTGAGGTGGGCAGATACAGTGCTTTACACTTTGGTGCTAGGGATCGATTAGTAGTGAAAGTCCCTGCCCTGAGGTGAGCAGACACAACGCTTTACAATTTGGTGCGAGGGATCGTTTATCAGTGAGAGTCTCTGAGGTGGGCAGATACAGTGATTTACACTTTGGTGCTGGGGATCGTTAATTAGTGAAAGTCCCTGCCCTGAGGTTGGCAGACACAATGCTTTACACTTTGGTGCCGGGGATCGTTTATTAGTGAGAGTCTCTGAGGTGGGCAGATATAGTGCTTTACACTTTCGTGCTGTGGATCGTTGATTAGTGAAAGTCAATAACCTGAGGTGGGCAGACACAATGCTTTACACTTTGGTGCCGGGGATTGTTTACTAGTGAGAGTCTCTGAGGTTGGCAGATACAGTACTTTACACTTTGGTGCTGGGGATCGTTTATTAGTGAAAGTCTCTGAGGTGGGCAGATATAGTGCTTTACACTTTGGTGCTGGGGATCGTTTATAAGTGAAAGTCTCTGCCCTGAGGTTGGCAGTCACAATGCTTTACACTTTGGTGCCGGGGATCGTTTATTAGTGAGAGTCTCTGAGGTGGGCAGATATAGTGCATAACACTTTGGTGCTGGGGATCGTTTATAAGTGAAAGTCTCTGCCCTGAGGTGGGCAGACACAATGCTTTACACTTTGGTGCCGGGGATTGTTTACTAGTGAGAGTCTCTGAGGTGGGCAGATACAGTGCTTTACACTTTGGTACTAGGGGTCATTTACTAGTGAGAGTCTCTGGGGTGGGCAGATACAGTGCTTTACACTTTGGTGCTGGGGATTGTTCATTAGTGAAAGTCTCTGCCCTGAGGTGGGCAGACACAATGCTTTACATTTTGGTGCTGGGGATCATTTATTAGTGAGAGTCTCTGGGGTGGGCAGATACAGTGATTTACACTGGTGGTAGGGATCGTTTATTAGTGAAAGTCCCTGCCCTGAGGTGGGCAGACACAATGCTTTACACTTTGGTGCCGGGGATCGTTTATTAGTGAGAGTCTCTGAGGTGGGCAGATACAGTGCTTTACACTTTGGTGCTAGGGATCGTTTATTAGTGAGAGTCTCTGAGGTGGGCAGATACAGTGCTTTACACTTTGGTGCTAGGGATCGATTATTAGTGAAAGTCCCTGCCCTGAGGTGAGCAGACACAATGCTTTACAATTTGGTGCGAGGGATCGTTTATCAGTGAGAGTCTCTGACGTAGGCAGATACAGTGCTTTACACTTTGGTGCTGGGGATCGTTTATTAGTGAAAGTCCCTGCCCTGAGGTGGGCAGACACAATGCTTTACAATTTGGTGCTAGGGATCATTTATTAGTGAGAGTCTCTGAGGTGGGCAGATACAGTGCTTTACACTTTGGTGCTAGGGATCGATTAGTAGTGAAAGTCCCTGCCCTGAGGTGAGCAGACACAACGCTTTACAATTTGGTGCGAGGGATCGTTTATCAGTGAGAGTCTCTGAGGTGGGCAGATACAGTGATTTACACTTTGGTGCTGGGGATCGTTAATTAGTGAAAGTCCCTGCCCTGAGGTTGGCAGACACAATGCTTTACACTTTGGTGCCGGGGATCGTTTATTAGTGAGAGTCTCTGAGGTGGGCAGATATAGTGCTTTACACTTTCGTGCTGTGGATCGTTGATTAGTGAAAGTCAATAACCTGAGGTGGGCAGACACAATGCTTTACACTTTGGTGCCGGGGATTGTTTACTAGTGAGAGTCTCTGAGGTTGGCAGATACAGTACTTTACACTTTGGTGCTGGGGATCGTTTATTAGTGAGAGTCTCTGAGGTGGGCAGATATAGTGCATAACACTTTGGTGCTGGGGATCGTTTATAAGTGAAAGTCTCTGCCCTGAGGTGGGCAGACACAATGCTTTACACTTTGGTGCCGGGGATTGTTTACTAGTGAGAGTCTCTGAGGTGGGCAGATACAGTGCTTTACACTTTGGTACTAGGGGTCATTTACTAGTGAGAGTCTCTGGGGTGGGCAGATACAGTGCTTTACACTTTGGTGCTGGTGATCGTTTATTAGTGAAAGTCTCTGCCCTGAGGTGGGCAGACACAATGCTTTACATTTTGGTGCTGGGGATCATTTATTAGTGAGAGTCTCTGGGGTGGGCAGATACAGTGATTTACACTGCTGGTAGGGATCGTTTATTAGTGAAAGTCCCTGCCCTGAGGTGGGCAGACACAATGCTTTACACTTTGGTGCCGGGGATCGTTTATTAGTGAGAGTCTCTGAGGTGGGCAGATACAGTGCTTTACACTTTGGTGCTAGGGATCGATTATTAGTGAAAGTCCCTGCCCTGAGGTGAGCAGACACAATGCTTTACAATTTGGTGCGAGGGATCGTTTATCAGTGAGAGTCTCTGACGTAGGCAGATACAGTGCTTTACACTTTGGTGCTGGGGATTGTTTATTAGTGAAAGTCCCTGCCCTGACGTGGGCAGACACAATGCTTTACAATTTGGTGCTAGGGATCGTTTATTAGTGAGAATCTCTGAGGTGGGCAGATACAGTGCTTTACACTTTGGTGCCGGGGATCGTTTATTAGTGAGAGTCTCTGAGGTGGGCAGATACAGTGCTTTACACTTTGGTGCTGGGGATCGTTTATTAGTGAAAGTCCCTGCCCTGAGGTGGGCAGACACAATGCTTTACAATTTGGTGCTAGGGATCATTTATTAGTGAGAGTCTCTGAGGTGGGCAGATACAGTGCTTTACACTTTGGTGCTAGGGATCGATTAGTAGTGAAAGTCCCTGCCCTGAGGTGAGCAGACACAACGCTTTACAATTTGTTGCGAGGGATCGTTTATCAGTGAGAGTCTCTGAGGTGGGCAGATACAGTGATTTACACTTTGGTGCTGGGGATCGTTAATTAGTGAAAGTCCCTGCCCTGAGGTTGGCAGACACAATGCTTTACACTTTGGTGCCGGGGATCGTTTATTAGTGAGAGTCTCTGAGGTGGGCAGATATAGTGCTTTACACTTTCGTGCTGTGGATCGTTGATTAGTGAAAGTCAATAACCTGAGGTGGGCAGACACAATGCTTTACACTTTGGTGCCGGGGATTGTTTACTAGTGAGAGTCTCTGAGGTTGGCAGATACAGTACTTTACACTTTGGTGCTGGGGATCGTTTATTAGTGAAAGTCTCTGAGGTGGGCAGATATAGTGCTTTACACTTTGGTGCTGGGGATCGTTTATAAGTGAAAGTCTCTGCCCTGAGGTTGGCAGTCACAATGCTTTACACTTTGGTGCCAGGGATCGTTTATTAGTGAGAGTCTCTGAGGTGGGCAGATATAGTGCATAACACTTTGGTGCTGGGGATCGTTTATAAGTGAAAGTCTCTGCCCTGAGGTGGGCAGACACAATGCTTTACACTTTGGTGCCGGGGATTGTTTACTAGTGAGAGTCTCTGAGGTGGGCAGATACAGTGCTTTACACTTTGGTACTAGGGGTCATTTACTAGTGAGAGTCTCTGGGGTGGGCAGATACAGTGCTTTACACTTTGGTGCTGGGGATCGTTTATTAGTGAAAGTCTCTGCCCTGAGGTGGGCAGACACAATGCTTTACATTTTGGTGCTGGGGATCATTTATTAGTGAGAGTCTCTGGGGTGGGCAGATACAGTGATTTACACTGGTGGTAGGGATCGTTTATTAGTGAAAGTCCCTGCCCTGAGGTGGGCAGACACAATGCTTTACACTTTGGTGCCGGGGATCGTTTATTAGTGAGAGTCTCTGAGGTGGGCAGATACAGTGCTTTACACTTTGGTGCTAGGGATCGTTTATTAGTGAGAGTCTCTGAGGTGGGCAGATACAGTGCTTTACACTTTGGTGCTAGGGATCGATTATTAGTGAAAGTCCCTGCCCTGAGGTGAGCAGACACAATGCTTTACAATTTGGTGCGAGGGATCGTTTATCAGTGAGAGTCTCTGACGTAGGCAGATACAGTGCTTTACACTTTGGTGCTGGGGATTGTTTATTAGTGAAAGTCCCTGCCCTGACGTGGGCAGACACAATGCTTTACAATTTGGTGCTAGGGATCGTTTATTAGTGAGAATCTCTGAGGTGGGCAGATACAGTGCTTTACACTTTGGTGCCGGGGATCGTTTATTAGTGAGAGTCTCTGAGGTGGGCAGATACAGTGCTTTACACTTTGGTGCTGGGGATCGTTTATTAGTGAAAGTCCCTGCCCTGAGGTGGGCAGACACAATGCTTTACAATTTGGTGCTAGGGATCATTTATTAGTGAGAGTCTCTGAGGTGGGCAGATACAGTGCTTTACACTTTGGTGCTGGGGATCGTTTATTAGTGAAAGTCACTGCCCTGAGGTAGTCAGACACAATGCTTTACAATTTGGTGCTAGGGATCGTTTATTAGTGAGAATCTCTGAGGTGGGCAGATACAGTGCTTTACACTTTGGTGCTGGGGATCGTTTATAAGTGAAAGTCTCTGCCCTGAGGTGGGCAGACACAATGCTTTACACTTTGGTGCCGGGGATTGTTTATTAGTGAGAGTCTCTGAGGTGGGCAGATACAGTGCTTTACACTGGTGCTAGGGATCCTTTATTAGTGAGAGTCTCTGAGGTGGGCAGATACAGTGCTTTACACTTTGGTGCTGGGGATTGTTTATTAGTGAAAGTCCCTGCCCTGACGTGGGCAGACACAATGCTTTACAATTTGGTGCTAGGGATCGTTTATTAGTGAAACTCTCTGAGGTGGGCAGATACAGTGCTTTACACTTTGGTGCTGGGGATCGTTTATTAATGAGAGTCTCTGAGGTGGGCAGATACAGTGATTTACACTGGTGGTAGGGATCGTTTATTTGTGAAAGTCCCTGCCCTGAGGTGGGCAGACACAATGCTTTACACTTTGGTGCCGGGGATCGTTTATTAGTGAGAGTCTCTGAGTTGGGCAGATACAGTGCTTTACACTTTGGTGCTAGGGATCGTTTATTAGTGAGAGTCTCTGAGGTGGGCAGATACAGTGCTTTACACTTTGGTGCTAGGGATCGATTATTAGTGAAAGTCCCTGCCCTGAGCTGAGCAGACACAATGCTTTACAATTTGGTGCGAGGGATCGTTTATTAGTGAGAGTCTCTGAGGTGGGCAGATACAGTGATTTACACTTTGGTGCTGGGGTTCGTTAATTAGTGAAAGTCCCTGCCCTGAGGTTGGCAGACACAATGCTTTACACTTTGGTGCCGGGGATCGTTTATTAGTGAGAGTCTCTGAGGTGGGCAGATACAGTGCTTTACACTTTAGTGCTGTGGATCGTTTATTAGTGAAAGTCCCTGCCCTGAGGTGGGCAGACACAATGCTTTACACTTTGGTGCCGGGTATCGTTTATTAGTGAGAGTCTCTGAGGTGGGCAGATACAGTGCTTTACACTTTGGTGCTGGGGATCGGTTATTAGTGAAAGTCCCTGCCCTGAGGTGGGCAGACACAATGCTTTACAATTTGGTGCTAGGGATCGTGTATTAGTGAGAGCCTCTGAGGTATGCAGATACAGTGCTTTACACTATGGTGCTGGGGATCGTTTATTAGTGAGAGTCTCTGAGGTGGGCAGATACAGTGCTTTACACTTTGGTGCTGGGGATCGTTTATTAGTGAAAGTCCCTGCCCTGAGGTGGGCAGACACAATGCTTTAAACTTTGGTGCTGGAGATCGTTTATTAGTGAGAGTCTCTGAGGTGGGCAGATACAGAGCTTTACACTGGTGCTAGGGATCGTTTATTAGTGAGAGTCTCTGAGGTGGCCAGATACAGTGCTTTACACTTTGGTGCTGGAGATCGTTTACTAGTGAAAGTCCCTGCGCTGAGGTGGGCAGACACAATGCTTTACAATTTGGTGCTAGGGATCGTTTATTAGTGAGAGTCTCTGAGGTGGGCAGATGCAGTGCTTTACACTTTGGTGCTAGGGATCGTTTATTAGTGAGAGTGTCTGAGGTGGGCATATACAGTTCTTTACAATTTGGTGCTGGGGATCGTTTATTAGTGAAAGTCCCTGCCCTGAGGTGGGCAGACACAATGCTTTACAATTTGGTGCAAGGGATCGTTTATTAGTGAGAGTCTCTGAGGTGGGCAGATACAGTGCTTTACACTTTGGTGCTGGGGATCGTTTATTAGTGAAAGTCCCTGCCCTGAGGTGGGCAGACACAATGCTTTACACTTTTGTGCCGGGGATCGTTTATCAGTGAGAGTCTCTGAGGTAGGCAGATACAGTGCTTTACACTGGTGCTAGGGATCGTTTATTAGTGAGAGTCTCTGAGGGGCCAGATACAGTGCTTTACACTTTGGTGCTGGGGATCGTTTATTAGGGAAAGACTCCGCCCTGAGGTGGGCAGACACAATGCTTTACAATTTGGTGCTAGGGATTGTTTATTAGTGAGAGTCTCTTAGGTGGGCAGACACAGTGCTTTACACTTTGGTGCTGGGGATCGTTTATTAGTGAAAGTCCCTGCCCTGAGGTGGGCAGACACAATGCTTTACACTTGGGTACCGGGGATCGTTTATTAGTGAGAGTCTCTGAGGTGGGCAGATACAGTGCTTTACACTTTGGTGCTGGGGATCGTTTATTAGTGAAAGTCCCTGCCCTGAGGTGGGCAGACGCAATGCTTTACAATTTGGTGCTAGGGATCATTTATCAGTGAGAGTCTCTGAGGTGGGCAGATACAGTGCTTTACACTTTGCTGCTGGGGATTGTTTATTAGTGAAAGTCACTACCCTGAGGTAGTCAGACACAATGCTTTACAATTTAGTGCTAGGGATCGTTTATTAGTGAGAGTCTCTGAGGTGGGCAGATACAGTTCTTTACACTTTGGTGCTGGGGATCGTTTATTAGTGAAACTCTCTGCCCTGAGGTGGGCAGACACAATGCTTTACACTTTGGTGCCGGGGATTGTTTATTAGTGAGAGTCTCTGAGGTGAGCAGATACAGTGCTTTACACTTTGGTGCTGGGGATTGTTTATTAGTGAGAGTCTCTGACGTGGGCAGATACAGTGCTTTACACTTTGGTGCTGGGGATCGTTTATTAGTGAAAGTCCCTGCCCTTACGTGGGCAGACACAATGCTTTACAATTTGGTGCTAGGGATCGTTTATTAGTGAGAGTCTCTGAGGTGGGCAGATACAGTGCTTTACACTTTGGTGCCGGGGATCGTTTATTAGTGAGAGTCTCTGAGGTGGGCATATACAGTGCTGTACACTTTGGTGCTAGGGATCGTTTATTAGTGAGAGTCTCTGAGGTGGGCAGATACATTGCTTTACACTTTGGTGCTGGGGATCGTTTATTAGTGAAAGTCCCTGCCCTGAGGTGGGCAGACACAATGCTTTACAATTTGGTGCTAGGGATCATTTATTAGTGAGAGTCTCTGAGGTGGGCAGATACAGTGCTTTACACTTTGGTGCTGGGGATCGTTTATTAGTGAAAGTCACTACCCTGAGGTAGTCAGACACAATGCTTTACAATTTGGTGCTAGGGATCGTTTATTAGTGAGAATCTCTGAGGTGGGCAGATACAGTGCTTTACACTTTGGTGCTGGGGATCGTTTATAAGTGAAAGTCGCTGCCCTGAGGTGGGCAGACACAATGCTTTACACTTTGGTGCCGGGGATTGTTTACTAGTGAGAGTCTCTGAGGTTGGCAGATACAGTACTTTACACTTTGGTGCTGGGGATCTTTTTTTAGTGAAAGTCCCTGCCCTGAGATGGGCAGACACAATGCTTTACACTTTGGTGCCGGGGATTGTTTATTAGTGAGAGTCTCTGAGGTGGGCAGATACAGTGCTTTACACTGGTGCTAGGGATCCTTTATTAGTGAGAGTCTCTGAGGTGGGCAGATACAGTGCTTTACACTTTGGTGCTGGGGATCGTTTATTAGTGAAAGTCCCTGCCCTGAGGTGGGCAGACACAATGCTTTACACTTTGGTGCTGGGGATCGTCTATTAATGAGAGTCTCTGAGGTGGGCAGATACAGTGATTTACACTGGTGGTAGGGATCGTTTATTAGTGAAAGTCCCTGCCCTGAGGTGGGCAGACACAATGCTTTACACTTTGGTGCCGGGGATCGTTTATTAGTGAGAGTCTCTGAGGTGGGCAGATACAGTGCTTTACACTTTGGTGCTAGGGATCGTTTATTAGTGAGAGTCTCTGAGGTGGGCAGATACAGTGCTTTACACTTTGGTGCTAGGGATCGAATATTAGTGAAAGTCCCTGCCCTGAGCTGAGCAGACACAATGCTTTACAATTTGGTGCGAGGGATCGTTTATTAGTGAGAGTCTCTGAGGTGGGCAGATACAGTGATTTACACTTTGGTGCTGGGGATCGTTTATTAGTGAAAGTCCCTGCCCTGAGGTTGGCAGACACAATGCTTTACACTTTGGTGCCGGGGATCGTTTATTAGTGAGAGTCTCTGAGGTGGGCAGATATAGTGCTTTACACTTTCGTGCTGTGGATCGTTTATTAGTGAAAGTTTCTGACCTGAGGTGGGCAGACACAATGCTTTACACTTTGGTGCCGGGGATTGTTTACTAGTGAGAGTCTCTGAGGTTGGCAGATACAGTACTTTACACTTTGGTGCTGGGGATCGTTTATTAGTGAAAGTCCCTGCCCTGAGGTGGGCAGACACAATGCTTTACACTTTGTTGCCGGGGATCGTTTATTAGTGAGAGTCTCTGAGGTGGGCAGATACAGTGCTTTACACTTTGGTGCTAGGGATCGTTTATTAGTGAGAGTCTCTGAGGTGGGCAGATACAGTGCTTTACACTTTGGTGCTAGGGATCGATTATTAGTGAAAGTCCCTGCCCTGAGGTGGGAGACACAAAGCTTTACAATTTGGTGTGAGGAATCGTTTATTAGTGAGAGTCTCTGAGGTGGGCAGATACAGTGCTTTACACTTTGGTGCTGGGGATCGTTTATTAGTGAAAGTCCCTGCCCTGAGGTGGGCAGACACAATGCTTTACACTTTGGTGCCGGGGATCGTTTATTAGTGAGAGTCTCTGAGGTGGGCAGATACAGTGCTGTACACTTTGGTGCTAGGGATCGTTTATTAGTGAGAGTCTCTGAGGTGGGCAGATACATTGCTTTACACTTTGGTGCTGAGGATTGTTTATTAGTGAAAGTCACTGCCCTGAGGTAGTCAGACACAATGCTTTACAATTTGGTGCTAGGGATCGCTTATTAGTGAGAGTCTCTGAGGTGGGCAGATGCAGTGCTTTACACTTTGGTGCCGGGGATTGTTTATTAGTGAGAGTCTCTGAGGTGGGCAGATACAGTGCTTTACACTTTGGTGCCGGGGATTGTTTATTAGTGAGAGTCTCTGAGGTGGGCAGATACAGTGCTTTACACTTTGGTGCCGGGGATCGTTTATTAGTGAAAGTCCCTGCCCTGAGGTGGGCAGACACAATACTTTACAATTTGGTGCTAGGGATCGTTTATTAGTGAGACTCTCTGAGGTGGGCAGATACAGTGCTTTACACTTTGGTGCCGGGGATCGTTTATTAGTGAGAGTCTCTGAGGTGGGCATATACAGTGCTGTACACTTTGGTGCTAGGGATCGTTTATTAGTGAGAGTCTCTGAGGTGGGCAGATACATTGCTTTACACTTTGGTGCTGGGGATCGTTTATTAGTGAAAGTCCCTGCCCTGAGGTGGGCAGACACAATGCTTTACAATTTGGTGCTAGGGATCATTTATTAGTGAGAGTCTCTGAGGTGGGAGATACAGTGCTTTACACTTTGGTGCTGGGGATCGTTTATTAGTGAAAGTCACTGCCCTGAGGTAGTCAGACACAATGCTTTACAATTTAGTGCTAGGGATCGTTTATTAGTGAGAGTTTCTGAGGTGGGCAGATACAGTGCTTTACACTTTGGTGCTGGGGATCGTTTATTAGTGAAAGTCTCTGCCCTGAGGTGGGCAGACACAATGCTTTACAATTTGGTGCCAGGGATCGTTTATTAGTGAAAGTCTCTGAGGTGGGCAGATACAGTGCTTTACAGTTTGGTGCTAGGGATTGTTTGTTAGTGAGAGTCTCTGAGGTGGGCAGATACAGTGCTTTACACTCTGGTGCTAGGGATCGATTATTAGTGAAAGTCCCTGCCCTGAGATGGGCAGACACAATGCTTTACAATTTGGTGCGAGGGAGCGTTTATTAGTGAGAGTCTCTGAGGTGGGCAGATACAGTGCTTTACACTTTGGTGCTGTGGATCGTTTATTAGTGAAAGTCCCTGCCCTGAGGTGGGCAGACACAATGCTTTACACTTTGGTGCCGGGGATCGTTTATTAGTGAGAGTCTCTGAGGTGGGCAGATACAGTGCTTTTCACTTTAGTGCTGTGGATCGTTTATTAGTGAAAGTCCCTGCCCTGAGGTGGGCAGACACAATGCTTTACAATTTGGTGCTAGGGATCGTTTATTAGTGAGAGCCTCTGAGGTATGCAGATACAGTGCTTTACACTTTGGTGCTGGGGATCGTTTATTAGTGAGAGTCTCTGAGGTGGGCAGATACAGTGCTTTACACTTTGGTGCTGGGGATCGTTTATTAGTGAAAGTCCCTGCCCTGAGGTGGGCAGACACAATGCTTTAAACTTTGGTGCTGGAGATCGTTTATTAGTGAGAGTCTCTGAGGTGGGCAGATACAGAGCTTTACACTGGTGCTAGGGATCGTTTATTAGTGAGAGTCTCTGAGGTGGCCAGATACAGTGCTTTACACTTTGGTGCTGGAGATCGTTTACTAGTGAAAGTCCCTGCGCTGAGGTGGGCAGACACAATGCTTTACAATTTGGTGCTAGGGATCGTTTATTAGTGAGAGTCTCTGAGGTGGGCAGATGCAGTGCTTTACACTTTGGTGCTAGGGATCGTTTATTAGTGAGAGTGTCTGAGGTGGGCATATACAGTTCTTTACAATTTGGTGCTGGGGATCGTTTATTAGTGAAAGTCCCTGCCCTGAGGTGGGCAGACACAATGCTTTACAATTTGGTGCAAGGGATCGTTTATTAGTGAAAGTCTCTGAGGTGGGCAGATACAGTGCTTTACACTTTGGTGCCGGGGATTGTTTATTAGTGAGAGTCTCTGAGGTGGGCAGATACAGTGCTTTACACTTTGGTGCCGGGGATTGTTTATTAGTGAGAGTCTCTGAGGTGGGCAGATACAGTGCTTTACACTTTGGTGCCGGGGATCGTTTATTAGTGAAAGTCCCTGCCCTGAGGTGGGCAGACACAATACTTTACAATTTGGTGCTAGGGATCGTTTATTAGTGAGACTCTCTGAGGTGGGCAGATACAGTGCTTTACACTTTGGTGCCGGGGATCGTTTATTAGTGAGAGTCTCTGAGGTGGGCATATACAGTGCTGTACACTTTGGTGCTAGGGATCGTTTATTAGTGAGAGTCTCTGAGGTGGGCAGATACATTGCTTTACACTTTGGTGCTGGGGATCGTTTATTAGTGAAAGTCCCTGCCCTGAGGTGGGCAGACACAATGCTTTACAATTTGGTGCTAGGGATCATTTATTAGTGAGAGTCTCTGAGGTGGGAGATACAGTGCTTTACACTTTGGTGCTGGGGATCGTTTATTAGTGAAAGTCACTGCCCTGAGGTAGTCAGACACAATGCTTTACAATTTAGTGCTAGGGATCGTTTATTAGTGAGAGTTTCTGAGGTGGGCAGATACAGTGCTTTACACTTTGGTGCTGGGGATCGTTTATTAGTGAAAGTCTCTGCCCTGAGGTGGGCAGACACAATGCTTTACAATTTGGTGCCAGGGATCGTTTATTAGTGAAAGTCTCTGAGGTGGGCAGATACAGTGCTTTACAGTTTGGTGCGAGGGATCGTTTATCAGTGAGAGTCTCTGACGTAGGCAGATACAGTGCTTTACACTTTGGTGCTGGGGATTGTTTATTAGTGAAAGTCCCTGCCCTGACGTGGGCAGACACAATGCTTTACAATTTGGTGCTAGGGATCGTTTATTAGTGAGAATCTCTGAGGTGGGCAGATACAGTGCTTTACACTTTGGTGCCGGGGATCGTTTATTAGTGAGAGTCTCTGAGGTGGGCAGATACAGTGCTTTACACTTTGGTGCTGGGGATCGTTTATTAGTGAAAGTCCCTGCCCTGAGGTGGGCAGACACAATGCTTTACAATTTGGTGCTAGGGATCATTTATTAGTGAGAGTCTCTGAGGTGGGCAGATACAGTGCTTTACACTTTGGTGCTGGGGATCGTTTATTAGTGAAAGTCACTGCCCTGAGGTAGTCAGACACAATGCTTTACAATTTGGTGCTAGGGATCGTTTATTAGTGAGAATCTCTGAGGTGGGCAGATACAGTGCTTTACACTTTGGTGCTGGGGATCGTTTATAAGTGAAAGTCTCTGCCCTGAGGTGGGCAGACACAATGCTTTACACTTTGGTGCCGGGGATTGTTTATTAGTGAGAGTCTCTGAGGTGGGCAGATACAGTGCTTTACACTGGTGCTAGGGATCCTTTATTAGTGAGAGTCTCTGAGGTGGGCAGATACAGTGCTTTACACTTTGGTGCTGGGGATTGTTTATTAGTGAAAGTCCCTGCCCTGACGTGGGCAGACACAATGCTTTACAATTTGGTGCTAGGGATCGTTTATTAGTGAAACTCTCTGAGGTGGGCAGATACAGTGCTTTACACTTTGGTGCTGGGGATCGTTTATTAATGAGAGTCTCTGAGGTGGGCAGATACAGTGATTTACACTGGTGGTAGGGATCGTTTATTTGTGAAAGTCCCTGCCCTGAGGTGGGCAGACACAATGCTTTACACTTTGGTGCCGGGGATCGTTTATTAGTGAGAGTCTCTGAGTTGGGCAGATACAGTGCTTTACACTTTGGTGCTAGGGATCGTTTATTAGTGAGAGTCTCTGAGGTGGGCAGATACAGTGCTTTACACTTTGGTGCTAGGGATCGATTATTAGTGAAAGTCCCTGCCCTGAGCTGAGCAGACACAATGCTTTACAATTTGGTGCGAGGGATCGTTTATTAGTGAGAGTCTCTGAGGTGGGCAGATACAGTGATTTACACTTTGGTGCTGGGGTTCGTTAATTAGTGAAAGTCCCTGCCCTGAGGTTGGCAGACACAATGCTTTACACTTTGGTGCCAGGGATCGTTTATTAGTGAGAGTCTCTGAGGTGGGCAGATACAGTGCTTTACACTTTAGTGCTGTGGATCGTTTATTAGTGAAAGTCCCTGCCCTGAGGTGGGCAGACACAATGCTTTACACTTTGGTGCCGGGTATCGTTTATTAGTGAGAGTCTCTGAGGTGGGCAGATACAGTGCTTTACACTTTGGTGCTGGGGATCGGTTATTAGTGAAAGTCCCTGCCCTGAGGTGGGCAGACACAATGCTTTACAATTTGGTGCTAGGGATCGTGTATTAGTGAGAGCCTCTGAGGTATGCAGATACAGTGCTTTACACTATGGTGCTGGGGATCGTTTATTAGTGAGAGTCTCTGAGGTGGGCAGATACAGTGCTTTACACTTTGGTGCTGGGGATCGTTTATTAGTGAAAGTCCCTGCCCTGAGGTGGGCAGACACAATGCTTTAAACTTTGGTGCTGGAGATCGTTTATTAGTGAGAGTCTCTGAGGTGGGCAGATACAGAGCTTTACACTGGTGCTAGGGATCGTTTATTAGTGAGAGTCTCTGAGGTGGCCAGATACAGTGCTTTACACTTTGGTGCTGGAGATCGTTTACTAGTGAAAGTCCCTGCGCTGAGGTGGGCAGACACAATGCTTTACAATTTGGTGCTAGGGATCGTTTATTAGTGAGAGTCTCTGAGGTGGGCAGATGCAGTGCTTTACACTTTGGTGCTAGGGATCGTTTATTAGTGAGAGTGTCTGAGGTGGGCATATACAGTTCTTTACAATTTGGTGCTGGGGATCGTTTATTAGTGAAAGTCCCTGCCCTGAGGTGGGCAGACACAATGCTTTACAATTTGGTGCAAGGGATCGTTTATTAGTGAGAGTCTCTGAGGTGGGCAGATACAGTGCTTTACACTTTGGTGCTGGGGATCGTTTATTAGTGAAAGTCCCTGCCCTGAGGTGGGCAGACACAATGCTTTACACTTTTGTGCCGGGGATCGTTTATCAGTGAGAGTCTCTGAGGTAGGCAGATACAGTGCTTTACACTGGTGCTAGGGATCGTTTATTAGTGAGAGTCTCTGAGGGGCCAGATACAGTGCTTTACACTTTGGTGCTGGGGATCGTTTATTAGGGAAAGACTCCGCCCTGAGGTGGGCAGACACAATGCTTTACAATTTGGTGCTAGGGATTGTTTATTAGTGAGAGTCTCTTAGGTGGGCAGACACAGTGCTTTACACTTTGGTGCTGGGGATCGTTTATTAGTGAAAGTCCCTGCCCTGAGGTGGGCAGACACAATGCTTTACACTTTGGTACCGGGGATCGTTTATTAGTGAGAGTCTCTGAGGTGGGCAGATACAGTGCTTTACACTTTGGTGCTGGGGATCGTTTATTAGTGAAAGTCCCTGCCCTGAGGTGGGCAGACGCAATGCTTTACAATTTGGTGCTAGGGATCATTTATCAGTGAGAGTCTCTGAGGTGGGCAGATACAGTGCTTTACACTTTGCTGCTGGGGATTGTTTATTAGTGAAAGTCACTACCCTGAGGTAGTCAGACACAATGCTTTACAATTTAGTGCTAGGGATCGTTTATTAGTGAGAGTCTCTGAGGTGGGCAGATACAGTTCTTTACACTTTGGTGCTGGGGATCGTTTATTAGTGAAACTCTCTGCCCTGAGGTGGGCAGACACAATGCTTTACACTTTGGTGCCGGGGATTGTTTATTAGTGAGAGTCTCTGAGGTGAGCAGATACAGTGCTTTACACTTTGGTGCTGGGTATTGTTTATTAGTGAGAGTCTCTGACGTGGGCAGATACAGTGCTTTACACTTTGGTGCTGGGGATCGTTTATTAGTGAAAGTCCCTGCCCTTACGTGGGCAGACACAATGCTTTACAATTTGGTGCTAGGGATCGTTTATTAGTGAGAGTCTCTGAGGTGGGCAGATACAGTGCTTTACACTTTGGTGCCGGGGATCGTTTATTAGTGAGAGTCTCTGAGGTGGGCATATACAGTGCTGTACACTTTGGTGCTAGGGATCGTTTATTAGTGAGAGTCTCTGAGGTGGGCAGATACATTGCTTTACACTTTGGTGCTGGGGATCGTTTATTAGTGAAAGTCCCTGCCCTGAGGTGGGCAGACACAATGCTTTACAATTTGGTGCTAGGGATCATTTATTAGTGAGAGTCTCTGAGGTGGGCAGATACAGTGCTTTACACTTTGGTGCTGGGGATCGTTTATTAGTGAAAGTCACTACCCTGAGGTAGTCAGACACAATGCTTTACAATTTGGTGCTAGGGATCGTTTATTAGTGAGAATCTCTGAGGTGGGCAGATACAGTGCTTTACACTTTGGTGCTGGGGATCGTTTATAAGTGAAAGTCGCTGCCCTGAGGTGGGCAGACACAATGCTTTACACTTTGGTGCCGGGGATTGTTTACTAGTGAGAGTCTCTGAGGTTGGCAGATACAGTACTTTACACTTTGGTGCTGGGGATCTTTTTTTAGTGAAAGTCCCTGCCCTGAGATGGGCAGACACAATGCTTTACACTTTGGTGCCGGGGATTGTTTATTAGTGAGAGTCTCTGAGGTGGGCAGATACAGTGCTTTACACTGGTGCTAGGGATCCTTTATTAGTGAGAGTCTCTGAGGTGGGCAGATACAGTGCTTTACACTTTGGTGCTGGGGATCGTTTATTAGTGAAAGTCCCTGCCCTGAGGTGGGCAGACACAATGCTTTACACTTTGGTGCTGGGGATCGTTTATTAATGAGAGTCTCTGAGGTGGGCAGATACAGTGATTTACACTGGTGGTAGGGATCGTTTATTAGTGAAAGTCCCTGCCCTGAGGTGGGCAGACACAATGCTTTACACTTTGGTGCCGGGGATCGTTTATTAGTGAGAGTCTCTGAGGTGGGCAGATACAGTGCTTTACACTTTGGTGCTAGGGATCGTTTATTAGTGAGAGTCTCTGAGGTGGGCAGATACAGTGCTTTACACTTTGGTGCTAGGGATCGAATATTAGTGAAAGTCCCTGCCCTGAGCTGAGCAGACACAATGCTTTACAATTTGGTGCGAGGGATCGTTTATTAGTGAGAGTCTCTGAGGTGGGCAGATACAGTGATTTACACTTTGGTGCTGGGGATCGTTTATTAGTGAAAGTCCCTGCCCTGAGGTTGGCAGACACAATGCTTTACACTTTGGTGCCGGGGATCGTTTATTAGTGAGAGTCTCTGAGGTGGGCAGATATAGTGCTTTACACTTTCGTGCTGTGGATCGTTTATTAGTGAAAGTTTCTGACCTGAGGTGGGCAGACACAATGCTTTACACTTTGGTGCCGGGGATTGTTTACTAGTGAGAGTCTCTGAGGTTGGCAGATACAGTACTTTACACTTTGGTGCTGGGGATCGTTTATTAGTGAAAGTCCCTGCCCTGAGGTGGGCAGACACAATGCTTTACACTTTGTTGCCGGGGATCGTTTATTAGTGAGAGTCTCTGAGGTGGGCAGATACAGTGCTTTACACTTTGGTGCTAGGGATCGTTTATTAGTGAGAGTCTCTGAGGTGGGCAGATACAGTGCTTTACACTTTGGTGCTAGGGATCGATTATTAGTGAAAGTCCCTGCCCTGAGGTGGGAGACACAAAGCTTTACAATTTGGTGTGAGGAATCGTTTATTAGTGAGAGTCTCTGAGGTGGGCAGATACAGTGCTTTACACTTTGGTGCTGGGGATCGTTTATTAGTGAAAGTCCCTGCCCTGAGGTGGGCAGACACAATGCTTTACACTTTGGTGCCGGGGATCGTTTATTAGTGAGAGTCTCTGAGGTGGGCAGATACAGTGCTGTACACTTTGGTGCTAGGGATCGTTTATTAGTGAGAGTCTCTGAGGTGGGCAGATACATTGCTTTACACTTTGGTGCTGAGGATTGTTTATTAGTGAAAGTCACTGCCCTGAGGTAGTCAGACACAATGCTTTACAATTTGGTGCTAGGGATCGCTTATTAGTGAGAGTCTCTGAGGTGGGCAGATGCAGTGCTTTACACTTTGGTGCCGGGGATTGTTTATTAGTGAGAGTCTCTGAGGTGGGCAGATACAGTGCTTTACACTTTGGTGCCGGGGATTGTTTATTAGTGAGAGTCTCTGAGGTGGGCAGATACAGTGCTTTACACTTTGGTGCCGGGGATCGTTTATTAGTGAAAGTCCCTGCCCTGAGGTGGGCAGACACAATACTTTACAATTTGGTGCTAGGGATCGTTTATTAGTGAGACTCTCTGAGGTGGGCAGATACAGTGCTTTACACTTTGGTGCCGGGGATCGTTTATTAGTGAGAGTCTCTGAGGTGGGCATATACAGTGCTGTACACTTTGGTGCTAGGGATCGTTTATTAGTGAGAGTCTCTGAGGTGGGCAGATACATTGCTTTACACTTTGGTGCTGGGGATCGTTTATTAGTGAAAGTCCCTGCCCTGAGGTGGGCAGACACAATGCTTTACAATTTGGTGCTAGGGATCATTTATTAGTGAGAGTCTCTGAGGTGGGAGATACAGTGCTTTACACTTTGGTGCTGGGGATCGTTTATTAGTGAAAGTCACTGCCCTGAGGTAGTCAGACACAATGCTTTACAATTTAGTGCTAGGGATCGTTTATTAGTGAGAGTTTCTGAGGTGGGCAGATACAGTGCTTTACACTTTGGTGCTGGGGATCGTTTATTAGTGAAAGTCTCTGCCCTGAGGTGGGCAGACACAATGCTTTACAATTTGGTGCCAGGGATCGTTTATTAGTGAAAGTCTCTGAGGTGGGCAGATACAGTGCTTTACAGTTTGGTGCTAGGGATTGTTTGTTAGTGAGAGTCTCTGAGGTGGGCAGATACAGTGCTTTACACTCTGGTGCTAGGGATCGATTATTAGTGAAAGTCCCTGCCCTGAGATGGGCAGACACAATGCTTTACAATTTGGTGCGAGGGAGCGTTTATTAGTGAGAGTCTCTGAGGTGGGCAGATACAGTGCTTTACACTTTGGTGCTGTGGATCGTTTATTAGTGAAAGTCCCTGCCCTGAGGTGGGCAGACACAATGCTTTACACTTTGGTGCCGGGGATCGTTTATTAGTGAGAGTCTCTGAGGTGGGCAGATACAGTGCTTTTCACTTTAGTGCTGTGGATCGTTTATTAGTGAAAGTCCCTGCCCTGAGGTGGGCAGACACAATGCTTTACAATTTGGTGCTAGGGATCGTTTATTAGTGAGAGCCTCTGAGGTATGCAGATACAGTGCTTTACACTTTGGTGCTGGGGATCGTTTATTAGTGAGAGTCTCTGAGGTGGGCAGATACAGTGCTTTACACTTTGGTGCTGGGGATCGTTTATTAGTGAAAGTCCCTGCCCTGAGGTGGGCAGACACAATGCTTTAAACTTTGGTGCTGGAGATCGTTTATTAGTGAGAGTCTCTGAGGTGGGCAGATACAGAGCTTTACACTGGTGCTAGGGATCGTTTATTAGTGAGAGTCTCTGAGGTGGCCAGATACAGTGCTTTACACTTTGGTGCTGGAGATCGTTTACTAGTGAAAGTCCCTGCGCTGAGGTGGGCAGACACAATGCTTTACAATTTGGTGCTAGGGATCGTTTATTAGTGAGAGTCTCTGAGGTGGGCAGATGCAGTGCTTTACACTTTGGTGCTAGGGATCGTTTATTAGTGAGAGTGTCTGAGGTGGGCATATACAGTTCTTTACAATTTGGTGCTGGGGATCGTTTATTAGTGAAAGTCCCTGCCCTGAGGTGGGCAGACACAATGCTTTACAATTTGGTGCAAGGGATCGTTTATTAGTGAAAGTCTCTGAGGTGGGCAGATACAGTGCTTTACACTTTGGTGCCGGGGATTGTTTATTAGTGAGAGTCTCTGAGGTGGGCAGATACAGTGCTTTACACTTTGGTGCCGGGGATTGTTTATTAGTGAGAGTCTCTGAGGTGGGCAGATACAGTGCTTTACACTTTGGTGCCGGGGATCGTTTATTAGTGAAAGTCCCTGCCCTGAGGTGGGCAGACACAATACTTTACAATTTGGTGCTAGGGATCGTTTATTAGTGAGACTCTCTGAGGTGGGCAGATACAGTGCTTTACACTTTGGTGCCGGGGATCGTTTATTAGTGAGAGTCTCTGAGGTGGGCATATACAGTGCTGTACACTTTGGTGCTAGGGATCGTTTATTAGTGAGAGTCTCTGAGGTGGGCAGATACATTGCTTTACACTTTGGTGCTGGGGATCGTTTATTAGTGAAAGTCCCTGCCCTGAGGTGGGCAGACACAATGCTTTACAATTTGGTGCTAGGGATCATTTATTAGTGAGAGTCTCTGAGGTGGGAGATACAGTGCTTTACACTTTGGTGCTGGGGATCGTTTATTAGTGAAAGTCACTGCCCTGAGGTAGTCAGACACAATGCTTTACAATTTAGTGCTAGGGATCGTTTATTAGTGAGAGTTTCTGAGGTGGGCAGATACAGTGCTTTACACTTTGGTGCTGGGGATCGTTTATTAGTGAAAGTCTCTGCCCTGAGGTGGGCAGACACAATGCTTTACAATTTGGTGCCAGGGATCGTTTATTAGTGAAAGTCTCTGAGGTGGGCAGATACAGTGCTTTACAGTTTGGTGCTAGGGATTGTTTGTTAGTGAGAGTCTCTGAGGTGGGCAGATACAGTGCTTTACACTCTGGTGCTAGGGATCGATTATTAGTGAAAGTCCCTGCCCTGAGATGGGCAGACACAATGCTTTACAATTTGGTGCGAGGGAGCGTTTATTAGTGAGAGTCTCTGAGGTGGGCAGATACAGTGCTTTACACTTTGGTGCTGTGGATCGTTTATTAGTGAAAGTCCCTGCCCTGAGGTGGGCAGACACAATGCTTTACACTTTGGTGCCGGGGATCGTTTATTAGTGAGAGTCTCTGAGGTGGGCAGATACAGTGCTTTTCACTTTAGTGCTGTGGATCGTTTATTAGTGAAAGTCCCTGCCCTGAGGTGGGCAGACACAATGCTTTACAATTTGGTGCTAGGGATCGTTTATTAGTGAGAGCCTCTGAGGTATGCAGATACAGTGCTTTACACTTTGGTGCTGGGGATCGTTTATTAGTGAGAGTCTCTGAGGTGGGCAGATACAGTGCTTTACACTTTGGTGCTGGGGATCGTTTATTAGTGAAAGTCCCTGCCCTGAGGTGGGCAGACACAATGCTTTAAACTTTGGTGCTGGAGATCGTTTATTAGTGAGAGTCTCTGAGGTGGGCAGATACAGAGCTTTACACTGGTGCTAGGGATCGTTTATTAGTGAGAGTCTCTGAGGTGGCCAGATACAGTGCTTTACACTTTGGTGCTGGAGATCGTTTACTAGTGAAAGTCCCTGCGCTGAGGTGGGCAGACACAATGCTTTACAATTTGGTGCTAGGGATCGTTTATTAGTGAGAGTCTCTGAGGTGGGCAGATGCAGTGCTTTACACTTTGGTGCTAGGGATCGTTTATTAGTGAGAGTGTCTGAGGTGGGCATATACAGTTCTTTACAATTTGGTGCTGGGGATCGTTTATTAGTGAAAGTCCCTGCCCTGAGGTGGGCAGACACAATGCTTTACAATTTGGTGCAAGGGATCGTTTATTAGTGAGAGTCTCTGAGGTGGGCAGATACAGTGCTTTACACTTTTGTGCCGGGGATCGTTTATCAGTGAGAGTCTCTGAGGTAGGCAGATACAGTGCTTTACACTGGTGCTAGGGATCGTTTATTAGTGAGAGTCTCTGAGGGGCCAGATACAGTGCTTTACACTTTGGTGCTGGGGATCGTTTATTAGGGAAAGACTCCGCCCTGAGGTGGGCAGACACAATGCTTTACAATTTGGTGCTAGGGATTGTTTATTAGTGAGAGTCTCTTAGGTGGGCAGACACAGTGCTTTACACTTTGGTGCTGGGGATCGTTTATTAGTGAAAGTCCCTGCCCTGAGGTGGGCAGACACAATGCTTTACACTTTGGTACCGGGGATCGTTTATTAGTGAGAGTCTCTGAGGTGGGCAGATACAGTGCTTTACACTTTGGTGCTGGGGATCGTTTATTAGTGAAAGTCCCTGCCCTGAGGTGGGCAGACGCAATGCTTTACAATTTGGTGCTAGGGATCATTTATCAGTGAGAGTCTCTGAGGTGGGCAGATACAGTGCTTTACACTTTGCTGCTGGGGATTGTTTATTAGTGAAAGTCACTACCCTGAGGTAGTCAGACACAATGCTTTACAATTTGGTGCTAGGGATCGTTTATTAGTGAGAGTCTCTGAGGTGGGCAGATACAGTTCTTTACACTTTGGTGCTGGGGATCGTTTATTAGTGAAACTCTCTGCCCTGAGGTGGGCAGACACAATGCTTTACACTTTGGTGCCGGGGATTATTTATTAGTGAGAGTCTCTGAGGTGAGCAGATACAGTGCTTTACACTTTGGTGCTGGGGATTGTTTATTAGTGAGAGTCTCTGACGTGGGCAGATACAGTGCTTTACACTTTGGTGCTGGGGATCGTTTATTAGTGAAAGTCCCTGCCCTTACGTGGGCAGACACAATGCTTTACAATTTGGTGCTAGGGATCGTTTATTAGTGAGAGTCTCTGAGGTGGGCAGATACAGTGCTTTACACTTTGGTGCCGGGGATCGTTTATTAGTGAGAGTCTCTGAGGTGGGCAGATACATTGCTTTACACTTTGGTGCTGAGGATTGTTTATTAGTGAAAGTCACTGCCCTGAGGTAGTCAGACACAATGCTTTACAATTTGGTGCTAGGGATCGCTTATTAGTGAGAGTCTCTGAGGTGGGCAGATGCAGTGCTTTACACTTTGGTGCCGGGGATTGTTTATTAGTGAGAGTCTCTGAGGTGGGCAGATACAGTGCTTTACACTTTGGTGCCGGGGATTGTTTATTAGTGAGAGTCTCTGAGGTGGGCAGATACAGTGCTTTACACTTTGGTGCCGGGGATCGTTTATTAGTGAAAGTCCCTGCCCTGAGGTGGGCAGACACAATGCTTTACAATTTGGTGCTAGGGATCGTTTATTAGTGAGACTCTCTGAGGTGGGCAGATACAGTGCTTTACACTTTGGTGCCGGGGATCGTTTATTAGTGAGAGTCTCTGAGGTGGGCATATACAGTGCTGTACACTTTGGTGCTAGGGATCGTTTATTAGTGAGAGTCTCTGAGGTGGGCAGATACATTGCTTTACACTTTGGTGCTGGGGATCGTTTATTAGTGAAAGTCCCTGCCCTGAGGTGGGCAGACACAATGCTTTACAATTTGGTGCTAGGGATCATTTATTAGTGAGAGTCTCTGAGGTGGGAGATACAGTGCTTTACACTTTGGTGCTGGGGATCGTTTATTAGTGAAAGTCACTGCCCTGAGGTAGTCAGACACAATGCTTTACAATTTAGTGCTAGGGATCGTTTATTAGTGATAGTTTCTGAGGTGGGCAGATACAGTGCTTTACACTTTGGTGCTGGGGATCGTTTATTAGTGAAAGTCCCTGCCCTGAGGTGGGCAGACACAATGCTTTACAATTTGGTGCTAGGGATCATTTATTAGTGAGAGTCTCTGAGGTGGGAGATACAGTGCTTTACACTTTGGTGCTGGGGATCGTTTATTAGTGAAAGTCTCTGCCCTGAGGTGGGCAGACACAATGCTTTACAATTTGGTGCCAGGGATCGTTTATTAGTGAGAGTCTCTGAGGTGGGCAGATACAGTGCTTTACAGTTTGGTGCTAGGGATTGTTTATTAGTGAGAGTCTCTGAGGTGGGCAGATACAGTGCTTTACACTCTGGTGCTAGGGATCGATTATTAGTGAAAGTCCCTGCCCTGAGGTGGGCAGACACAATGCTTTACAATTTGGTGCGAGGGAGCGTTTATTAGTGAGAGTCTCTGAGGTGGGCAGATACAGTGCTTTACACTTTGGTGCTGTGGATCGTTTATTAGTGAAAGTCCCTGCCCTGAGGTGGGCAGACACAATGCTTTACACTTTGGTGCCGGGGATCGTTTATTAGTGAGAGTCTCTGAGGTGGGCAGATACAGTGCTTTTCACTTTAGTGCTGTGGATCGTTTATTAGTGAAAGTCCCTGCCCTGAGGTGGTTAGACACAATGCTTTACAATTTGGTGCTAGGGATCGTTTATTAGTGAGAGCCTCCGAGGTATGCAGATACAGTGCTTTACACTTTGGTGCTGGGGATCGTTTATTAGTGAGAGTCTCTGAGGTGGGCAGATACAGTGCTTTACACTTTGGTGCTGGGGATCGTTTATTAGTGAAAGTCCCTGCCCTGAGGTGGGCAGATACAATCCTTTAAACTTTGGTGCTGGAGATTGTTTATTAGTGAGAGTCTCTGAGGTGGGCAAATACAGTGCTTTACACTCGTGCTAGGGATCGTTTATTAGTGAGAGTCTCTGAGGTGGCCAGATACAGTGCTTTACACTTTGGTGCTGGGGATCGTTTACTAGTGAAAGTCCCTGCGCTGAGGTGGGCAGACACAATGCTTTACAATTTGGTGCTAGGGATCGTTTATTAGTGAGAGTCTCTGAGGTGGGCAGATGCAGTGCTTTACACTTTGGTGCTAGGGATCGTTTATTAGTGAGAGTGTCTGAGGTGGGCATATACAGTTCTTTACACTTTGGTGCTGGGGATCGTTTATTAGTGAAAGTCCCTGCCCTGAGGTGGGCAGACACAATGCTTTACAATTTGGTGCTAGGGATCATTTATTAGTGAGAGTCTCTGAGGTGGGCAGATACAGTGCTTTACACTTTGGTGCTGGGGATCGTTTATTAGTGAAAGTCCCTAAACTGAGGTGGGCAGACACAATGCTTTACAATTTGGTGCTAGGGATGGTTTACTAGTGAGAGTCTCTGAGGTGGGCAGATACAGTTCTTTACACTTTGGTGCTGGGGATTGTTTATTAGTGAAACTCTCTGCCCTGAGGTGGGCAGACACAATGCTTTACACTTTGGTGCTGGGGATTGTTTATTAGTGAGAGTCTCTGAGGTGGACAGATACAGTGCTTTACACTTTGGTGCTGGGGATTGTTTATTAGTGAGAGTCTCTGACGTGGGCAGATACAGTGCTTTACACTTTGGTGCTGGGGATTGTTTATTAGTGAAAGTCCCTACCCTGACGTGGGCAGACACAATGCTTTACAATTTGGTGCTAGGGATCGTTTATTAGTGAGAGTCTGTGAGGTGGGCAGATACAGTGCTTTACACTTTGGTGCCGGGGATCGTTTATTAGTGAGAGTCTCTGAGGTGGGCATATACAGTGCTGTACAGTTTTGAGCTAGGCAGTGGTATTTTTAATAGAGACTAGGCGCTTGTAGTGAGTACACCTGGTATTAGTGACGTTCCAAATCAGTGACGGTGCTCAAGGGTAGGGGAGAACCACTAGCCTCCCTAAAGGATTGTGGCCAGAGCCACAAAAGTCAAGAACAAAGGTACCCAAGCACACGCAGAAATAAAGTTTACATAGATTATTACGTCAAGTAAAACATGTAACACAATAAGTGAATCTCCGTTTCTTTCTTGTAACTTTCTTCAATTTAATATTCTTGTTCTCATAGTAATTTCGCAGTCTTCACAGTGGTGTACACTTTGGTGCTAGGGATCGTTTATTAGTGAGAGTCTCTGAGGTGGGCAGATACATTGCTTTACACTTTGGTGCTGGGGATCGTTTATTAGTGAAAGTCCCTGCCCTGAGGTGGGCAGACACAATGCTTTACAATTTGGTGCTAGGGATCATTTATTAGTGAGAGTCTCTGAGGTGGGCAGATATAGTGCTTTACACTTTGGTGCTGAGGATCGTTTATTAATGAAAGTCACTACCCTGAGGTAGTCAGACACAATGCTTTGCAATTTGGTGCTAGGGATCGTTTATTAGTGAGAATCTCTGAGGTGGGCAGATACAGTGCTTTACACTTTGGTGCTGGGGATCGTTTATAAGTGAAAGTCTCTGCCCTGAGGTGGGCAGACACAATGCTTTACACTTTGGTGCCGGGGATTGTTTATTAGTGAGAGTCTCTGAGGTGGGCAGATACAGTGCTTTACACTGGTGCTAGGGATCCTTTATTAGTGAGAGTCTCTGAGGTGGGCAGATACAGTGCTTTACACTTTGTTGCTGAAGATTGTTTATTAGTGAAAGTCCCTGCCCTGACATGGGCAGACACAATGCTTTACAATTTGGTGCTAGGGATCGTTTATTAGTGAAACTCTTTGAGGTGGGCAGATACAGTGCTTTACACTTTGGTGCCGGGGATCGTTTATTAGTGAGAGTCTCTGAGGTGGGCATATTCAGTGCTTTACACTTTGGTACTAGGGGTCATTTACTAGTGAGAGTCTCTGAGGTGGGCAGATACAGTGCTTTACACTTTGGTGCTGGGGATCGTTTATTAGTGAAAGTCCCTAACCTGAGGTGGGCAGACACAATGCTTTACACTTTGGTGCTGGGGATCGTTTATTAATGAGAGTCTCTGAGGTGGGCAGATACAGTGATTTACACTGGTGGTAGGGATCGTTTATTAGTGAAAGTTCCTGCCCTGAGGTAGGCAGACACAATGCTTTACACTTTGGTGCCGGGGATCGTTTATTAGTGAGAGTCTCTGAGGTGGGCAGATATAGTGCTTTACACTTTCGTGCTGTGGATCGTTTATTAGTGAAAGTCCCTGACCTGAGGTGGGCAGACACAATGCTTTACACTTTGGTGCCGGGGATTGTTTACTAGTGAGAGTCTCTGAGGTTGGCAGATACAGTACTTTACACTTTGGTGCTGGGGATCGTTTATTAGTGAAAGTCCCTGCCCTGAGGTGGGCAGACACAATGCTTTACACTTTGTTGCCGGGGATCGTTTATTAGTGAGAGTCTCTGAGGTGGGCAGATACAGTGCTTTACACTTTGGTGCTAGGGATCGTTTATTAGTGAGAGTCTCTGAGGTGGGCAGATACAGTGCTTTACACTTTGGTGCTAGGGATCGATTATTAGTGAAAGTCCCTGCCCTGAGGTGGGAGACACAAAGCTTTACAATTTGGTGTGAGGAATCGTTTATTAGTGAGAGTCTCTGAGGTGGGCAGATACAGTGCTTTACACTTTGGTGCTGGGGATCGTTTATTAGTGAAAGTCCCTGCCCTGAGGTGGGCAGACACAATGCTTTACACTTTGGTGCCGGGGATCGTTTATTAGTGAGAGTCTCTGAGGTGGGCAGATACAGTGCTGTACACTTTGGTGCTAGGGATCGTTTATTAGTGAGAGTCTCTGACGTGGGCAGAGACAGTGCTGTACACTTTGGTGCTGAGGATTGTTTATTAGTGAAAGTCACTGCCCTGAGGTGGTCAGACACAATGCTTTACAATTTGGTGCTAGGGATCGCTTATTAGTGAGAGTCTCTGAGGTGGGCAGATGCAGTGCTTTACACTTTGGTGCCGGGGATTGTTTATTAGTGAGAGTCTCTGAGGTGGGCAGATACAGTGCTTTACACTTTGGTGCCGGGGATTGTTTATTAGTGAGAGTCTCTGAGGTGGGCAGATACAGTGCTTTACACTTTGGTGCCGGGGATCGTTTATTAGTGAAAGTCCCTGCCCTGAGGTGGGCAGACACAATGCTTTACAATTTGGTGCTAGGGATCGTTTATTAGTGAGACTCTCTGAGGTGGGCAGATACAGTGCTTTACAGTTTGGTGCTAGGGATTGTTTATTAGTGAGAGTCTCTGAGGTGGGCAGATACAGTGCTTTACACTCTGGTGCTAGGGATCGATTATTAGTGAAAGTCCCTGCCCTGAGGTGGGCAGACACAATGCTTTACAATTTGGTGCGAGGGAGCGTTTATTAGTGAGAGTCTCTGAGGTGGGCAGATACAGTGCTTTACACTTTGGTGCTGTGGATCGTTTATTAGTGAAAGTCCCTGCCCTGAGGTGGGCAGACACAATGCTTTACACTTTGGTGCCGGGGATCGTTTATTAGTGAGAGTCTCTGAGGTGGGCAGATACAGTGCTTTACACTTTAGTGCTGTGGATCGTTTATTAGTGAAAGTCCCTGCCCTGAGGTGGGCAGACACAATGCTTTACACTTTGGTGCCGGGTATCATTTATTAGTGAGAGTCTCTGAGGTGGGCAAATACAGTGCTTTACACTTTGGTGCTAGGGATCGTTTATTAGTGAGACTCTCTGAGGTGGGCAGATACAGTGCTTTACACTTTGGTGCTGGGGATCGTTTATTAGTGAAAGTCCCTGCCCTGAGGTGGGCAGACACAATGCTTTACAATTTGGTGCTAGGGATCGTTTATTAGTGAGAGCCTCTGAGGTATGCAGATACAGTGCTTTACACTTTGGTGCTGGGGATCGTTTATTAGTGAGAGTCTCTGAGGTGGGCAGATACAGTGCTTTACACTTTGGTGCTGGGGATCGTTTATTAGTGAAAGTCCCTGCCCTGAGGTGGGCAGACACAATGCTTTAAACTTTGGTGCTGGAGATCGTTTATTAGTGAGAGTCTCTGAGGTGGGCAGATACAGTGCTTTACACTGGTGCTAGGGATCGTTTATTAGTGAGAGTCTCTGAGGTGGCCAGATACAGTGCTTTATACTTTGGTGCTGGGGATCGTTTACTAGTGAAAGTCCCTGCGCTGAGGTGGGCAGACACAATGCTTTACAATTTGGTGCTAGGGATCGTTTATTAGTGAGAGTCTCTGAGGTGGGTAGATGCAGTGCTTTACACTTTGGTGCTAGGGATCGTTTATTAGTGAGAGCGTCTGAGGTGGGCATATACAGTTCTTTACACTTTGGTGCTGGGGATCATTTATTAGTGAAAGTCCCTGCCCTGAGGTGGGCAGAAACAATGCTTTACAATTTGGTGCTAGGGATCGTTTATTAGTGAGAGTCTCTGAGGTGGGCAGATACAGTGCTTTACACTTTGGTGCTGGGGATCATTTATTAGTGAAAGTCCCTGCCCTGAGGTGGGCAGACACAATGCTTTACACTTTTGTGCCGGGGATCGTTTATCAGTGAGAGTCTCTGAGGTGGGCAGATACAGTGCTTTACACTGGTGCTAGGGATCGTTTATTAGTGAGAGTCTCTGAGGGGCCAGATACAGTGCTTTACACTTTGGTGCTGGGGATCGTTTATTAGGGAAAGACCCCACCCTGAGGTGGGCAGACACAATGCTTTACAATTTGGTGCTAGGGATTGTTTATTAGTGAGAGTCTCTTAGGTGGGCAGACACAGTGCTTTACACTTTGGTGCTGGGGATCGTTTATTAGTGAAAGTCCCTGCCCTGAGGTGGGCAGACACAATGCTTTACAGTTTGGTACCGGGGATCGTTTATTAGTGAGAGTCTCTGAGGTGGGCAGATACAGTGCTTTACACTTTGGTGCTGGGGATCGTTTATTAGTGAAAGTCCCTGCCCTGAGGTGGGCAGACGCAATGCTTTACAATTTGGTGCTAGGGATCATTTATTAGTGAGAGTCTCTGAGGTGGGCAGATACAGTGCTTTACACTTTGCTGCTGGGGATTGTTTATTAGTGAAAGTCACTACCCTGAGGTAGTCAGACACAATGCTTTACAATTTGGTGCTAGGGATCGTTTATTAGTGAGAGTCTCTGAGGTGGGCAGATACAGTGCTTTACACTTTGGTGCCGGGGATCGTTTATTAGTGAGAGTCTCTGAGGTGGGCAGATACAGTTCTTTACACTTTGGTGCTGGGGATTGTTTATTAGTGAAAGTCCCTGCCCTGACGTGGGCAGACACAATGCTTTACAATTTGGTGCTAGGGATTGTTTATTAGTGAAACTCTCTGAGGTGGGCAGATACAGTGCTTTACACTTTGGTGCCGGGGATCGTTTATTAGTGAGAGTCTCTGAGGTGGGCAGATACAGTTCTTTACACTTTGGTGCTGGGGATCATTTATTAGTGAAACTCTCTGCCCTGAGGTGGGCAGACACAATGCTTTACACTTTGGTGCCGGGGATTGTTTATTAGTGAGAGTCTCTGAGGTGGGCAGATACAGTGCTTTACACTTTGGTGCTGGGGATTGTTTATTAGTGAGAGTCTCTGACGTGGGCAGATACAGTGCTTTACACTTTGGTGCTGGGGATTGTTTATTAGTGAAAGTCCCTACCCTGACGTGGGCAGACACAATGCTTTACAATTTGGTGCTAGGGATTGTTTATTAGTGAAACTCTCTGAGGTGGGCAGATACAGTGCTTTACACTTTGGTGCCGGGGATCGTTTATTAGTGAGAGTCTCTGAGGTGGGCATATACAGTTCCTTACACTTTGGTACTAGGGGTCATTTACTAGTGAGAGTCTCTGAGGTGGGCAGATACAGTGCTTTACACTTTGGTGCTGGGGATCGTTTATTAGTGAAAGTCCCTGCCCTGAGGTGGGCAGACACAATGCTTTACTCTTTGGTGCTGGGGATCGTTTATTAGTGAGAGTCTCTGAGGTGGGCAGATACAGTGATTTACACTGGTGGTATGGATCGTTTATTAGTGAAAGTCCCTGCCCTGAGGTGGGCAGACACAATGCTTTACACTTTGGTGCCGGGGATCGTTTATTAGTGAGAGTCTCTGAGGTGGGCAGATACAGTGCTTTACACTTTGGTGCTAGGGATCGTTTATTAGTGAGAGTCTCTGAGGTGGGCAGATACAGTGCTTTACACTTTGGTGCTAGGGATCGATTATTAGTGAAAGTCCCTGCCCTGAGGTGAGCAGACACAATGCTTTACAATTTGGTGCGAGGGATCGTTTATCAGTGAGAGTCTCTGACGTAGGCAGATACAGTGCTTTACACTTTGGTGCTGGGGATTGTTTATTAGTGAAAGTCCCTGCCCTGACGTGGGCAGACACAATGCTTTACAATTTGGTGCTAGGGATCGTTTATTAGTGAGAATCTCTGAGGTGGGCAGATACAGTGCTTTACACTTTGGTGCCGGGGATCGTTTATTAGTGAGAGTCTCTGAGGTGGGCATATACAGTGCTGTACACTTTGGTGCTAGGGATCGTTTATTAGTGAGAGTCTCTGAGGTGGGCAGATACATTGCTTTACACTTTGGTGCTGGGGATCGTTTATTGGTGAAAGTCCCTGCCCTGAGGTGGGCAGACACAATGCTTTACAATTTGGTGCTAGGGATCATTTATTAGTGAGAGTCTCTGAGGTGGGCAGATACAGTGATTTACACTGGTGGTAGGGATCGTTTATTAGTGAAAGTCCCTGCCCTGAGGTTGGCAGACACAATGCTTTACACTTTGGTGCCGGGGATCGTTTATTAGTGAGAGTCTCTGAGGTGGGCAGATATAGTGCTTTACACTTTCGTGCTGTGGATCGTTGATTAGTGAAAGTCCCTAACCTGAGGTGGGCAGACACAATGCTTTACACTTTGGTGCCGGGGATTGTTTACTAGTGAGAGTCTCTGAGGTTGGCAGATACAGTACTTCACACTTTGGTGCTGGGGATCGTTTATTAGTGAAAGTCTCTGAGGTGGGCAGATATAGTGCTTTACACTTTGGTGCTGGGGATCGTTTATAAGTGAAAGTCTCTGCCCTGAGGTGGGCAGTCACAATGCTTTACACTTTGGTGCCGGGGATCGTTTATTAGTGAGAGTCTCTGAGGTGGGCAGATATAGTGCATAACACTTTGGTGCTGGGGATCGTTTATAAGTGAAAGTCTCTGCCCTGAGGTGGGCAGACACAATGCTTTACACTTTGGTGCCGGGGATTGTTTACTAGTGAGAGTCTCCGAGGTGGGCAGATACAGTGCTTTACACTTTGGTGCTGGGGATTGTTTATTAGTGAAAGTCCCTGCCCTGACGTGGGCAGACACACTGCTTTACAATTTGGTGCTAGGGATCGTTTATTAGTGAAAGTCTCTGAGGTGGGCAGATACAGTGCTTTACACTTTGGTGCCGGGGATCGTTTATTAGTGAGAGTCTCTGAGGTGGGCATATACAGTGCTTTACACTTTGGTACTAGGGGTCATTTACTAGTGAGAGTCTCTGAGGTGGGAGATACAGTGCTTTACACTTTGTTGCTAGGGATCGTTTATTAGTGAGAGTCTCTGAGGTGGGCATATATAGTTCTTTACACTTTGGTGCTGGGGATCGTTTATTAGTGAAAGTCCCTGCCCTGAGGTGGGCAGACACAATGCTTTACAATTTGGTGCTAGAGATCGTTTATTAGTGAGAGTCTCTGAGGTGGGCAGATACAGTGCTTTACACTTTGGTGCTGGGGATCGTTTATTAGTTTAAGTCTCTGCCCTGAGGTGGGCAGACACAATGTTTTACACTTTTGTGCCGGGGATCGTTTATCAGTGAGAGTCTCTGGGGTGGGCAGATACAGTGCTTTACACTTTGGTGCTGGGGATCGTTTATTAGTGAAAGTCCCTGCCCTGAGGTGGGCAGACACAATGCTTTACACTTTGGTGCTGGGGATCATTTATTAGTGAGAGTCTCTGAGGTGGGCAGATACAGTGATTTACACTGGTGGTAGGGATCGTTTATTAGTGAAAGTCCCTGCCCTGAGGTGGGCAGACACAATGCTTTACACTTTGGTGCCGGGGATCGTTTATTAGTGAGAGTCTCTGAGGTGGGCAGATACAGTGCTTTACACTTTGGTGCTAGGGATCGTTTATTAGTGAGAGTCTCTGAGGTGGGCAGATACAGTGCTTTACACTGGTGCTAGGGATCCTTTATTAGTGAGAGTCTCTGAGGTGGGCAGATACAGTGCTTTACACTTTGGTGCCGGGGATCGTTTATTAGTGAGAGTCTCTGAGGTGGGCAGATACAGTGCTTTACACTTTGGTGCTAGGGATCGTTTATTAGTGAGAGTCTCTAAAGTGGGCAGATACAGTGCTTTACACTTTGGTGCTAGGGATCGATTTTTAGTGAAAGTCCCTGCCCTGAGGTGAGCAGACACAATGCTTTACAATTTGGTGCGAGGGATCGTTTATCAGTGAGAGTCTCTGAGGTGGGCAGATGCAGTGATTTACACTTTGGTGCTGGGGATCGTTAATTAGTGAAAGTCCCTGCCCTGAGGTTGGCAGACACAATGCTTTACACTTTGGTGCCGGGGATCGTTTATTAGTGAGAGTCTCTGAGGTGGGCAGATATAGTGCTTTACACTTTCGTGCTGTGGATCGTTTATTAGTGAAAGTCTCTGCCCTGAGGTGGGCAGACACAATGCTTTACACTTTGGTGCCGGGGATTGTTTACTAGTGAGAGTCTCTGAGGTGGGCAGATACAGTGCTTTACACTTTGGTGCTGGGGATTGTTTATTAGTGAAAGTCCCTGCCCTGACGTGGGCAGACACAATGCTTTACAATTTGGTGCTAGGGATCTTTTATTAGTGAAACTCTTTGAGGTGGGCAGATACAGTGCTTTACACTTTGATGCCGGGGATCGTTTATTAGTGAGAGTCTCTGAGGTGGGCATATACAGTGCTTTACACTTTGGTACTAGGGGTCATTTACTAGTGAGAGTCTCTGAGGTGGGCAGATACAGTGCTTTACACTTTGGTGCTGGGGATCGTTTATTAGTGAAAGTCCCTGCCCTGAGGTGGGCAGACACAATGCTTTACACTTTGGTGCTGGGGATCGTTTATTAGTGAGAGTCTCTGAGGTGGGCAGATACAGTTATTTACACTGGTGGTAGGGATCGTTTATTAGTGAAAGTCCCTGCCCTGAGGTGGGCAGACACAATGCTTTACACTTTGGTGCCGGGGATCGTTTATTAGTGAGAGTCTCTGAGGTGGGCAGATACAGTGCTTTACACTTTGGTGCTAGGGATCGTTTATTAGTGAGAGTCTCTGAGGTGGGCAGATACAGTGCTTTACACTTTGGTGCTAGGGATCGATTATTAGTGAAAGTCCCTGCCCTGAGGTGAGCAGACACAATGCTTTACAATTTGGTGCGAGGGATCGTTTATTAGTGAGAGTCTCTGAGGTGGGCAGTTACAGTAATTTACACTTTGGTGCTGGGGATTGTTTATTAGTGAGAGTCTCTGACGTGGGCAGATACAGTGCTTTACACTTTGGTGCTGGGGATTGTTTATTAGTGAAAGTCCCTGCCCTGACGTGGGCAGACACAATGCTTTACAATATGGTGCTAGGGATCGTTTATTAGTGAGAGTCTCTGAGGTGGGCAGATACAGTGCTTTACACTTTGGTGCCGGGGATTGTTTATTAGTGAGAGTCTCTGAGGTGGGCATATACAGTGCTGTACACTTTGGTGCTAGGGATCGTTTATTAGTGAGAGTCTCTGAGGTGGGCAGATACATTGCTTTACACTTTGGTGCTGGGGATCGTTTATTAGTGAAAGTGCCTGCCCTGAGGTGGGCAGACACAATGCTTTACAATTTGGTGCTAGGGATCATTTATTCGTGAGAGTCTCTAAGGTGGGCAGATACAGTGCTTTACACTTTGGTGCTGGGGATCGTTTATTAGTGAAAGTCACTACCCTGAGGTGGTCAGACACAATGCTTTCCAATTTGGTGCTAGGGATCGTTTATTAGTGAGAATCTATGAGGTGGGCAGATACAGTGCTTTACACTTTGGTGCTGGGGATCGTTTATAAGTGAAAATCTCTGCCCTGAGGTGGGCAGACACAATGCTTTACAATTTGGTGCTAGGGATCGTTTATTAGTGAAACTCTCTGAGGTGGGCAGATACAGTGCTTTACACTTTGGTGCCGGAGATCGTTTATTAGTGAGAGTCTCTGAGGTGGGCATATACAGTGCTTTACACTTTGGTACTAGGGGTCATTTACTAGTGAGGGTCTCTGAGGTGGGCAGATGCAGTGCTTTACACTTTGGTGCTGGGGATCGTTTATTAGTGAAAGTCCCTGCCCTGAGGTGGGCAGACACAATGCTTTACACTTTGGTACAGGGGATCGTTTATTAGTGAGAGTCTCTGAGGTGGGCAGAGACAGCGCTTTACATTTTGGTGCTGTGGATCGTTTATTAGTGAAAGTCCCTGCCCTGAGGTGGGCAGACACAATGCTTTACACTTTGGTGCCGGGGATCGTTTATTAGTGAGAGTCTCTGAGGTGGGCAGATACAGTGCTTTACACTTTGGTGCTGGGGATTGTTTATTAGTGAAAGTCCCTGCCCTGACGTGGGCAGACACAATGCTTTACAATTTGGTGCTAGGGATCGTTTATTAGTGAAACTCTTTGAGGTGGGCAGATACAGTGCTTTACACTTTGGTGCCGGGGATCGTTTATTAGTGAGAGTCTCTGAGGTGGGCATATACAGTGCTTTACACTTTGGTACTAGGGGTCATTTACTAGTGAGAGTCTCTGAGGTGGGCAGATACAGTGCTTTACACTTTGGTGCTGGGGATCGTTTATTAGTGAAAGTCCCTGCCCTGAGGTGGGCAGACACAATGCTTTACACTTTGGTGCTGGGGATCGTTTATTAGTGAGAGTCTCTGAGGTGGGCAGATACAGTTATTTACACTGGTGGTAGGGATCGTTTATTAGTGAAAGTCCCTGCCCTGAGGTGGGCAGACAAAATGCTTTACACTTTGGTGCCGGGGATCGTTTATTAGTGAGAGTCTCTGAGGTGGGCAGATACAGTGCTTTACACTTTGGTGCTAGGGATCGTTTATTAGTGAGAGTCTCTGAGGTGGGCAGATACAGTGCTTTACACTTTGGTGCTAGGGATCGATTATTAGTGAAAGTCCCTGCCCTGAGGTGAGCAGACACAATGCTTTACAATTTGGTGCGAGGGATCGTTTATTAGTGAGAGTCTCTGAGGTGGGCAGTTACAGTGATTTACACTTTGGTGCTGGGGATTGTTTATTAGTGAGAGTCTCTGACGTGGGCAGATACAGTGCTTTACACTTTGGTGCTGGGGATTGTTTATTAGTGAAAGTCCCTGCCCTGACGTGGGCAGACACAATGCTTTACAATATGTTGCTAGGGATCGTTTATTAGTGAGAGTCTCTGAGGTGGGCAGATACAGTGCTTTACACTTTGGTGCCGGGGATTGTTTATTAGTGAGAGTCTCTGAGGTGGGCATATACAGTGCTGTACACTTTGGTGCTAGGGATCGTTTATTAATGAGAGTCTCTGAGGTGGGCAGATACATTGCTTTACACTTTGGTGCTGGGGATCGTTTATTAGTGAAAGTGCCTGCCCTGCGGTGGGCAGACACAATGCTTTACAATTTGGTGCTAGGGATCATTTATTCGTGAGAGTCTCTGAGGTGGGCAGATACAGTGCTTTACACTTTGGTGCTGGGGATCGTTTATTAGTGAAAGTCACTACCCTGAGGTGGTCAGACACAATGCTTTCCAATTTGGTGCTAGGGATCGTTTATTAGTGAGAATCTCTGAGGTGGGCAGATACAGTGCTTTACACTTTGGTGCTGGGGATCGTTTATTAGTGAAAGTCCCTGCCCTGAGGTGGGCAGACACAATGCTTTACACTTTGGTGCCGGGGATCGTTTATTAGTGAGAGTCTCTGAGGTGGGCAGATACAGTGCTGTACACTTTGGTGCTAGGGATCGTTTATTAGTGAGAGTCTCTGAGGTGGGCAGATACATTGCTTTACACTTTGGTGCTGAGAATTGTTTATTAGTGAAAGTCACTGCCCTGAGGTAGTCAGACACAATGCTTTACAATTTGGTGCTAGGGATCGCTTATTAGTGAGAGTCTCTGAGGTGGGCAGATGCAGTGCTTTACACTTTGGTGCCGGGGATTGTTTATTAGTGAGAGTCTCTGAGGTGGGCAGATACAGTGCTTTACACTTTGGTGCCGGGGATTGTTTATTAGTGAGAGTCTCTGAGGTGGGCAGATACAGTGCTTTACACTTTGGTGCCGGGGATCGTTTATTAGTGAAAGTCCCTGCCCTGAGGTGGGCAGACACAATGCTTTACAATTTGGTGCTAGGGATCGTTTATTAGTGAGACTCTCTGAGGTGGGCAGATACAGTGCTTTACACTTTGGTGCCGGGGATCGTTTATTAGTGAGAGTCTCTGAGGTGGGCATATACAGTGCTGTACACTTTGGTGCTAGGGATCGTTTATTAGTGAGAGTCTCTGAGGTGGGCAGATACATTGCTTTACACTTTGGTGCTGGGGATCGTTTATTAGTGAAAGTCCCTGCCCTGAGGTGGGCAGACACAATGCTTTACAATTTGGTGCTAGGGATCATTTATTAGTGAGAGTCTCTGAGGTGGGAGATACAGTGCTTTACACTTTGGTGCTGGGGATCGTTTATTAGTGAAAGTCACTGCCCTGAGGTAGTCAGACACAATGCTTTACAATTTAGTGCTAGGGATCGTTTATTAGTGAGAGTTTCTGAGGTGGGCAGATACAATGCTTTACACTTTGGTGCTGGGGATCGTTTATTAGTGAAAGTCTCTGCCCTGAGGTGGGCAGACACAATGCTTTACAATTTGGTGCCAGGGATCGTTTATTAGTGAGAGTCTCTGAGGTGGGCAGATACAGTGCTTTACAGTTTGGTGCTAGGGATTGTTTATTAGTGAGAGTCTCTGAGGTGGGCAGATACAGTGCTTTACACTCTGGTGCTAGGGATCGATTATTAGTGAAAGTCCCTGCCCTGAGGTGGGCAGACACAATGCTTTACAATTTGGTGCGAGGGAGCGTTTATTAGTGAGAGTCTCTGAGGTGGGCAGATACAGTGCTTTACACTTTGGTGCTGTGGATCGTTTATTAGTGAAAGTCCCTGCCCTGAGGTGGGCAGACACAATGCTTTACACTTTGGTGCTGGGGATCGTTTATTAGTGAGAGTCTCTGAGGTGGGCAGATACAGTGCTTTTCACTTTAGTGCTGTGGATCGTTTATTAGTGAAAGTCCCTGCCCTGAGGTGGGCAGACACAATGCTTTACACTTTGGTGCCGGGTATCGTTTATTAGTGAGAGTCTCTGAGGTGGGCAGATACAGTGCTTTACACTTTGGTGCTGGGGATCGTTTATTAGTGAAAGTCCCTGCCCTGAGGTGGGCAGACACAATGCTTTACAGTTTGGTGCTAGGGATCGTTTATTAGTGAGAGTCTCTGAGGTGGGCAGATACAGTGCTTTACACTTTGGTGCTGGGGATCGTTTATTAGTGAAAGTCCCTGCCCTGAGGTGGGCAGACACAATGCTTTAAACTTTGGTGCTGGAGATCAATTATTAGTGAGAGTCTCTGAGGTGGGCAGAGACAGTGCTTTACACTGGTGCTAGGGATCGTTTATTAGTGAGAGTCTCTGAGGTGGCCAGATACAGTGCTTTACACTTTGGTGCTGGGGATCGTTTACTAGTGAAAGTCCCTGCGCTGAGGTGGGCAGACACAATGCTTTACAATTTGGTGCTAGGGATCGTTTATTAGTGAGAGTCTCTGAGGTGGGCAGATGCAGTGCTTTACACTTTGGTGCTAGGGATCGTTTATTAGTGAGAGTGTCTGAGGTGGGCATATACAGTTCTTTACACTTTGGTGCTGGGGATCGTTTATTAGTGAATGTCCCTGCCCTGAGGTGGGCAGACACAATGCTTTACAATTTGGTGCTAGGGATCGTTTATTAGTGGGAGTCTCTGAGGTGGGCAGATACAGTGCTTTACACTTTGGTGCTGGGGATCGTTTATTAGTGAAAGTCCCTGCCCTGAGGTGGGCAGACACAATGCTTTACACTTTTGTGCCGGGGATCGTTTATCAGTGAGAGTCTCTGAGGTGGGCAGATACAGTGCTTTACACTGGTGCTAGGGATCGTTTATTAGTGAGAGTCTCTGAGGGGCCAGATACAGTGCTTTACACTTTGGTGCTGGGGATCGTTTACTAGGGAAAGACCCCGCCCTGAGGTGGGCAGACACAATGCTTTACAATTTGGTGCTAGGGATTGTTTATTAGTGAGAGTCTCTTAGGTGGGCAGACACAGTGCTTTACACTTTGGTGCTGGGGATCGTTTATTAGTGAAAGTCCCTGCCCTGAGGTGGGCAGACACAATGCTTTACACTTTGGTACCGGGGATCGTTTATTAGTGAGAGTCTCTGAGGTGGGCAGATACAGTGCTTTACACTTTGGTGCTGGGGATCGTTTATTAGTGAAAGTCCCTGCCCTGAGGTGGGCAGACGCAATGCTTTACAATTTGGTGCTAGGGATCATTTATCAGTGAGAGTCTATGAGGTGGGCAGATACAGTGCTTTACACTTTGCTGCTGGGGATTGTTTATTAGTGAAAGTCACTACCCTGAGGTAGTCAGACACAATGCTTTACAATTTGGTGCTAGGGATCGTTTATTAGTGAGAGTCTCTGAGGTGGGCAGATACAGTTCTTTACACTTTGGTGCTGGGGATCGTTTATTAGTGAAACTCTCTGCCCTGAGGTGGGCAGACACAATGCTTTACACTTTGGTGCTGGGGATTGTTTATTAGTGAGAGTCTCTGACGTGGGCAGATACAGTGCTTTACACTTTGGTGCTGGGGATTGTTTATTAGTGAAAGTCCCTGCCCTGACGTGGGCAGACACAATGCTTTACAATTTGGTGCTAGGGATCGTTTATTAGTGAGAGTCTCTGAGGTGGGCAGATACAGTGCTTTACACTTTGGTGCCGGGGATCGTTTATTAGTGAGAGTCTCTGAGGTGGGCATATACAGTGCTGTACACTTTGGTGCTAGGGATCGTTTATTAGTGAGAGTCTCTGAGGTGGGCAGATACATTGCTTTACACTTTGGTGCTGGGGATCGTTTTTTAGTGAAAGTCCCTGCCCTGAGGTGGGCAGACACAATGCTTTACAATTTGGTGCTAGGGATCATTTATTAGTGAGAGTCTCTGAGGTGGGCAGATACAGTGCTTTACACTTTGGTGCTGGGGATCGTTTATTAGTGAAAGTCACTACCCTGAGGTAGTCAGACACAATGCTTTACAATTTGGTGCTAGGGATCGTTTATTAGTGAGAATCTCTGAGGTGGGCAGATACAGTGCTTTACACTTTGGTGCTGGGGATCGTTTATAAGTGAAAGTCGCTGCCCTGAGGTGGGCAGACACAATGCTTTACACTTTGGTGCGAGGGAGCGTTTATTAGTGAGAGTCTCTGAGGTGGGCAGATACAGTGCTTTACACTTTGGTGCTGTGGATCGTTTATTAGTGAAAGTCCCTGCCCTGAGGTGGGCAGACACAATGCTTTACACTTTGGTGCTGGGGATCGTTTATTAGTGAGAGTCTCTGAGGTGGGCAGATACAGTGCTTTTCACTTTAGTGCTGTGGATCGTTTATTAGTGAAAGTCCCTGCCCTGAGGTGGGCAGACACAATGCTTTACACTTTGGTGCCGGGTATCGTTTATTAGTGAGAGTCTCTGAGGTGGGCAGATACAGTGCTTTACACTTTGGTGCTGGGGATCGTTTATTAGTGAAAGTCCCTGCCCTGAGGTGGGCAGACACAATGCTTTACAATTTGGTGCTAGGGATCGTTTATTAGGGAGAGCCTCTGAGGTATGCAGATACAGTGCTTTACACTTTGGTGCTGGGGATCGTTTATTAGTGAGAGTCTCTGAGGTGGGCAGATACAGTGCTTTACACTTTGGTGCTGGGGATCGTTTATTAGTGAAAGTCCCTGCCCTGAGGTGGGCAGACACAATGCTTTACACTTTTGTGCCGGGGATCGTTTATCAGTGAGAGTCTCTGAGGTGGGCAGATACAGTGCTTTACACTGGTGCTAGGGATCGTTTATTAGTGAGAGTCTCTGAGGGGCCAGATACAGTGCTTTACACTTTGGTGCTGGGGATCGTTTACTAGGGAAAGACCCCGCCCTGAGGTGGGCAGACACAATGCTTTACAATTTGGTGCTAGGGATTGTTTATTAGTGAGAGTCTCTTAGGTGGGCAGACACAGTGCTTTACACTTTGGTGCTGGGGATCGTTTATTAGTGAAAGTCCCTGCCCTGAGGTGGGCAGACACAATGCTTTACACTTTGGTACCGGGGATCGTTTATTAGTGAGAGTCTCTGAGGTGGGCAGATACAGTGCTTTACACTTTGGTGCTGGGGATCGTTTATTAGTGAAAGTCCCTGCCCTGAGGTGGGCAGACGCAATGCTTTACAATTTGGTGCTAGGGATCATTTATCAGTGAGAGTCTCTGAGGTGGGCAGATACAGTGCTTTACACTTTGCTGCTGGGGATTGTTTATTAGTGAAAGTCACTACCCTGAGGTAGTCAGACACAATGCTTTACAATTTGGTGCTAGGGATCGTTTATTAGTGAGAGTCTCTGAGGTGGGCAGATACAGTTCTTTACACTTTGGTGCTGGGGATCGTTTATTAGTGAAACTCTCTGCCCTGAGGTGGGCAGACACAATGCTTTACACTTTGGTGCCGGGGATTGTTTATTAGTGATAGTCTCTGAGGTGGGCAGATACAGTGCTTTACACTTTGGTGCTGGGGATTGTTTATTAGTGAGAGTCTCTGACGTGGGCAGATACAGTGCTTTACACTTTGGTGCTGGGGATTGTTTATTAGTGAAAGTCCCTGCCCTGACGTGGGCAGACACAATGCTTTACAATTTGGTGCTAGGGATCGTTTATTAGTGAGAGTCTCTGAGGTGGGCAGATACAGTGCTTTACACTTTGGTGCTAGGGATCGTTTATTAGTGAGAGTCTCTGAGGTGGGCAGATACATTGCTTTACACTTTGGTGCTGGGGATCGTTTTTTAGTGAAAGTCCCTGCCCTGAGGTGGGCAGACACAATGCTTTACAATTTGGTGCTAGGGATCATTTATTAGTGAGAGTCTCTGAGGTGGGCAGATACAGTGCTTTACACTTTGGTGCTGGGGATCGTTTATTAGTGAAAGTCACTACCCTGAGGTAGTCAGACACAATGCTTTACAATTTGGTGCTAGGGATCGTTTATTAGTGAGAATCTCTGAGGTGGGCAGATACAGTGCTTTACACTTTGGTGCTGGGGATCGTTTATAAGTGAAAGTCGCTGCCCTGAGGTGGGCAGACACAATGCTTTACACTTTGGTGCCGGGGATTGTTTACTAGTGAGAGTCTCTGAGGTTGGCAGATACAGTACTTTACACTTTGGTGCTGGGGATCTTTTTTTAGTGAAAGTCCCTGCCCTGAGGTGGGCAGACACAATGCTTTACACTTTGGTGCCGGGGATTGTTTATTAGTGAGAGTCTCTGAGGTGGGCAGATACAGTGCTTTACACTGGTGCTAGGGATCCTTTATTAGTGAGAGTCTCTGAGGTGGGCAGATACAGTGCTTTACACTTTGGTGCTGGGGATTGTTTATTAGTGAAAGTCACTGCCCTGACGTGGGCAAACACAATGCTTTACAATTCGGTGCTAGGGATTGTTTATTAGTGAAACTCTCTGAGGTGGGCAGATACAGTGCTTTACACTTTGGTGCCAGGGATCGTTTATTAGTGAGAGTCTCTGAGGTGGGCATATACAGTTCCTTACACTTTGGTACTAGGGGTCAATTATTAGTGAAAGTCCCTGCTCTGAGGTGAGCAGACACAATGCTTTACAATTTGGTGCGAGGGATCGTTTATCAGTGAGAGTCTCTGAGGTGGGCAGATACAGTGATTTACACTTTAGGGCTGGGGATCGTTAATTAGTGAAAGTCCCTGCCCTGAGGTTGGGAGACACAATGCTTTACACTTTGGTGCCGGGGATCGTTTATTAGTGAGAGTCTCTGAGGTGGGCAGATATAGTGCTTTACACTTTGGTGCTGGGGATCTTTTTTTAGTGAAAGTCCCTGCCCTGAGGTGGGCAGACACAATGCTTTACACTTTGGTGCCGGGGATTGTTTATTAGTGAGAGTCTCTGAGGTGGGCAGATACAGTGCTTTACACTGGTGCTAGGGATCCTTTATTAGTGAGAGTCTCTGAGGTGGGCAGATACAGTGCTTTACACTTTGGTGCTGGGGATCGTTTATTAGTGAAAGTCCCTGCCCTGAGGTGGGCAGACACAATGCTTTACTCTTTGGTGCTGGGGATCGTTTATTAGTGAGAGTCTCTGAGGTGGGCAGATACAGTGATTTACACTGGTGGTAGGGATTGTTTATTAGTGAGAGTCTCTGAGGTGGGCAGATACAGTGCTTTACACTTTGGTGCTAGGGATCAATTATTAGTGAAAGTCCCTGCTCTGAGGTGAGCAGACACAATGCTTTACAATTTGGTGCGAGGGATCGTTTATCAGTGAGAGTCTCTGAGGTGGGCAGATACAGTGATTTACACTTTAGGGCTGGGGATCGTTAATTAGTGAAAGTCCCTGCCCTGAGGTTGGGAGACACAATGCTTTACACTTTGGTGCCGGGGATCGTTTATTAGTGAGAGTCTCTGAGGTGGGCAGATATAGTGCTTTACACTTTCGTGCTGTGGATCGTTGATTAGTGAAAGTCCCTGACCTGAGGTGGGCAGACACAATGCTTTACACTTTGGTGCCGGGATTTGTTTACTAGTGAGAGTCTCTGAGGTTGGCAGATACAGTACTTTACACTTTGGTGCTGGGGATCGTTTATTAGTGAAAGTCTCTGAGGTGGGCAGATATAGTGCTTTACACTTTGGTGCTGGGGATCGTTTATAAGTGAAAGTCTCTGCCCTGAGGTGGGCAGACACAATGCTTTACACTTTGGTGCCGGGGATTGTTTACTAGTGAGAGTCTCTGAGGTGGGCAGATACAGTGCTTTACACTTTGGTGCTGGGGATTGTTTATTAGTGAAAGTCCATGCCCTGACGTGGGCAGACACAATGCTTTACAATTTGGTGCTAGGGATCGTTTATTCGTGAAACTCTCTGAGGTGGGCAGATACAGTGCTTTACACTTTGGTGCCGGGGATCGTTTATTAGTGAGAGTCTCTGAGGTGGGCATATACAGTGCTTTACACTTTGGTACTAGGGGTCATTTACTAGTGAGAGTCTCTGAGGTGGGCAGATACAGTGCTTTACACTTTGGTGCTGGGGATCGTTTATTAGTGAAAGTCCCTGCCCTGAGGTGGGCAGACACAATGCTTTACACTTTGGTGCTGGGGATCATTTATTAGTGAGAGTCTCTGAGGTGGGCAGATACAGTGATTTACACTGGTGGTAGGGATCGTTTATTAGTGAAAGTCCCTGCCCTGAGGTGGGCAGACACAATGCTTTACACTTTGGTGCCGGGGATCGTTTATTAGTGAGAGTCTCTGAGGTGGGCAGATACAGTGCTTTACACTTTGGTGCTAGGGATCGTTTATTAGTGAGAGTCTCTGAGGTGGGCAGATACAGTGCTTAACACTTTGGTGCTAGGGATCGATTATTAGTGAAAGTCCCTGCCCTGAGGTGAACAGACACAATGCTTTACAATTTGGTGCGAGGGATCGTTTATTAGTGAGAGTCTCTGAGGTGGGCAGATACAGTGATTTACACTTTGGTGCTGGGGATTGTTTATTAGTGAGAGTCTCTGACGTGGGCAGACACAATGCTTTACACTTTGGTGCCGGGGATTGTTTACTAGTGAGAGTCTCTGAGGTTGGCAGATACAGTACTTTACACTTTGGTGCTGGGGATCGTTTATTAGTGAAAGTCCCTGCCCTGAGGTGGGCAGACACAATGCTTTACACTTTGGTGCCAGGGATTGTTTATTAGTGAGAGTCTCTGAGGTGGGCAGATACAGTGCTTTACACTTTGGTGCTGGGGATTGTTTATTAGTGAAAGTCCCTGCCCTGACGTGGGCAGACACAATGCTTTACAATTTGGTGCTAGGGATCGTTTATTAGTGAAACTCTCTGAGGTGGGCAGATACAGTGCATTAAACTTTGGTGCCGGGGATAGTTTATTAGTGAGAGTCTCTGAGGTGGGCATATACAGTTCCTTACACTTTGGTACTAGGGGTCATTTACTAGTGAGAGTCTCTGAGGTGGGCAGATACAGTGCTTTACACTTTGGTGCTGGGGATCGTTTATTATTGAAAGTCCCTGCCCTGAGGTGGGCAGACACAATGCTTTACTCTTTGGTGCTGGGGATCGTTTATTAGTGAAAGTCACTACCCTGAGGTAGTCAGACACAATGCTTTCCAATTTGGTACTAGGGATCGTTTATTAGTGAGAATCTCTGAGGTGGGCAGATACAGTGCTTTACACTTTGGTGCTGGGGATCGTTTATAAGTGAAAATCTCTGCCCTGAGGTGGGCAGACACAATGCTTTACACTTTGGTGCCGGGGATTGTTTACTAGTGAGAGTCTCTGAGGTTGGCAGATACAGTACTTTACACTTTGGTGTTGGTGATCGTTTATTAGTGAAAGTCCCTGCCCTGAGGTGGGCAGACACAATGCTTTACACTTTGGTGCCGGGGATTGTTTATTAGTGAGAGTCTCTGAGGTGGGCAGATACAGTGCTTTACACTGGTGCTATGGATCCTTTATTAGTGAGAGTCTCTGAGGTGGGCAGATACAGTGCTTTACACTTTGGTGCTGGGGATTGTTTATTAGTGAAAGTCCCTGCCCTGACGTGGGCAGACACAATGCTTTACTCTTTGGTGCTGGGGATCGTTTATTAGTGAGAGTCTCTGAGGTGGGCAGATACAGTGATTTACACTGGTGGTAGGGATCGTTTATTAGTGAAAGTCCCTGCCCTGAGGTGGGCAGACACAATGCTTTACACTTTGGTGCCGGAAATCGTTTATTAGTGAGAGTCTCTGAGGTGGGCAGATACAGTGCTTTACACTTTGGTGCTAGGGATCGTTTATTAGTGAGAGTCTCTGAGGTGGGCAGATACAGTGCTTTACACTTTGGTGCTAGGGATCGATTATTAGTGAAAGTCCCTGCCCTGAGGTGCGCAGACACAATGCTTTACAATTTGGTGCGAGGGATCGTTTATTAGTGAGAGTCTCTGAGGTGGGCAGATACAGTGATTTACACTTTGGTGCTGGGGATCGTTTATTAGTGAAAGTCCCTGACCTGAGGTGGGCAGACACAATGCTTTACACTTTGGTGCCGGGGATTGTTTACTAGTGAGATTCTCTGAGGTTGGCAGATACAGTACTTTACACTTTGGTGCTGGGGATCGTTTATTAGTGAAAGTCCCTGACCTGAGGTGGGCAGACACAATGCTTTACACTTTGGTGCCGGGGATTGTTTACTAGTGAGATTCTCTGAGGTTGGCAGATACAGTACTTTACAATTTGGTGCTAGGGATCGTTTATTAGTGAAACTCTCTGAGGTGGGCAGATACAGTGCTTTACACTTTGGTGCCGGGGATCGTTTATTAGTGAGAGTCTCTGAGGTGGGCATATACAGCGCTTTACACTTTGGTACTAGGGGTCATTTACTAGTGAGAGTCTCAGAGGTGGGCAGATACAGTGCTTTACACTTTGGTGCTGGGGATCGTTTATTAGTGAAAGTCCCTGCCCTGAGGTGGGCAGACACAATGCTTTACACTTTGGTGCTGGGGATCGTTTATTAGTGAGAGTCTCTGAGGTGGGCAGATACAGTGATTTACACTGGTGGTAGGGATCGTTTATTAGTGAAAGTCCCTGCCCTGAGGTGGGCAGACACAATGCTTTACACTTTGGTGCCGGGGATCGTTTATTAGTGAGAGTCTCTGAGGTGGGCAGATACAGTGCTTTACACTTTGATGCTAGGGATCGTTTATTAGTGAGAGTCTCTGAGGTGGGCAGATACAGTGCTTTACACTTTGGTGCTAGGGATCGATTATTAGTGAAAGTCCCTGCCCTGAGGTGAGCAGACACAATGCTTTACAATTTGGTGCGAGGGATCGTTTATTAGTGAGAGTCTCTGAGGTGGGCAGATACAGTGATTTACACTTTGGTGCTAGGGATCGTTTATTAGTGAGAGTCTCTGAGGTGGGCAGATACAGTGCTTTACACTTTGGTGCTAGGGATCGTTTATTTGTGAGAGTTTCTGAGGTGGGCAGATACAGTGCTTTACAATTTGGTGCCGGGGATCGTTTATTAGTGAGAGTCTCTGAGGTGGGCATATACAGTGCTTTACACTTTGGTACTAGGGGTCGTTTGCTAGTGAGAGTCTCTGAGGTGGGCAGATACAGTGCTTTACACTTTGGTGCTGGGGATCGTTTATTAGTGAAAGTCCCTGCCCTGAGGTGGGCAGACACAATGCTTTACAATTTGGTGCCAGGGATCATTTATTAGTGAGAGTCTCTGAGGTGGGCAGATACAGTGCTTTACACGTTGGTGCTAGGTATCGTTTATTAGTGAGAGTCTCTGAGGTGGGCAGATACAGTGCTTTACAATTTGGTGTGAGGGATCGTTTATTAGTGAGAGTCTCTGAGGTGGGCAGATACAGTGCTTTACACTTTGGTGCTGGGGATCATTTATTAGTGAAAGTACCTGCCCTGAGGTGGGCAGACACAATGATTTACACTTTGGTGCCGGGGATCGTTTATTAGTGAGAGTCTCTGAGGTGGGCAGATACAGTGCTTTACACTTTGGTGCTGTGGATCGTTTATTAGTGAAAGTCCCTGCCCTGAGGTGGGCAGACACAATGCTTTACACTTTGGTGCTAGGGATCGTTTATTAGTGAGAGTCTCTGAGGTGGGCAGATACAGTGCTTTACACTTTGGTGCTGGGGATTGTTTATTAGTGAAAGTCCCTGCCCTGACGTGGGCAGACACAATGCTTTACAATTTGGTGCTAGGGATCGTTTATTAGTGAAACTCTCTGAGGTGGGCAGATACAGTGCTTTACACTTTGGTGCCGGGGATCGTTTATTAGTGAGAGTCTCTGAGGTGGGCATATACAGTTCCTTACACTTTGGTACTAGGGGTCATTTACTAGTGAGAGTCTCTGAGGTGGGCAGATACAGTGCTTTACACTTTGGTGCTGGGGATCGTTTATTAGTGAAAGTCACTACCCTGAGGTAGTCAGACACAATGCTTTCCAATTTGGTGCTAGGGATCGTTTATTAGTGAGAATCTCTGAGGTGGGCAGATACAGTGCTTTACACTTTGGTGCTGGGGATCGTTTATAAGTGAAAATCTCTGCCCTGAGGTGGGCAGACACAATGCTTTACACTTTGGTGCCGGGGATTGTTTACTAGTGAGAGTCTCTGAGGTTGGCAGATACAGTACTTTACACTTTGGTGCTGGGGATCGTTTATTAGTGAAAGTCCCTGCCCCGAGGTGGGCAGACACAATGCTTTACACTTTGGTGCCGGGGATTGTTTATTAGTGAGAGTCTCTCAGGTGGGCAGATACAGTGCTTTACACTTTGGTGCTAGGGATCGTTTATTAGTGAGAGTCTCTGAGGTGGGCAGATACAGTGCTTTACACTTTGGTGCTGGGGATCGTTTATTAGTGAAAGTCCCTGCCCTGACGTGGGCAGACACAATGCTTTACAATTTGGAGCTAGGGATCGTTTATTAGTGGGACTCTCTGAGGTGGGCAGATACAGTGCTTTACAATTTGGTGCCGGGGATCGTTTATTAGTGAGAGTCTCTGAGGTGGGCATATACAGTGCTTTACACTTTGGTACTAGGGGTCGTTTGCTAGTGAGAGTCTCTGAGGTGGGCAGATACAGTGCTTTACACTTTGGTACTGTGGATCGTTTATTAGTGAAAGTCCCTGCCCTGAGGTGGGCAGACACAATGCTTTACACTTTGGTGCTAGGGATCGTTTATTAGTGAGAGTCTCTGAGGTGGGCAGATACAGTGCTTTACACTTTGGTGCTGGGGATCATTTATTAGTGAAAGTCCCTGCCCTCAGGTGGGCAGACACAATGCTTTACACTTTGGTGCTGGGGATAGTTTATTAGTGAGAGTCTCTGAGGTGGGCAGATACAGTGCTTTACACTGGTGCTAGGGATCGTTTATTAGTGAGAGTCTCTGAGGTGGCCAGATACATTGCTTTACACGTTTGTGCTGGGGATCGTTTACTAGTGAAAGTCCCTGCCCTGTGGTGGGCAGACACAATGCTTTACACTTTGGTGCTAGGGATCGTTTATTAGTGAGAGTCTCTGAGGTGGGCAGATGCAGTGCTTTACACTTTGGTGCTAGGGATCGTTTATTAGTGAGAGTCTCCGAGGTGGGCATATACAGTGCTTAACACTTTGGTGCTGTGGATCGTTTATTAGTGAAAGTCCCTGCCCTGAGGTGGGCAGACACAATGCTTTACACTTTGGTGCTAGGGATCGTTTATTAGTGAGAGTATCTGAGGTGGGCAGATACAGTGCTTTACACTGGTGCTAGGGATCCTTTATTAGTGAGAGTCTCTGAGGTGGGCAGATACAGTGCTTTACACTTTGGTGCTGGGGATTGTTTATTAGTGAAAGTCCCTGCCCTGTGGTGGGCAGACACAATGCTTTACACTTTGGTGCTAGGGATCGTTTATTAGTGAGAGTCTCTGAGGTGGGCAGATGCAGTGCTTTACACTTTGGTGCTAGGGATCGTTTATTAGTGAGAGTCTCCGAGGTGGGCATATACAGTGCTTAACACTTTGGTGCTGTGGATCGTTTATTAGTGAAAGTCCCTGCCCTGAGGTGGGCAGACACAATGCTTTACACTTTGGTGCTAGGGATCGTTTATTAGTGAGAGTCTCTGAGGTGGCCAGATACATTGCTTTACACGTTTGTGCTGGGGATCGTTTACTAGTGAAAGTCCCTGCCCTGTGGTGGGCAGACACAATGCTTTACACTTTGGTGCTAGGGATCGTTTATTAGTGAGAGTCTCTGAGGTGGGCAGATGCAGTGCTTTACACTTTGGTGCTAGGGATCGTTTATTAGTGAGAGTCTCCGAGGTGGGCATATACAGTGCTTAACACTTTGGTGCTGTGGATCGTTTATTAGTGAAAGTCCCTGCCCTGAGGTGGGCAGACACAATGCTTTACACTTTGGTGCTAGGGATCGTTTATTAGTGAGAGTATCTGAGGTGGGCAGATACAGTGCTTTACACTGGTGCTAGGGATCCTTTATTAGTGAGAGTCTCTGAGGTGGGCAGATACAGTGCTTTACACTTTGGTGCTGGGGATTGTTTATTAGTGAAAGTCCCTGCCCTGTGGTGGGCAGACACAATGCTTTACACTTTGGTGCTAGGGATCGTTTATTAGTGAGAGTCTCTGAGGTGGGCAGATGCAGTGCTTTACACTTTGGTGCTAGGGATCGTTTATTAGTGAGAGTCTCTGAGGTGGGCAGATACAGTGCTTTACACTTTGGTGCTGGGGATTGTTTATTAGTGAAAGTCCCTGCCCTGTGGTGGGCAGACACAATGCTTTACACTTTGGTGCTAGGGATCGTTTATTAGTGAGAGTCTCTGAGGTGGGCAGATGCAGTGCTTTACACTTTGGTGCTAGGGATCGTTTATTAGTGAGAGTCTCCGAGGTGGGCATATACAGTGCTTAACACTTTGGTGCTGTGGATCGTTTATTAGTGAAAGTCCCTGCCCTGAGGTGGGCAGACACAATGCTTTACACTTTGGTGCTAGGGATCGTTTATTAGTGAGAGTCTCTGAGGTGGGCAGATACAGTGCTTTACACTTTGGTGCTGGGGATCGTTTATTAGTGAAAGTCCCTGCCCTGAGGTGGGCAGACACAATGCTTTACTCTTTGGTGCTGGGGATCGTTTATTAGTGAAAGTCACTACCCTGAGGTAGTCAGACACAATGCTTTCCAATTTGGTGCTAGGGATTGTTTATTAGTGAGAATCTCTGAATTGGGCAGATACAGTGCTTTACACTTTGGTGCTGGGGATCGTTTATAAGTGAAAATCTCTGCCCTGAGGTGGGCAGACACAATGCTTTACACTTTGGTGCCGTGGATTGTTTACTAGTGAGAGTCTCTGAGGTTGGCAGATACAGTACTTTACACTTTGGTGCTGGGGATCGTTTATTAGTGAAAGTCCCTGCCCTGAGGTGGACAGACACAATGCTTTACACTTTGGTGCCGGGGATTGTTTATTAGTGAGAGTCTCTGAGGTGGGCAGATACAGTGCTTTACACTGGTGCTATGGATCCTTTATTAGTGAGAGTCTTTGAGGTGGGCAGATACAGTGCTTTACACTTTGGTGCTGGGGATTGTTTATTAGTGAAAGTCCCTGCCCTGACGTGGGCAGACACAATGCTTTAATCTTTGGTGCTGGGGATCGTTTATTAGTGAGAGTCTCTGAGGTGGGCAGATACAGTGATTTACACTGGTGGTAGGGATCGTTTATTAGTGAAAGTCCCTGCCCTGAGGTGGGCAGACACAATGCTTTACACTTTGGTGCCGGGGATCGTTTATTAGTGAGAGTCTCTGAGGTGGGCAGATACAGTGCTTTACACTTTGGTGCTAGGGATCGTTTATTAGTGAGAGTCTCTGAGGTGGGCAGATACAGTGCTTTACACTTTGGTGCTAGGGATCGATTATTAGTGAAAGTCCCTGCCCTGAGGTGAGCAGACACAATGCTTTACAATTTGGTGCGAGGGATCGTTTATCAGTGAGAGTCTCTGACGTAGGCAGATACAGTGCTTTACACTTTGGTGCTGGGGATTGTTTATTAGTGAAAGTCCCTGCCCTGAGGTGGGCAGACACAATGCTTTACAATTTGGTGCTAGGGATCGTTTATTAGTGAGAATCTCTGAGGTGGGCAGATACAGTGCTTTACACTTTGGTGCCGGGGATCGTTTATTAGTGAAAGTCTATGAGGTGGGCATATACAGTGCTGTACACTTTGGTGCTAGGGATCGTTTATTAGTGAGAGTCTCTGAGGTGGGCAGATACATTGCTTTACACTTTGGTGCTGGGGATCGTTTATTAGTGAAAGTCCCTGCCCTGAGGTGGGCAGACACAATGCTTTACAATTTGGTGCTAGGGATCATTTACTAGTGAGAGTCTCTGAGGTGGGCAGATACAGTGCTTTACACTTTGGTGCTGGGAATCGTTTATTAGTGAAAGTCACTACCCTGAGGTAGTCAGACACAATGCTTTATAATTTGGTGCTAGGGATCGTTTATTAGTGAGAATCTCTGAGGTGGGCAGATACAGTGCTTTACACTTTGGTGCTGGGGATCGTTTATAAGTGAAAGTCTCTGCCCTGAGGTGGGCAGACACAATGCTTTACACTTTGGTGCCGGGGATTGTTTACTAGTGAGAGTCTCTGAGGTTGGCAGATACAGTACTTTACACTTTGGTGCTGGGGATCGTTTATTAGTGAAAGTCCCTGCCCTGAGGTGGGCAGACACAATGCTTTACACTTTGGTGCCGGGGATTGTTTATTAGTGAGAGTCTCTGAGGTGGGCAGATACAGTGCTTTACACTGGTGCTAGGGATCCTTTATTAGTGATAGTCTCTGAGGTGGGCAGATACAGTGCTTTACACTTTGGTGCTGGGGATTGTTTATTAGTGAAAGTCCCTGCCCTGACGTGGGCAGACACAATGCATTACAATTTGGTGCTAGGGATCGTTTATTAGTGAAACTCTCTGAGGTGGGCAGATACAGTGCTTTACACTTTGGTGCCTGGGATTGTTTATTAGTGAGAGTCTCTGAGGTGGGCATATACAGTTCCTTACACTTTGGTACTAGGGGTCATTTACTAGTGAGAGTCTCTGAGGTGGGCCGATACAGTGCTTTACACTTTGGTGCTGGGGATCGTTTATTAGTGAAAGTCCCTGCCCTGAGGTGGGCAGACACAATGCTTTACTCTTTGGTGCTGGGGATCGTTTATTAGTGAGAGTCTCTGAGGTGGGCAGATACAGTGATTTACACTGGTGGTAGGGATCGTTTATTAGTGAGAGTCTCTGAAGTGGGCAGATACAGTGCTTTACACTTTGGTGCTAGGGATCGATTATTAGTGAAAGTCCCTGCCCTGAGGTGAGCAGACACAATGCTTTACAATTTGGTGCAAGGGATCGTTTATCAGTGAGAGTCTCTGAGGTGGGCAGATACAGTGATTTACACTTTGGTGCTGGGGATCGTTAATTAGTGAAAGTCCCTGCCCGGAGGTTGGCAGACACAATGCTTTACACTTTGGTGCCGGGGATCGTTTATTAGTGAGAGTCTCTGAGGTGGGCAGATATAGTGCTTTACACTTTCGTGCTGTGGATCGTTGATTAGTGAAAGTCCCTGACCTGAGGTGGGCAGACACAATGCTTTACACTTTGGTGCCGGGGATTGTTTACTAGTGAGAGTCTCTGAGGTTGGCAGATACAGTACTTTACACTTTGGTGCTGGGGATCGTTTATTAGTGAAAGTCTCTGAGGTGGGCAGATATAGTGCTTTACACTTTGGTGCTGGGGATCGTTTATAAGTGAAAGTCTCTGCCCTGAGGTGGGCAGTCACAATGCTTTACACTTTGGTGCCGGGGATCGTTTATTAGTGAGAGCCTCTGAGGTGGGCAGATATAGTGCATAACACTTTGGTGCTGGGGATCGTTTATAAGTGAAAGTCTCTGCCCTGAGGTGGGCAGACACAATGCTTTACACTTTGGTGCCGGGGATTGTTTACTAGTGAGAGTCTCTGAGGTGGGCAGATACAGTGCTTTACACTTTGGTGCTGGGGATTGTTTATTAGTAAAAGTCCCTGCCCTGACGTGGGCAGACACAATGCTTTACAATTTGGTGCTAGGGATCGTTTATTAGTGAAACTCTCTGAGGTGGGCAGATACAGTGCTTTACACTTTGGTGCCTGGGATCGTTTATTAGTGAGAGTCTCTGAGGTGGGCATATACAGTTCCTTACACTTTGGTACTAGGGGTCATTTACTAGTGAGAGTCTCTGAGGTGGGCCGATACAGTGCTTTACACTTTGGTGCTGGGGATCGTTTATTAGTGAAAGTCCCTGCCCTGAGGTGGGCAGACACAATGCTTTACTCTTTGGTGCTGGGGATCGTTTATTAGTGAGAGTCTCTGAGGTGGGCAGATACAGTGATTTACACTGGTGGTAGGGATCGTTTATTAGTGAGAGTCTCTGAAGTGGGCAGATACAGTGCTTTACACTTTGGTGCTAGGGATCGATTATTAGTGAAAGTCCCTGCCCTGAGGTGAGCAGACACAATGCTTTACAATTTGGTGCGAGGGATCGTTTATCAGTGAGAGTCTCTGAGGTGGGCAGATACAGTGATTTACACTTTGGTGCTGGGGATCGTTAATTAGTGAAAGTCCCTGCCCGGAGGTTGGCAGACACAATGCTTTACACTTTGGTGCCGGGGATCGTTTATTAGTGAGAGTCTCTGAGGTGGGCAGATATAGTGCTTTACACTTTCGTGCTGTGGATCGTTGATTAGTGAAAGTCCCTGACCTGAGGTGGGCAGACACAATGCTTTACACTTTGGTGCCGGGGATTGTTTACTAGTGAGAGTCTCTGAGGTTGGCAGATACAGTACTTTACACTTTGGTGCTGGGGATCGTTTATTAGTGAAAGTCTCTGAGGTGGGCAGATATAGTGCTTTACACTTTGGTGCTGGGGATCGTTTATAAGTGAAAGTCTCTGCCCTGAGGTGGGCAGTCACAATGCTTTACACTTTGGTGCCGGGGATTGTTTACTAGTGAGAGTCTCTGAGGTGGGCAGATACAGTGCTTTACACTTTGGTGCTGGGGATTGTTTATTAGTAAAAGTCCCTGCCCTGACGTGGGCAGACACAATGCTTTACAATTTGGTGCTAGGGATCGTTTATTAGTGAAACTCTCTGAGGTGGGCATATACAGTGCTTTAAACTTTGGTGCTGGGGATCGTTTATTAGTGAAAGTCCCTGCCCTGAGGTGGGCAGACACAATGCTTTACACTTTGGTGCTGGGGATCATTTATTAGTGAGAGTCTCTGAGGTGGGCAGATACAGTGATTTACACTGGTGGTAGGGATCGTTTATTAGTGAAAGTCCCTGCCCTGAGGTGGGCAGACACAATGCTTTACACTTTGGTGCCGGGGATCGTTTATTAGTGAGAGTCTCTGAGGTGGGCAGATACAGTGCTTTACACTTTGGTGCTAGGGATCGATTATTAGTGAAAGTCCCTGCCCTGAGGTGAGCAGACACAATGCTTTACAATTTGGTGCGAGGGATCGTTTATTAGTGAGAGTCTCTGAGGTGGGCAGATACAGTGATTTACACTTTGGTGCTGGGGATTGTTTATTAGTGAGAGTCTCTGACGTGGGCAGACACAATGCTTTACACTTTGGTGCCGGGTATTGTTTACTAGTGAGAGTCTCTGAGGTTGGCAGATACAGTACTTTACACTTTGGTGCTGGGGATCGTTTATTAGTGAAAGTCCCTGCCCTGAGGTGGGCAGACACAATGCTTTACACTTTGGTGCCAGGGATTGTTTATTAGTGAGAGTCTCTGAGGTGGGCAGATACAGTGCTTTACACTGGTGCTAGGGATCCTTTATTAGTGAGAGTCTCTGAGGTGGGCAGATACAGTGCTTTACACTTTGGTGCTGGGGATTGTTTATTAGTGAAAGTCCCTGCCCTGACGTGGGCAGACACAATGCTTTACAATTTGGTGCTAGGGATCGTTTATTAGTGAAACTCTCTGAGGTGGGCAGATACAGTGCTTTAAACTTTGGTGCCGGGGATCGTTTATGAGTGAGAGTCTCTGAGGTGGGCATATACAGTTCCTTACACTTTGGTACTAGGGGTCATTTACTAGTGAGAGTCTCTGAGGTGGGCAGATACAGTGCTTTACACTTTGGTGCTGGGGATCGTTTATTATTGAAAGTCCCTGCCCTGAGGTGGGCAGACACAATGCTTTACTCTTTGGTGCTGGGGATCGTTTATTAGTGAAAGTCACTACCCTGAGGTAGTCAGACACAATGCTTTCCAATATGGTGCTAGGGATCGTTTATTAGTGAGAACCTCTGAGGTGGGCAGATACCGTGCTTTACACTTTGGTGCTGGGGATCGTTTATAAGTGAAAATCTCTGCCCTGAGGTGGGCAGACACAATGCTTTACACTTTGGTGCCGGGGATTGTTTACTAGTGAGAGTCTCTGAGGTTGGCAGATACAGTACTTTACACTTTGGTGTTGGTGATCGTTTATTAGTGAAAGTCCCTGCCCTGAGGTGGGCAGACACAATGCTTTACACTTTGGTGCCGGGGATTGTTTATTAGTGAGAGTCTCTGAGGTGGGCAGATACAGTGCTTTACACTGGTGCTATGGATCCTTTATTAGTGAGAGTCTCTGAGGTGGGCAGATACAGTGCTTTACACTTTGGTGCTGGGGATTGTTTATTAGTGAAAGTCCCTGCCCTGAGGTGGGCAGACACAATGCTTTACACTTTGGTGCCGGAAATCGTTTATTAGTGAGAGTCTCTGAGGTGGGCAGATACAGTGCTTTACACTTTGGTGCTAGGGATCGTTTATTAGTGAGAGTCTCTGAGGTGGGCAGATACAGTGCTTTACACTTTGGTGCTAGGGATCGATTATTAGTGAAAGTCCCTGCCCTGAGGTGAGCAGACACAATGCTTTACAATTTGGTGCGAGGGATCGTTTATTAGTGAGATTCTCTGAGGTGGGCAGATACAGTGATTTACAATTTGGTGCTGGGGATCGTTAATTAGTGAAAGTCCCTGCCCTGAGGTTGGCAGACACAATGCTTTACACTTTGGTGCCGGGGATCGTTTATTAGTGAGAGTCTCTGAGGTGGGCAGATATAGTGCTTTACACTTTCGTGCTGTGGATCGTTTATTAGTGAAAGTCCCTGACCTGAGGTGGGCAGACACAATGCTTTACACTTTGGTGCCGGGGATTGTTTACTAGTGAGAGTCTCTGAGGTTGGCAGATACAGTACTTTACACTTTGGTGCTGGGGATCGTTTATTAGTGAAAGTCTCTGAGGTGGGCAGATATAGTGCTTTACACTTTGGTGCTGGGGATCGTTTATAAGTGAAAGTCTCTGCCCTGAGGTGGGCAGACACAATGCTTTACACTTTGGTGCCGGGGATCGTTTATTAGTGAGAGTCTCTGAGGTGGGCAGATATAGTGCTTTACACTTTGGTGCTGGGGATCGTTTATAAGTGAAAGTCTCTGCCCTGAGGTGGGCAGACACAATGCTTTACACTTTGGTGCCGGGGATTGTTTACTAGTGAGAGTCTCTGAGGTGGGCAGATACAGTGCTTTACACTTTGGTGCTGGGGATTGTTTATTAGTGAAAGTCCCTGCCCTGACGTGGGCAGACACAATGCTTTACAATTTGGTGCTAGGGATCGTTTATTAGTGAAACTCTCTGAGGTGGGCAGATACAGTGCTTTACACTTTGGTGCCGGGGATCGTTTATTAGTGAGAGTCTCTGAGGTGGGCATATACAGTTCCTTACACTTTGGTACTAGGGGTCATTTACTAGTGAGAGTCTCTGAGGTGGGCAGATACAGTGCTTTACACTTTGGTGCTGGGGATCGTTTATTAGTGAAAGTCCCTGCCCTGAGGTGGGCAGACACAATGCTTTACTCTTTGGTGCTGGGGATCATTTATTAGTGAAAGTCACTACCCTGAGGTGGGCAGACACAATGCTTTACACTTTGGTGCCGGGGATCGTTTATTAGTGAGAGTCTCTGAGGTGGGCAGATAGAGTGCTTTACACTTTGGTGCTGCGGATCGTTTATAAGTGAAAATCTCTGCCCTGAGGTGGGCAGACACAATGCTTTACACGTTGGTGCCGGGGATTGTTTACTAGTGAGAGTCTCTGAGGTTGGCAGATACAGTACTTTACACTTTGGTGCTGGGGATCGTTTATTAGTGAAAGTCCCTGCCCTGAGGTGGGCAGACACAATGCTTTACACTTTGGTGCCGGGGATTGTTTATTAGTGAGAGTCTCTCAGGTGGGCAGATACAGTGCTTTACACTTTGGTGCTAGGGATCGTTTATTAGTGAGAGTCTCTGAGGTGGGCAGATACAGTGCTTTACACTTTGGTGCTGGGGATCGTTTATTAGTGAAAGTCCCTGCCCTGACGTGGGCAGACACAATGCTTTACAATTTGGAGCTAGGGATCGTTTATTAGTGAGACTCTCTGAGGTGGGCAGATACAGTGCTTTACAATTTGGTGCTGGGGATCGTTTATTAGTGAGAGTCTCTGAGGTGGGCATATACAGTGCTTTACACTTTGGTACTAGGGGTCGTTTGCTAGTGAGAGTCTCTGAGGTGGGCAGATACAGTGCTTTACACTTTGGTGCTGGGGATCGTTTATTAGTGAAAGTCCCTGCCCTGAGGTGGGCAGACACAATGCTTTACAATTTGGTGCCAGGGATCATTTATTAGTGAGAGTCTCTGAGGTGGGCAGATACAGTGCTTTACACGTCGGTGCTAGGGATCGTTTATTAGTGAGAGTCTCTGAGGTGGGCAGATACAATGCTTTACACTTTGGTGCTGAGGATCGTTTATTAGTGAAAGTCCCTGCCCTGAGGTGGGCAGACACAATGCTTTACACTTTGGTGCCGGGGGTCGTTTATTAGTGAGAGTCTCTGTGGATCGTTTATTAGTGAAAGTCCCTGCCCTGAGGTGGGCAGACACAATGCTTTACACTTTGGTGCTAGGGATCATTTATTAGTGAGAGTCTCTGAGGTGGGCAGATACAGTGCTTTACACTTTGGTGCCGGGGATCGTTTATTAGTGAGAGTCTCTGAGGTGGGCAGATACAGTGCTTTACACTTTGGTGCTGGGGATCATTTATTAGTGAAAGTCCCTGCCCTCAGGTGGGCAGACACAATGCTTTACACTTTGGTGCTTTGGATCGTTTATTAGTGAGAGTCTCTGAGGTGGGCAGATACAGTGCTTTACACTGGTGCTAGGGATCGTTTATTAGTGAGAGTCTCTGAGGTGGCCAGATACATTGCTTTACACGTTTGTGCTGGGGATCGTTTACTAGTGAAAGTCCCTGCCCTGTGGTGGGCAGACACAATGCTTTACAATTTGGTGCTAGGGATCGTTTATTAGTGAGAGTCTCTGAGGTGGGCAGATGCAGTGCTTTACACTTTGGTGCTAGGGATCGTTTATTAGTGAGAGTCTCTGAGGTGGGCATATACAGTGCTTTACACTTTGGTGCTGTGGATCGTTTATTAGTGAAAGTCCCTGCCCTGAGGTGGGCAGACACAATGCTTTACACTTTGGTGCTAGGGATCGTTTATTAGTGAGAGTCTCTGAGGTGGGCAGATACAGTGCTTTACACTGGAGCTAGGGATCCTTTATTAGTGAGAGTCTCTGAGGTGGGCAGATACAGTGCTTTACACTTTGGTGCTGGGGATTGTTTATTAGTGAAAGTCCCTGCCCTGACGTGAGCAAACACAATGCTTTACAATTTGGTGCTAGAGATTGTTTATTAGTGAAACTCTCTGAGGTGGGCAGATACAGTGCTTTACACTTTGGTGCCGGGGATCGTTTATTAGTGAGAGTCTCTGAGTTGGGCATATACAGTTCCTTACACTTTGGTACTAGGGGTCATTTACTAGTGAGAGTCTCTGAGGTGGGCAGATACAGTGCTTTACACTTTGGTGCTGGGGATCGTTTATTAGTGAAAGTCCCTACCCTGAGGTGGGCAGACACAATGCTTTACTCTTTGGTGCTGGGGATCGTTTATTAGTGAAAGTCACTACCCTGAGGTAGTCAGACACAATGCTTTCCAATTTGGTGCTAGGGATCGTTTATTAGTGAGAATCTCTGAGGTGGGCAGATACAGTGCTTTACACTTTGGTGCTGGGGATCGTTTATAAGTGAAAATCTCTGCCCTGAGGTGGGCAGACACAATGCTTTACACTTTGGTGCCGGGGATTGTTTACTAGTGAGAGTCTCTGAGGTTGGCAGATACAGTACTTTACACTTTGGTGCTGGGGATCGTTTATTAGTGAAAGTCCCTGCCCTGAGGTGGGCAGACACAATGCTTTACACTTTGGTGCCGGGGATTGTTTATTAGTGAGAGTCTCTGAGGTGGGCAGATACAGTGCTTTACACTGGTGCTATGGATCCTTTATTAGTGAGAGTCTCTGAGGTGGACAGATACAGTGCTTTACACTTTGGTGCTGGGGATTGTTTATTAGTGAAAGTCCCTGCCCTGACGTGGGCAGACACAATGCTTTACTCTTTGGTGCTGGGGATCGTTTATTAGTAGGAGTCTCTGAGGTGGGCAGATACAGTGATTTACACTGGTGGTAGGGATCGTTTATTAGTGAAAGTCCCTGCCCTGAGGTGGGCAGACACAATGCTTTACACTTTGGTGCCGGGGATCGTTTATTAGTGAGAGTCTCTGAGGTGGGCAGATACAGTGCTTTACACTTTGGTGCTAGGGATCGTTTATTAGTGAGAGTCTCTGAGGTGGGCAGATACAGTGCTTTACACTTTGGTGCTAGGGATCGATTATTAGTGAAAGTCCCTGCCCTGAGGTGAGTAGACACAATGCTTTACAATTTGGTGCGAGGGATCGTTTATTAGTGAGAGTCTCTGAGGTGGGCAGATACAGTGATTTACACTTTGGTGCTGGGGATCGTTAATTAGTGAAAGTCCCTGCCCTGAGGTTGGCAGACACAATGCTTTACACTTTGGTGCCGGGGATCGTTTATTAGTGAGAGTCTCTGAGGTGGGCAGATATAGTGCTTTACACTTTCGTGCTGTGGATCATTTATTAGTGAAAGTCCCTGACCTGAGGTGGGCAGACACAATGCTTTACACTTTGGTGCCGGGGATTGTTTACTAGTGAGAGTCTCTGAGGTTGGCAGATACAGTACTTTACACTTTGGTGCTGGGGATCGTTTATTAGTGAAAGTCTCTGAGGTGGGCAGATATAGTGCTTTACACTTTGGTGCTGGGGATCGTTTATAAGTGAAAGTCTCTGCCCTGAGGTGGGCAGACACAATGCTTTACACTTTGGTGCCGGGGATCGTTTATTAGTGAGAGTCTCTGAGGTGGGCAGATATAGTGCTTTACACTTTGGTGCTGGGGATCGTTTATAAGTGAAAGTCTCTGCCCTTAGGTGGGCAGACACAATGCTTTACACTTTGGTGCCGGGGATTGTTTACTAGTGAGAGTCTCTGAGGTGGGCAGATACAGTGCTTTACACTTTGGTGCTGGGGATTGTTTATTAGTGAAAGTCCCTGCCCTGACGTGGGCAGACACAATGCTTTACAATTTGGTGCTAGGGATCGTTTATTAGTGAAACTCTCTGAGGTGGGCAGATACAGTGCTTTACACTTTGGTGCCAGGGATCGTTTATTAGTGAGAGTCTCTGAGTTGGGCTTATACAGTGCTTTACACTTTGGTACTAGGGGTCATTTACTAGTGAGAGTCTCTGAGGTGGGCAGATACAGTGCTTTACACTTTGGTGCTGGGGATTGTTTATTAGTGAAAGTCCCTGCCCTGAGGTGGGCAGACACAATGCTTTACACTTTGGTGCTGGGGATCGTTTATTAGTGAGAGTCTCTGAGGTGGGCAGATACAGTGATTTACACTGGTGGTAGGGATCGTTTATTAGTGAAAGTCCCTGCCCTGAGGTGGGCAGACACAATGCTTTACACTTTGGTGCCGGGGATCGTTTATTAGTGAGAGTCTCTAAGGTGGGCAGATACAGTGCTTTACACTTTGATGCTAGGGATCGTTTATTAGTGAGAGTCTCTGAGGTGGGCAGATACAGTGCTTTACACTTTGGTGCTAGGGATCGATTATTAGTGAAAGTCCCTGCCCTGAGGTGAGCAGACACAATGCTTTACAATTTGGTGCGAGGGATCGTTTATTAGTGAGAGTCTCTGAGGTGGGCAGATACAGTGATTTACACTTTGGTGCTAGGGATCGTTTATTAGTGAGAGTCTCTGAGGTGGGCAGATACAGTGCTTTACACTTTGGTGCTGTGGATCGTTTATTAGTTAAAGTCCCTGACCTGAGGTGGGCAGACACAATGCTTTACACTTTGGTGCCGGGGATCGTTTATTTGTGAGAGTTTCTGAGGTGGGCAGATACAGTGCTTTACACTTTGGTGCTAGGAATCGTTTATTAGTGAGAGTCTCTGAGGTGGGCAGATACAGTGCTTTACACTTTGGTGCTGGGGATCGTTTATTAGTGAAAGTCCCTGCCCTGACGTGGGCAGACACAATGCTTTACAATTTGGAGCTAGGGATCGTTTATTAGTGAGACTCTCTGAGGTGGGCAGATACAGTGCTTTACAATTTGGTGCCGGGGATCGTTTGTTAGTGAGAGTCTCTGAGGTGGGCAGATACAGTGCTTTACACTTTGGTGCTGGGGATCGTTTATTAGTGAAAGTCCCTGCCCTGAGGTGGGCAGACACAATGCTTTACAATTTGGTGCGAGGGATCGTTTATTAGTGAGAGTCTCTGAGGTGGGCAGATACAGTGCTTTACACTTTGGTGCTGGGGATCATTTATTAGTGAAAGTACCTGCCCTGAGGTGGGCAGACACAATGCTTTACACTTTGGTGCCGGGGATCGTTTATTAGTGAGAGTCTCTGAGGTGGGCAGATACAGTGCTTTACACTTTGGTGCTGTGGATCGTTTATTAGTGAAAGTCCCTGCCCTGAGGTGGGCAGACACAATGCTTTACACTTTGGTGCTAGGGATCGTTTATTAGTGAGAGTCTCTGAGGTGGGCAGATACAGTGCTTTACACTTTGGTGCCGGGGATCGTTTATTAGTGAGAGTCTCTGAGGTGGGCAGATACAGTGCTTTACACTTTGGTGCTGGGGATCATTTATTAGTGAAAGTCCCTGCCCTCAGGTGGGCAGACACAATGCTTTACACTTTGGTGCTGGGGATCGTTTATTAGTGAGAGTCTCTGAGGTGGGCAGATACAGTGCTTTACACTGGTGCTAGGGATCGTTTATTAGTGAGAGTCTCTGAGGTGGCCAGATACATTGCTTTACACGTTTGTGCTGGGGATCGTTTACTAGTGAAAGTCCCTGCCCTGTGGTGGGCAGACACAATGCTTTACAATTTGGTGCTAGGGATCGTTTATTAGTGAGAGTCTCTGAGGTGGGCAGATGCAGTGCTTTACACTTTGGTGCTAGGGATCGTTTATTAGTGAGAGTCTCTGAGGTGGGCATATACAGTGCTTTACACTTTGGTGCTGTGGATCGTTTATTAGTGAAAGTCCCTGCCCTGAGGTGGGCAGACACAATGCTTTACACTTTGGTGCTAGGGATCGTTTATTAGTGAGAGTCTCTGAGGTGGGCAGATACAGTGCTTTACACTGGAGCTAGGGATCCTTTATTAGTGAGAGTCTCTGAGGTGGGCAGATACAGTGCTTTACACTTTGGTGCTGGGGATTGTTTATTAGTGAAAGTCCCTGCCCTGACGTGAGCAGACACAATGCTTTACAATTTGGTGCTAGAGATTGTTTATTAGTGAAACTCTGTGAGGTGGGCAGATACAGTGCTTTACACTTTGGTGCCGGGGATCGTTTATTAGTGAGAGTCTCTGAGTTGGGCATATACAGTTCCTTACACTTTGGTACTAGGGGTCATTTACTAGTGAGAGTCTCTGAGGTGGGCAGATACAGTGCTTTACACTTTGGTGCTGGGGATCGTTTACTAGTGAAAGTCCCTGCCCTGAGGTGGGCAGACACAATGCTTTACTCTTTGGTGCTGGGGATCGTTTATCAGTGAAAGTCACTACCCTGAGGTAGTCAGACACAATGCTTTCCAATTTGGTGCTAGGGATCGTTTATTAGTGAGAATCTCTGAGGTGGGCAGATACAGTGCTTTACACTTTGGTGCTGGGGATCGTTTATAAGTGAAAATCTCTGCCCTGAGGTGGGCAGACACAATGCTTTACACTTTGGTGCCGGGGATTGTTTACTAGTGAGAGTCTCTGAGGTTGGCAGATACAGTACTTTACACTTTGGTGCTGGGGATCGTTTATTAGTGAAAGTCCCTGCCCTGAGGTGGGCAGACACAATGCTTTACACTTTGGTGCCAGGGATTGTTTATTAGTGAGAGTCTCTGAGGTGGGCAGATACAGTGCTTTACACTGGTGCTATGGATCCTTTATTAGTGAGAGTCTCTGAGGTGGGCAGATACAGTGCTTTACACTTTGGTGCTGGGGATTGTTTATTAGTGAAAGTCCCTGCCCTGACGTGGGCAGACACAATGCTTTACTCTTTGGTGCTGGGGATCGTTTATTAGTGAGAGTCTCTGAGGTGGGCAGATACAGTGATTTACACTGGTGGTAGGGATCGTTTATTAGTGAAAGTCCCTGCCCTGAGGTGGGCAGACACAATGCTTTACACTTTGGTGCTAGGGATCGTTTATTAGTGAGAGTCTCTGAGGTGGGCAGATACAGTGCTTTACATTTTGGTGCTAGGGATCGATTATTAGTGAAAGTCCCTGCCCTGAGGTGAGCAGACACAATGCTTTACAATTTGGTGTGAGGGATCGTTTATTAGTGAGAGTCTCTGAGGTGGGCAGATACAGTGATTTACACTTTGGTGCTGGGGATCGTTAATTAGTGAAAGTCCCTGCCCTGAGGTTGGCAGACACAATGCTTTACACTTTGGTGCCGGGGATCGTTTATTAGTGAGAGTCTCTGAGGTGGGCAGATATAGTGCTTTACACTTTCGTGCTGTGGATCGATCATTAGTGAAAGTCCCTGACCTGAGGTGGGCAGACACAATGCTTTACACTTTGGTGCCGGGGATTGTTTACTAGTGAGAGTCTCTGAGGTTGGCAGATACAGTACTTTACACTTTGGTGCTGGGGATCGTTTGTTAGTGAAAGTCTCTGAGGTGGACAGATATAGTGCTTTACACTTTGGTGCTGGGGATCGTTTATAAGTGAAAGTCTCTGCCCTGAGGTGGGCAGACACAATGCTTTACACTTTGGTGCCGGGGATCGTTTATTAGTGAGAGTCTCTGAGGTGGGCAGATATAGTGCTTTACACTTTGGTGCTGGGGATCGTTTATAAGTGAAAGTCTCTGCCCTGAGGTGGGCAGACACAATGCTTTACACTTTGGTGCCGGGGATTGTTTACTAGTGAGAGTCTCTGAGGTGGGCAGATACAGTGCTTTACACTTTGGTGCTGGGGATTGTTTATTAGTGAAAGTCCCTGCCCTGACGTGGGCAGACACAATGCTTTACAATTTGGTGCTAGGGATCGTTTATTAGTGAAACTCTCTGAGGTGGGCAGATACAGTGCTTTACACTTTGGTGCCGGGGATCGTTTATTAGTGAGAGTCTCTGAGTTGGGCTTATACAGTGCTTTACACTTTGGTACTAGGGGTCATTTACTAGTGAGAGTCTCTGAGGTGGGCAGATACAGTGCTTTACACTTTGGTGCTGGGGATCGTTTATTAGTGAAAGTCCCTGCCCTGAGGTGGGCAGACACAATGCTTTACACTTTGGTGCTGGGGATCGTTTATTAGTGAGAGTCTCCGAGGTGGGCAGATACAGTGATTTACACTGGTGGTAGGGATCGTTTATTAGTGAAAGTCCCTGCCCTGAGGTGGGCAGACACAATGCTTTACACTTTGGTGCCGGGGATCGTTTATTAGTGAGAGTCTCTGAGGTGGGCAGATACAGTGCTTTACGCTTTGGTGCTGGGGATCGTTTATTAGTGAAAGTCCCTGCCCTGAGGTGGGCAGACACAATGCTTTACTCTTTGGTGCTGGGGATCGTTTATTAGTGAGAGTCTCTGAGGTGGGCAGATACAGTGATTTACACTGGTGGTAGGGATCGTTTATTAGTGAAAGTCCCTGCCCTGAGGTGGGCAGACACAATGCTTTACACTTTGGTGCCGGGGATCGTTTATTAGTGAGAGTCTTTGAGGTGGGCAGATACAGTGCTTTACACTTTGGTGCTAGGGATCGTTTATTAGTGAGAGTCTCTGAGGTGGGCAGATACAGTGCTTTACACTTTGGTGCTAGGGATCGATTATTAGTGAAAGTCCCTGCCCTGAGGTGAGCAGACACAATGCTTTACAATTTGGTGCGAGGGATCGTTTATCAGTGAGAGTCTCTGACGTAGGCAGATACAGTGCTTTACACTTTGGTGCTGGGGATTGTTTATTAGTGAAAGTCCCTGCCCTGACGTGGGCAGACACAATGCTTTACAATTTGGTGCTAGGGATCGTTTATTAGTGAGAATCTCTGAGGTGGGCAGATACAGTGCTTTACACTTTGGTGCCGGGGATCGTTTATTAGTGAGAGTCTCTGAGGTGTGCATATACAGTGCTGTACACTTTGGTGCTAGGGATCGTTTATTAGTGAGAGTCTCTGAGGTGGGCAGATACATTGCTTTACACTTTGGTGCTGGGGATCGTTTATTAGTGAAAGTCCCTGCCCTGAGGTGGGCAGACACAATGCTTTACAATTTGGTGCTAGGGATCATTTACTAGTGAGAGTCTCTGAGGTGGGCAGATACAGTGCTTTACACTTTGGTGCTGGGGATCGTTTATTAGTGAAAGTCACTACCCTGAGGTAGTCAGACACAATGCTTTATAATTTGGTGCTAGGGATCGTTTATTAGTGAGAATCTCTGAGGTGGGCAGATACAGTGCTTTACACTTTGGTGCTGGGGATCGTTTATAAGTGAAAGTCTCTGCCCTGAGGTGGGCAGACACAATGCTTTACACTTTGGTGCCGGGGATTGTTTAATAGTGAGAGTCTCTGAGGTTGGCAGATACAGTACTTTACACTTTGGTGCTGGGGATCGTTTATTAGTGAAAGTCCCTGCCCTGAGGTGGGCAGACACAATGCTTTACACTTTGGTGCCGGGGATTGTTTATTAGTGAGAGTCTCTGAGGTGGGCAGATACAGTGCTTTACACTGGTGCTAGGGATCCTTTATTAGTGAGAGTCTCTGAGGTGGTCAGATACAGTGCTTTACACTTTGGTGCTGGGGATTGTTTATTAGTGAAAGTCCCTGCCCTGACGTGGGCAGACACAATGCTTTACAATTTGGTGCTAGGGATCGTTTATTAGTGAAACTCTCTGAGGTGGGCAGATACAGTGCTTTACACTTTGGTGCCGGGGATCGTTTATTAGTGAGAGTCTCTGAGGTGGGCATATACAGTTCCTTACACTTTGGTACTAGGGGTCATTTACTAGTGAGAGTCTCTGAGGTGGGCCGATACAGTGCTTTACACTTTGGTGCTGGGGATCGTTTATTAGTGAAAGTCCCTGCCCTGAGGTGGGCAGACACAATGCTTTACTCTTTGGTGCTGGGGATCGTTTATTAGTGAGAGTCTCTGAGGTGGGCAGATACAGTGATTTACACTGGTGGTAGGGAACGTTTATTAGTGAGAGTCTCTGAAGTGGGCAGATACAGTGCTTTACACTTTGGTGCTAGGGATCGATTATTAGTGAAAGTCCCTGCCCTGAGGTGAGCAGACACAATGCTTTACAATTTGGTGCGAGGGATCGTTTATTAGTGAGAGTCTCTGAGGTGGGCAGATATAGTGCTTTACACTTTCGTGCTGTGGATCGTTGATTAGTGAAAGTCCCTGACCTGAGGTGGGCAGACACAATGCTTTACACTTTGGTGCCGGGGATTGTTTACTAGTGAGAGTCTCTGAGGTTGGCAGATACAGTACTTTACACTTTGGTGCTGGGGATCGTTTATTAGTGAAAGTCTCTGAGGTGGGCAGATATAGTGCTTTACACTTTGGTGCTGGGGATCGTTTATAAGTGAAAGTCTCTGCCCTGAGATGGGCAGTCACAATGCTTTACACTTTGGTGCCGGGGATCGTTTATTAGTGAGAGCCTCTGAGGTGGGCAGATATAGTGCATAACACTTTGGTGCTGGGGATCGTTTATAAGTGAAATTCTCTGCCCTGAGGTGGGCAGACACAATGCTTTACACTTTGGTGCCGGGGATTGTTTACTAGTGAGAGTCTCTGAGGTGGGCAGATACAGTGCTTTACACTTTGGTGCTGGGGATTGTTTATTAGTAAAAGTCCCTGCCCTGACGTGGGCAGACACAATGCTTTACAATTTGGTGCTAGGGATCGTTTATTAGTGAAACTCTCTGAGGTGGGCAGATACAGTGCTTTACACTTTGGTGCCGGGGATCGTTTATTAGTGAGAGTCTCTGAGGTGGGCATATACAGTGCTTTACACTTTGGTACTAGGGGTCATTTACTAGTGAGAGTCTCTGAGGTGGGCAGATACAGTGCTTTACACTTTGGTGCTGGGGATCGTTTATTAGTGAAAGTCCCTGCCCTGAGGTGGGCAGACACAATGCTTTACACTTTGGTGCTGGGGATCATTTATTAGTGAGAGTCGTTGAGGTGGGCAGATACAGTGATTTACACTGGTGGTAGGGATCGTTTATTAGTGAAAGTCCCTGCCCTGAGGTGGGCAGACACAATGCTTTACACTTTGGTGCCAGGGATCGTTTATTAGTGAGAGTCTCTGAGGTGGGCAGATACAGTGCTTTACACTGGTGCTAGGGATCGTTTATTAGTGAGAGTCTCTGAGGTGGCCAGATACATTGCTTTACACGTTTGTGCTGGGGATCGTTTACTAGTGAAAGTCCCTGCCCTGTGGTGGGCAGACACAATGCTTTACAATTTGGTGCTAGGGATCGTTTATTAGTGAGAGTCTCTGAGGTGGGCAGATGCAGTGCTTTACACTTTGGTGCTAGGGATCGTTTATTAGTGAGAGTCTCTGAGGTGGGCATATACAGTGCTTTACACTTTGGTGCTGTGGATCGTTTATTAGTGAAAGTCCCTGCCCTGAGGTGGGCAGACACAATGCTTTACACTTTGGTGCTAGGGATCGTTTATTAGTGAGAGTCTCTGAGGTGGGCAGATACAGTGCTTTACACTGGAGCTAGGGATCCTTTATTAGTGAGAGTCTCTGAGGTGGGCAGATACAGTGCTTTACACTTTGGTGCTGGGGATTGTTTATTAGTGAAAGTCCCTGCCCTGACGTGAGCAGACACAATGCTTTACAATTTGGTGCTAGAGATTGTTTATTAGTGAAACTCTGTGAGGTGGGCAGATACAGTGCTTTACACTTTGGTGCCGGGGATCGTTTATTAGTGAGAGTCTCTGAGTTGGGCATATACAGTTCCTTACACTTTGGTACTAGGGGTCATTTACTAGTGAGAGTCTCTGAGGTGGGCAGATACAGTGCTTTACACTTTGGTGCTGGGGATCGTTTACTAGTGAAAGTCCCTGCCCTGAGGTGGGCAGACACAATGCTTTACTCTTTGGTGCTGGGGATCGTTTATCAGTGAAAGTCACTACCCTGAGGTAGTCAGACACAATGCTTTCCAATTTGGTGCTAGGGATCGTTTATTAGTGAGAATCTCTGAGGTGGGCAGATACAGTGCTTTACACTTTGGTGCTGGGGATCGTTTATAAGTGAAAATCTCTGCCCTGAGGTGGGCAGACACAATGCTTTACACTTTGGTGCCGGGGATTGTTTACTAGTGAGAGTCTCTGAGGTTGGCAGATACAGTACTTTACACTTTGGTGCTGGGGATCGTTTATTAGTGAAAGTCCCTGCCCTGAGGTGGGCAGACACAATGCTTTACACTTTGGTGCCAGGGATTGTTTATTAGTGAGAGTCTCTGAGGTGGGCAGATACAGTGCTTTACACTGGTGCTATGGATCCTTTATTAGTGAGAGTCTCTGAGGTGGGCAGATACAGTGCTTTACACTTTGGTGCTGGGGATTGTTTATTAGTGAAAGTCCCTGCCCTGACGTGGGCAGACACAATGCTTTACTCTTTGGTGCTGGGGATCGTTTATTAGTGAGAGTCTCTGAGGTGGGCAGATACAGTGATTTACACTGGTGGTAGGGATCGTTTATTAGTGAAAGTCCCTGCCCTGAGGTGGGCAGACACAATGCTTTACACTTTGGTGCTAGGGATCGTTTATTAGTGAGAGTCTCTGAGGTGGGCAGATACAGTGCTTTACATTTTGGTGCTAGGGATCGATTATTAGTGAAAGTCCCTGCCCTGAGGTGAGCAGACACAATGCTTTACAATTTGGTGTGAGGGATCGTTTATTAGTGAGAGTCTCTGAGGTGGGCAGATACAGTGATTTACACTTTGGTGCTGGGGATCGTTAATTAGTGAAAGTCCCTGCCCTGAGGTTGGCAGACACAATGCTTTACACTTTGGTGCCGGGGATCGTTTATTAGTGAGAGTCTCTGAGGTGGGCAGATATAGTGCTTTACACTTTCGTGCTGTGGATCGATCATTAGTGAAAGTCCCTGACCTGAGGTGGGCAGACACAATGCTTTACACTTTGGTGCCGGGGATTGTTTACTAGTGAGAGTCTCTGAGGTTGGCAGATACAGTACTTTACACTTTGGTGCTGGGGATCGTTTGTTAGTGAAAGTCTCTGAGGTGGACAGATATAGTGCTTTACACTTTGGTGCTGGGGATCGTTTATAAGTGAAAGTCTCTGCCCTGAGGTGGGCAGACACAATGCTTTACACTTTGGTGCCGGGGATCGTTTATTAGTGAGAGTCTCTGAGGTGGGCAGATATAGTGCTTTACACTTTGGTGCTGGGGATCGTTTATAAGTGAAAGTCTCTGCCCTGAGGTGGGCAGACACAATGCTTTACACTTTGGTGCCGGGGATTGTTTACTAGTGAGAGTCTCTGAGGTGGGCAGATACAGTGCTTTACACTTTGGTGCTGGGGATTGTTTATTAGTGAAAGTCCCTGCCCTGACGTGGGCAGACACAATGCTTTACAATTTGGTGCTAGGGATCGTTTATTAGTGAAACTCTCTGAGGTGGGCAGATACAGTGCTTTACACTTTGGTGCCGGGGATCGTTTATTAGTGAGAGTCTCTGAGTTGGGCTTATACAGTGCTTTACACTTTGGTACTAGGGGTCATTTACTAGTGAGAGTCTCTGAGGTGGGCAGATACAGTGCTTTACACTTTGGTGCTGGGGATCGTTTATTAGTGAAAGTCCCTGCCCTGAGGTGGGCAGACACAATGCTTTACACTTTGGTGCTGGGGATCGTTTATTAGTGAGAGTCTCCGAGGTGGGCAGATACAGTGATTTACACTGGTGGTAGGGATCGTTTATTAGTGAAAGTCCCTGCCCTGAGGTGGGCAGACACAATGCTTTACACTTTGGTGCCGGGGATCGTTTATTAGTGAGAGTCTCTGAGGTGGGCAGATACAGTGCTTTACGCTTTGGTGCTGGGGATCGTTTATTAGTGAAAGTCCCTGCCCTGAGGTGGGCAGACACAATGCTTTACTCTTTGGTGCTGGGGATCGTTTATTAGTGAGAGTCTCTGAGGTGGGCAGATACAGTGATTTACACTGGTGGTAGGGATCGTTTATTAGTGAAAGTCCCTGCCCTGAGGTGGGCAGACACAATGCTTTACACTTTGGTGCCGGGGATCGTTTATTAGTGAGAGTCTTTGAGGTGGGCAGATACAGTGCTTTACACTTTGGTGCTAGGGATCGTTTATTAGTGAGAGTCTCTGAGGTGGGCAGATACAGTGCTTTACACTTTGGTGCTAGGGATCGATTATTAGTGAAAGTCCCTGCCCTGAGGTGAGCAGACACAATGCTTTACAATTTGGTGCGAGGGATCGTTTATCAGTGAGAGTCTCTGACGTAGGCAGATACAGTGCTTTACACTTTGGTGCTGGGGATTGTTTATTAGTGAAAGTCCCTGCCCTGACGTGGGCAGACACAATGCTTTACAATTTGGTGCTAGGGATCGTTTATTAGTGAGAATCTCTGAGGTGGGCAGATACAGTGCTTTACACTTTGGTGCCGGGGATCGTTTATTAGTGAGAGTCTCTGAGGTGTGCATATACAGTGCTGTACACTTTGGTGCTAGGGATCGTTTATTAGTGAGAGTCTCTGAGGTGGGCAGATACATTGCTTTACACTTTGGTGCTGGGGATCGTTTATTAGTGAAAGTCCCTGCCCTGAGGTGGGCAGACACAATGCTTTACAATTTGGTGCTAGGGATCATTTACTAGTGAGAGTCTCTGAGGTGGGCAGATACAGTGCTTTACACTTTGGTGCTGGGGATCGTTTATTAGTGAAAGTCACTACCCTGAGGTAGTCAGACACAATGCTTTATAATTTGGTGCTAGGGATCGTTTATTAGTGAGAATCTCTGAGGTGGGCAGATACAGTGCTTTACACTTTGGTGCTGGGGATCGTTTATAAGTGAAAGTCTCTGCCCTGAGGTGGGCAGACACAATGCTTTACACTTTGGTGCCGGGGATTGTTTAATAGTGAGAGTCTCTGAGGTTGGCAGATACAGTACTTTACACTTTGGTGCTGGGGATCGTTTATTAGTGAAAGTCCCTGCCCTGAGGTGGGCAGACACAATGCTTTACACTTTGGTGCCGGGGATTGTTTATTAGTGAGAGTCTCTGAGGTGGGCAGATACAGTGCTTTACACTGGTGCTAGGGATCCTTTATTAGTGAGAGTCTCTGAGGTGGTCAGATACAGTGCTTTACACTTTGGTGCTGGGGATTGTTTATTAGTGAAAGTCCCTGCCCTGACGTGGGCAGACACAATGCTTTACAATTTGGTGCTAGGGATCGTTTATTAGTGAAACTCTCTGAGGTGGGCAGATACAGTGCTTTACACTTTGGTGCCGGGGATCGTTTATTAGTGAGAGTCTCTGAGGTGGGCATATACAGTTCCTTACACTTTGGTACTAGGGGTCATTTACTAGTGAGAGTCTCTGAGGTGGGCCGATACAGTGCTTTACACTTTGGTGCTGGGGATCGTTTATTAGTGAAAGTCCCTGCCCTGAGGTGGGCAGACACAATGCTTTACTCTTTGGTGCTGGGGATCGTTTATTAGTGAGAGTCTCTGAGGTGGGCAGATACAGTGATTTACACTGGTGGTAGGGAACGTTTATTAGTGAGAGTCTCTGAAGTGGGCAGATACAGTGCTTTACACTTTGGTGCTAGGGATCGATTATTAGTGAAAGTCCCTGCCCTGAGGTGAGCAGACACAATGCTTTACAATTTGGTGCGAGGGATCGTTTATTAGTGAGAGTCTCTGAGGTGGGCAGATATAGTGCTTTACACTTTCGTGCTGTGGATCGTTGATTAGTGAAAGTCCCTGACCTGAGGTGGGCAGACACAATGCTTTACACTTTGGTGCCGGGGATTGTTTACTAGTGAGAGTCTCTGAGGTTGGCAGATACAGTACTTTACACTTTGGTGCTGGGGATCGTTTATTAGTGAAAGTCTCTGAGGTGGGCAGATATAGTGCTTTACACTTTGGTGCTGGGGATCGTTTATAAGTGAAAGTCTCTGCCCTGAGATGGGCAGTCACAATGCTTTACACTTTGGTGCCGGGGATCGTTTATTAGTGAGAGCCTCTGAGGTGGGCAGATATAGTGCATAACACTTTGGTGCTGGGGATCGTTTATAAGTGAAATTCTCTGCCCTGAGGTGGGCAGACACAATGCTTTACACTTTGGTGCCGGGGATTGTTTACTAGTGAGAGTCTCTGAGGTGGGCAGATACAGTGCTTTACACTTTGGTGCTGGGGATTGTTTATTAGTAAAAGTCCCTGCCCTGACGTGGGCAGACACAATGCTTTACAATTTGGTGCTAGGGATCGTTTATTAGTGAAACTCTCTGAGGTGGGCAGATACAGTGCTTTACACTTTGGTGCCGGGGATCGTTTATTAGTGAGAGTCTCTGAGGTGGGCATATACAGTGCTTTACACTTTGGTACTAGGGGTCATTTACTAGTGAGAGTCTCTGAGGTGGGCAGATACAGTGCTTTACACTTTGGTGCTGGGGATCGTTTATTAGTGAAAGTCCCTGCCCTGAGGTGGGCAGACACAATGCTTTACACTTTGGTGCTGGGGATCATTTATTAGTGAGAGTCGTTGAGGTGGGCAGATACAGTGATTTACACTGGTGGTAGGGATCGTTTATTAGTGAAAGTCCCTGCCCTGAGGTGGGCAGACACAATGCTTTACACTTTGGTGCCAGGGATCGTTTATTAGTGAGAGTCTCTGAGGTGGGCAGATACAGTGCTTTACACTTTGGTGCTAGGGATCGTTTATTAGTGAGAGTCTCTGAGGTGGGCAGATACAGTGCTTAACACTTTGGTGCTAGGGATCGATTATTAGTGAAAGTCCCTGCCCTGAGGTGAGCAGACACAATGCTTTACAATTTGGTGCGAGGGATCGTTTATTAGTGAGAGTCTCTGAGGTGGGCAGATACAGTGATTTACACTTTGGTGCTGGGGATTGTTTATTAGTGAGAGTCTCTGACGTGGGCAGACACAATGCTTTACACTTTGGTGCCGGGGATTGTTTACTAGTGAGAGTCTCTGAGGTTGGCAGATACAGTACTTTACACAATGGTGCTGGGGATCGTTTATTAGTGAAAGTCCCTGCCCTGAGGTGGGCAGACACAATGCTTTACACTTTGGTGCCAGGGATTGTTTATTAGTGAGAGTCTCTGAGGTGGGCAGATACAGTGATTTACACTGGTGCTAGGGATCCTTTATTAGTGAGAGTCTCTGAGGTGGGCAGATACAGTGCTTTACACTTTGGTGCTGGGGATTGTTTATTAGTGAAAGTCCCTGCCCTGACGTGGGCAGACACAATGCTTTACAATTTGGTGCTAGGGATCGTTTATTAGTGAAACTCTCTGAGGTGGGCAGATACAGTGCTTTAAACTTTGGTGCCGGGGATCGTTTATTAGTGAGAGTCTCTGAGGTGGGCATATACAGTTCCTTATACTTTGGTACTAGGGGTCATTTACTAGTGAGAGTCTCTGAGGTGGGCAGATACAGTGCTTTACACTTTGGTGCTGGGGATCGTTTATTATTGAAAGTCCCTGCCCTGAGGTGGGCAGACACAATGCTTTACTCTTTGGTGCTGGGGATCATTTATTAGTGAAAGTCACTACCCTGAGGTAGTCAGACACAATGCTTTCCAATTTGGTGCTAGGGATCGTTTATTAGTGAGAATCTCTGAGGTGGGCAGATACCGTGCTTTACACTTTGGTGCTGGGGATCGTTTATAAGTGAAAATCCCTGCCCTGAGGTGGGCAGACACAATGCTTTACACTTTGGTGCCGGGGATTGTTTACTAGTGAGAGTCTCTGAGGTTGGCAGATACAGTACTTTACACTTTGGTGTTGGTGATCGTTTATTAGTGAAAGTCCCTGCCCTGAGGTGGGCAGACACAATGCTTTACACTTTGGTGCCGGGGATTGTTTATTAGTGAGAGTCTCTGAGGTGGGCAGATACAGTGCTTTACAATGGTGCTATGGATCCTTTATTAGTGAGAGTCTCTGAGGTGGGCAGATACAGTGCTTTACACTTTGGTGCTGGGGATTGTTTATTAGTGAAAGTCCCTGCCCTGAGGTGGGCAGACACAATGCTTTACACTTTGGTGCCGGAAATCGTTTAGTAGTGAGAGTCTCTGAGGTGGGCAGATACAGTGCTTTACACTTTGGTGCTAGGGATCGTTTATTAGTGAGAGTCTCTGAGGTGGGCAGATACAGTGCTTTACACTTTGGTGCTAGGGATCGATTATTAGTGAAAGTCCCTGCCCTGAGGTGAGCAGACACAATGCTTTACAATTTGGTGCGAGGGATCGTTTATTAGTGAGAGTCTCTGAGGTGGGCAGATACAGTGATTTACACTTTGGTGCTGGGGATCGTTAATTAGTGAAAGTCCCTGCCCTGAGGTTGGCAGACACAATGCTTTACACTTTGGTGCCGGGGATCGTTTATTAGTGAGAGTCTCTGAGGTGGGCAGATATAGTGCTTTACACTTTCGTGCTGTGGATCGTTTATTAGTGAAAGTCCCTGACCTGAGGTGGGCAGACACAATGCTTTACACTTTGGTGCCGGGGATTGTTTACTAGTGAGAGTCTCTGAGGTTGGCAGATACAGTACTTTACACTTTGGTGCTGGGGATCGTTTATTAGTGAAAGTCTCTGAGGTGGGCAGATATAGTGCTTTACACTTTGGTGCTGGGGATCGTTTATAAGTGAAAGTCTCTGCCCTGAGGTGGGCAGACACAATGCTTCACACTTTGGTGCCGAGGATCGTTTATTAGTGAGAGTCTCTGAGGTGGGCAGATATAGTGCTTTACACTTTGGTGCTGGGGATCGTTTATAAGTGAAAGTCTCTGCCCTGAGGTGGGCAGACACAATGCTTTACACTTTGGTGCCGGGGATTGTTTACTAGTGAGAGTCTCTGAGGTGGGCAGATACAGTGCTTTACACTTAGGGGGCTGGGGATTGTTTATTAGTGAAAGTCCCTGCCCTGACGTGGGCAGACACAATGCTTTACAATTTGGTGCTAGGGTTCGTTTATTAGTGAAACTCTCTGAGGTGGGCAGATACAGTGCTTTACACTTTAGTGCCGGGGATCGTTTATTAGTGAGAGTCTCTGAGGTGGGCATATACAGTGCTTTACACTTTGGTACTAGGGGTCATTTACTAGTGAGAGTCTCTGAGGTGGGCAGATACAGTGCTTTACACTTTGGTGCTGGGGATCGTTTATTAGTGAAAGTCCCTGCCCTGAGGTGGGCAGACACAATGCTTTACACTTTGGTGCTGGGGATCGTTTATTAGTGAGAGTCTCTGAGGTGGGCAGATACAGGGATTTACACTGATGGTAGGGATCGTTTATTAGTGAATGTCCCTGCCCTGAGGTGGGCAGACACAATGCTTTACACTTTGGTGCCGGGGATCGTTTATTAGTGAGAGTCTCTGAGGTGGGCAGATACAGTGCTTTACACTTTGATGCTAGGGATCGTTTATTAGTGAGAGTCTCTGAGGTGGGCAGATACAGTGCTTTACACTTTGGTGCTAGGGATCGATTATTAGTGAAAGTCCCTGCCCTGAGGTGAGCAGACACAATGCTTTACAATTTGGTGCGAGGGATCGTTTATTAGTGAGAGTCTCTGAGGTGGGCAGATACAGTGATTTACACTTTGGTGCTAGGGATCGTTTATTAGTGAGAGTCTCTGAGGTGGGCAGATACAGTGCTTTACACTTTGGTGCTGTGGATCGTTTATTAGTTAAAGTCCCTGACCTGAGGTGGGCAGACACAATGCTTTACAATTTGGAGCTAGGGATCGTTTATTAGTGAGACTCTCTGAGGTGGGCAGATACAGTGCTTTACAATTTGGTGCCGGGGATCGTTTGTTAGTGAGAGTCTCTGAGGTGGGCATATACAGTGCTTTACACTTTGGTACTAGGGGTCGTTTACTAGTGAGAGTCTCTGAGGTGGGCAGATACAGTGCTTTACACTTTGGTGCTGGGGATCGTTTATTAGTGAAAGTCCCTGCCCTGAGGTGGGCAGACACAATGCTTTACAATTTGGTGCGAGGGATCGTTTATTAGTGAGAGTCTCTGAGGTGGTCAGATACAGTGCTTTACACTTTGGTGCTGGGGATCATTTATTAGTGAAAGTACCTGCCCTGAGGTGGGCAGACACAATGCTTTACACTTTGGTGCCGGGGATCGTTTATTAGTGAGAGTCTCTGAGGTGGGCAGATACAGTGCTTTACACTTTGGTGCTGTGGATCGTTTATTAGTGAAAGTCCCTGCCCTGAGGTGGGCAGACACAATGCTTTACACTTTGGTGCTAGGGATCGTTTATTAGTGAGAGTCTCTGAGGTGGGCAGATACAGTGCTTTACACTTTGGTGCCGGGGATCGTTTATTAGTGAGAGTCTCTGAGGTGGGCAGATACAGTGCTTTACACTTTGGTGCTGGGGATCATTTATTAGTGAAAGTCCCTGCCCTCAGGTGGGCAGACACAATGCTTTACACTTTGGTGCTGGGGATCGTTTATTAGTGAGAGTCTCTGAGGTGGGCAGATACAGTGCTTTACACTGGTGCTAGGGATCGTTTATTAGTGAGAGTCTCTGAGGTGGGCAGATGCAGTGCTTTACACTTTGGTGCTAGGGATCGTTTATTAGTGAGAGTCTCTGAGGTGGGCATATACAGTGCTTTACACTTTGGTGCTGTGGATCGTTTATTAGTGAAAGTCCCTGCCCTGAGGTGGGCAGACACAATGCTTTACACTTTGGTGCTAGGGATCGTTTATTAGTGAGAGTCTCTGAGGTGGGCAGATACAGTGCTTTACACTGGTGCTAGGGATCCTTTATTAGTGAGAGTCTCTGAGGTGGGCAGATACAGTGCTTTACACTTTGGTGCTGGGGATCGTTTATTAGTGAAAGTCACTACCCTGAGGTAGTCAGACACAATGCTTTCCAATTTGGTGCTAGGGATCGTTTATTAGTGAGAATCTCCGAGGTGGGCAGATACAGTGCTTTACACTTTGGTGCTGGGGATCGTTTATAAGTGAAAATCTCTGCCCTGAGGTGGGCAGACACAATGCTTTACACTTTGGTGCCGGGGATTGTTTACTAGTGAGAGTCTCTGAGGTTGGCAGATACAGTACTTTACACTTTGGTGCTGGGGATTGTTTATTAGTGAAAGTCCCTGCCCTGAGGTGGGCAGACACAATGCTTTACACTTTGGTGCCGGGGATTGTTTTAGTGAGAGTCTCTGAGGTGGGCAGATACAGTGCTTTACACTGGTGCTATGGATCCTTTATTAGTGAGAGTCTCTGAGGTGGGCAGATACAGTGCTTTACACTTTGGTGCTGGGGATTGTTTATTAGTGAAAGTCCCTGCCCTGACGTGGGCAGACACAATGCTTTACTCTTTGGTGCTGGGGATCGTTTATTAGTGAGAGTCTCTGAGGTGGGCAGATACAGTGATTTACACTGGTGGTAGGGATCGTTTATTAGTGAAAGTCCCTGCCCTGAGGTGGGCAGACACAATGCTTTACACTTTGGTGCCGGGGATCGTTTATTAGTGAGAGTCTCTGAGGTGGGCAGATACAGTGCTTTACACTTTGGTGCTAGGGATCGTTTATTAGTGAGAGTCTCTGAGGTGGGCAGATACAGTGCTTTACACTTTGGTGCTAGGGATCGATTATTAGTGAAAGTCCCTGCCCTGAGGTTGCAAGACACAATGCTTTACACTTTGGTGCCGGGGATCGTTTATTAGTGAGAGTCTCTGAGGTGGGCAGATATAGTGCTTTACACTTTCGTGCTGTGGATCGTTTATTAGTGAAAGTCCCTGACCTGAGGTGGGCAGACACAATGCTTTACACTTTGGTGCCGGGGATTGTTTACTAGTGAGAGTCTCTGAGGTTGGCAGATACAGTACTTTACACTTTGGTGCTGGGGATCGTTTATTAGTGAAAGTCTCTGAGGTGGGCAGATATAGTGCTTTACACTTTGGTGCTGGGGATCGTTTATAAGTGAAAGTCTCTGCCCTGAGGTGGGCAGACACAATGCTTTACACTTTGGTGCCGGGGATCGTTTATTAGTGAGAGTCTCTGAGGTGGGCAGATATAGTGCTTTACACTTTGGTGCTGGGGATCGTTTATAAGTGAAAGTCTCTGCCCTGAGGTGGGCAGACACAATGCTTTACACTTTGGTGCCGGGGATTGTTTACTAGTGAGAGTCTCTGAGGTGGGCAGATACAGTGCTTTACACTTTGGTGCTGGGGATTGTTTATTAGTGAAAGTCCCTGCCCTGACGTGGGCAGACACAATGCTTTACAATTTGGTGCTAGGGATCGTTTATTAGTGAAACTCTCTGAGGTGGGCAGATACAGTGCTTTACACTTTGGTGCCGGGGATCGTTTATTAGTGAGAGTCTCTGAGTTGGGCATATACAGTTCCTTACACTTTGGTACTAGGGGTCATTTACTAGTGAGAGTCTCTGAGATGGGCAGATACAGTGCTTTACACTTTGGTGCTGGGGATCGTTTACTAGTGAAAGTCCCTGCCCTGAGGTGGGCAGTCACAATGCTTTACACTTTGGTGCTGGGGATCGTTTATTAGTGAGAGTCTCCGAGGTGGGCAGATACAGTGATTTACACTGGTGGTAGGGATCGTTTATTAGTGAAAGTCCCTGCCCTGAGGTGGGCAGACACAATGCTTTACACTTTGGTGCCGGGGATCGTTTATTAGTGAGAGTCTCTGAGGTGGGCAGATACAGTGCTTTACTCTTTGGTGCTGGGGATCGTTTATTAGTGAATGTCCCTGCCCTGAGGTGGGCAGACACAATGCTTTACTCTTTGGTGCTGGGGATCATTTATTAGTGAGAGTCTCTGAGGTGGGCAGATACAGTGATTTACACTGGTGGTAGGGATCGTTTATTAGTGAAAGTCCCTGCCCTGAGGTGGGCAGACACAATGCTTTACACTTTGGTGCCGGGGATCGTTTATTAGTGAGAGTCTTTGAGGTGGGCAGATACAGTGCTTTACACTTTGGTGCTAGGGATCGTTTATTAGTGAGAGTCTCTGAGGTGGGCAGATACAGTGCTTTACACTTTGGTGCTAGGGATCGATTATTAGTGAAAGTCCCTGCCCTGAGGTGAGCAGACACAATGCTTTACAATTTGGTGCGAGAGATCGTTTATCAGTGAGAGTCTCTGACGTAGGCAGATACAGTGCTTTACACTTTGGTGCTGGGGATTGTTTATTAGTGAAAGTCCCTGCCCTGACGTGGGCAGACACAATGCTTTACAATTTGGTGCTAGGGATCGTTTATTAGTGAGAATCTCTGAGGTGGGCAGATACAGTGCTTTACACTTTGGTGCCGGGGATCGTTTATTAGTGAGAGTCTCTGAGGTGTACATATACAGTGCTGTACACTTTGGTGCTAGGGATCGTTTATTAGTGAGAGTCTCTGAGGTGGGCAGATACATTGCTTTACACTTTGGTGCTGGGGATCGTTTATTAGTGAAAGTCCCTGCCCTGAGGTGGGCAGACACAATGCTTTACAATTTGGTGCTAGGGATCATTTACTAGTGAGAGTCTCTGAGGTGGGCAGATACAGTGCTTTACACTTTGGTGCTGGGGATCGTTTATTAGTGAAAGTCACTACCCTGAGGTAGTCAGACACAATGCTTTATAATTTGGTGCTAGGGATCGTTTATTAGTGAGAATCTCTGAGGTGGGCAGATACAGTGCTTTACAATTTGGTGCTGGGGATCGTTTATAAGTGAAAGTCTCTGCCCTGAGGTGGGCAGACACAATGCTTTACACTTTGGTGCCGGGGATTGTTTACTAGTGAGAGTCTCTGAGGTTGGCAGATACAGTACTTTACACTTTGGTGCTGGGGATCGTTTATTAGTGAAAGTCCCTGCCCTGAGGTGGGCAGACACAATGCTTTACACTTTGGTGCCGGGGATTGTTTATTAGTGAGAGTCTCTGAGGTGGGCAGATACAGTGCTTTACACTGGTGCTAGGGATCCTTTATTAGTGAGAGTCTCTGAGGTGGTCAGATACAGTGCTTTACACTTTGGTGCTGGGGATTGTTTATTAGTGAAAGTCCCTGCCCTGACGTGGGCAGACACAATGCTTTACAATTTGTTGCTAGGGATCGTTTATTAGTGAAACTCCCTGAGGTGGGCAGATACAGTGCTTTACACTTTGGTGCCGGGGATCGTTTATTAGTGAGAGTCTCTGAGGTGGGCATATACAGTTCCTTACACTTTGGTACTAGGGGTCATTTACTAGTGAGAGTCTCTGAGGTGGGCCGATACAGTGCTTTACACTTTGGTGCTGGGGATCGTTTATTAGTGAAAGTCCCTGCCCTGAGGTGGGCAGACACAATGCTTTACTCTTTGGTGCTGGGGATCGTTTATTAGTGAGAGTCTCTGAGGTGGGCAGATACAGTGATTTACACTGGTGGTAGGGATCGTTTATTAGTGAGAGTCTCTGAAGTGGGCAGATACAGTGCTTTACACTTTGGTGCTAGGGATCGATTATTAGTGAAAGTCCCTGCCCTGAGGTGAGCAGACACAATGCTTTACAATTTGGTGCGAGGGATCGTTTATCAGTGAGAGTCTCTGAGGTGGGCAGATACAGTGATTTACACTTTGGTGCTGGGGATCGTTAATTAGTGAAAGTCCCTGCCCTGAGGTTGGCAGACACAATGCTTTACACTTTGATGCCGGGGATCGTTTATTAGTGAGAGTCTCTGAGGTGGGCAGATATAGTGCTTTACACTTTCGTGCTGTGGATCGTTGATTAGTGAAAGTCCCTGACCTGAGGTGGGCAGACACAATGGTTTACACTTTGGTGCCGGGGATTGTTTACTAGTGAGAGTCTCTGAGGTTGGCAGATACAGTACTTTACACTTTGGTGCTGGGGATCGTTTATAAGTGAAAGTCTCTGCCCTGAGATGGGCAGTCACAATGCTTTACACTTTGGTGCCGGGGATCGTTTATTAGTGAGAGCCTCTGAGGTGGGCAGATATAGTGCATAACACTTTGGTGCTGGGGATCGTTTATAAGTGAAATTCTCTGCCCTGAGGTGGGCAGACACAATGCTTTACACTTTGGTGCCGGGGATTGTTTACTAGTGAGAGTCTCTGAGGTGGGCAGATACAGTGCTTTATACTTTGGTGCTGGGGATTGTTTATTAGTGAAAGTCCCTGCCCTGACGTGGGCAGACACAATGCTTTACAATTTGGTGCTAGGGATCGTTTATTAGTGAAACTCTCTGAGGTGGGCAGATACAGTGCTTTACACTTTGGTGCCGGGGATCGTTTATTAGTGAGAGTCTCTGAGGTGGGCATATACAGTGCTTTACACTTTGGTACTAGGGGTCATTTACTAGTGAGAGTCTCTGAGGTGGGCAGATACAGTGCTTTACACTTTGGTGCTGGGGATCGTTTATTAGTGAAAGTCCCTGCCCTGAGGTGGGCAGACACAATGCTTTACACTTTGGTGCTGGGGATCATTTATTAGTGAGAGTCTCTGAGGTGGGCAGATACAGTGATTTACACTGGTGGTAGGGATCGTTTATTAGTGAAAGTCCCTGCCGTGAGGTGGGCAGACACAATGCTTTACACTTTGGTGCCGTGGATCGTTTATTAGTGAGAGTCTCTGAGGTGGGCAGATACAGTGCTTTACACTTTGGTGCTAGGGATCGTTTATTAGTGAGAGTCTCTGAGGTGGGCAGATACAGTGCGTAACACTTTGGTGCTAGGGATCGATTATTAGTGAAAGTCCCTGCCCTGAGGTGAGCAGACACAATGCTTTACAATTTGGTGCGAGGGATCGTTTATTAGTGAGAGTCTCTGTGGTGGGCAGATACAGTGATTTACACTTTGGTGCTGGGGATTGTTTATTAGTGAGAGTCTCTGACGTGGGCAGACACAATGCTTTACACTTTGGAGCCGGGGATTGTTTACTAGTGAGAGTCTCTGAGGTTGGCAGATACAGTACTTTACACAATGGTGCTGGGGTTCGTTTATTAGTGAAAGTCCCTGCCCTGAGGTGGGCAGACACAATGCTTTACACTTTGGTGCCAGGGATTGTTTATTAGTGAGAGTCTCTGAGGTGTGCAGATACAGTGCTTTACACTGGTGCTAGGGATCCTTTATTAGTGAGAGTCTCTGAGGTGGGCAGATACAGTGCTTTACACTTTGGTGCTGGGGATTGTTTATTAGTGAAAGTCCCTGCCCTGACGTGGGCAGACACAATGCTTTACAATTTGGTGCTAGGGATCGTTTATTAGTGAAACTCTCTGAGGTGGGCAGATACAGTGCTTTAAACTTTGGTGCTGGGGATCGTTTATTAGTGAGAGTCTCTGAGGTGGGCATATACAGTTCCTTACACTTTGGTACTAGGGGTCATTTACTAGTGAGAGTCTCTGAGGTGGGCAGATACAGTGCTTTACACTTTGGTGCTGGGGATCGTTTATTATTGAAAGTCCCTGCCCTGAGGTGGGCAGACACAATGCTTTACTCTTTGGTGCTGGGGATCGTTTATTAGTGAAAGTCACTACCCTGAGGTAGTCAGACACAATGCTTTCCAATTTGGTGCTAGGGATCGTTTATTAGTGAGAATCTCTGAGGTGGGCAGATACCGTGCTTTACACTTTGGTGCTGGGGATCGTTTATAAGTGAAAATCTCTGCCCTGAGGTGGGCAGACACAATGCTTTACACTTTGGTGCCGGGGATTGTTTACTAGTGAGAGTCTCTGAGGTTGGCAGATACAGTACTTTACACTTTGGTGTTGGTGATCGTTTATTAGTGAAAGTCCCTGCCCTGAGGTGGGCAGACACAATGCTTTACACTTTGGTGCCGGGGATTGTTTATTAGTGAGAGTCTCTGAGGTGGGCAGATACAGTGCTTTACACTGGTGCTATGGATCCTTTATTAGTGAGAGTCTCTGAGGTGGGCAGATACAGTGCTTTACACTTTGGTGCTGGGGATTGTTTATTAGTGAAAGTCCCTGCCCTGAGGTGGGCAGACACAATGCTTTACACTTTGGTGCCGGAAATCGTTTATTAGTGAGAGTCTCTGAGGTGGGCAGATACAGTGCTTTACACTTTGGTGCTAGGGATCGTTTATTAGTGAGAGTCTCTGAGGTGGGCAGATACAGTGCTTTACACTTTGGTGCTAGGGATCGATTATTAGTGAAAGTCCCTGCCCTGAGGTGAGCAGACACAATGCTTTACAATTTGATGTGAGGGATCGTTTATTAGTGAGAGTCTCTGAGGTGGGCAGATACAGTGATTTACACTTTGGTGCTGGGGATCGTTAATTAGTGAAAGTCCCTGCCCTGAGGTTGGCAGACACAATGCTTTACACTTTGGTGCCGGGGATCGTTTATTAGTGAGAGTCTCTGAGGTGGGCAGATATAGTGCTTTACACTTTCGTGCTGTGGATCGTTTATTAGTGAAAGTCCCTGACCTGAGGTGGGCAGACACAATGCTTTACACTTTGGTGCTGGGGATTGTTTACTAGTGAGAGTCTCTGAGGTTGGCAGATACAGTACTTTACACTTTGGTGCTGGGGATCGTTTATTAGTGAGAGTCTCTGAGGTGGGCAGATATAGTGCTTTACACTTTGGTGCTGGGGATCGTTTATAAGTGAAAGTCTCTGCCCTGAGGTGGGCAGACACAATGCTTTACACTTTGGTGCCGGGGATTGTTTACTAGTGAGAGTCTCTGAGGTGGGCAGATACAGTGCTTTACACTTTGGTGCTCGGGATCGTTTATTAGTGAAAGTCCCTGCCCTGAGGTGGGCAGACACAATGCTTTACACTTTGGTGCCGGGGATTGTTTACTAGTGAGAGTCTCTGAGGTTGGCAGATACAGTACTTTACACTTTGGTGCTGGGGATCGTTTATTAGTGAAAGTCCCTGCCCTGAGGTGGGCAGACACAATGCTTTACACTTTGGTGCCAGGGATTGTTTATTAGTGAGAGTCTCTGAGGTGGGCAGATACAGTGCTTTACACTGGTGCTATGGATCCTTTATTAGTGAGAGTCTCTGAGGTGGGCAGATACAGTGCTTTACACTTTGGTGCTGGGGATTGTTTATTAGTGAAAGTCCCTGCCCTGACGTGGGCAGACACAATGCTTTACTCTTTGGTGCTGGGGATCGTTTATTAGTGAGAGTCTCTGAGGTGGGCAGATACAGTGATTTACACTGGTGGTAGGGATCGTTTATTAGTGAAAGTCCCTGCCCTGAGGTGGGCAGACACAATGCTTTACACTTTGGTGCTAGGGATCGTTTATTAGTGAGAGTCTCTGAGGTGGGCAGATACAGTGCTTTACATTTTGGTGCTAGGGATCGATTATTAGTGAAAGTCCCTGCCCTGAGGTGAGCAGACACAATGCTTTACAATTTGGTGCGAGGGATCGTTTATTAGTGAGAGTCTCTGAGGTGGGCAGATACAGTGATTTACACTTTGGTGCTGGGGATCGTTAATTAGTGAAAGTCCCTGCCCTGAGGTTGGCAGACACAATGCTTTACACTTTGGTGCCGGGGATCGTTTATTAGTGAGAGTCTCTGAGGTGGGCAGATATAGTGCTTTACACTTTCGTGCTGTGGATCGATCATTAGTGAAAGTCCCTGACCTGAGGTGGGCAGACACAATGCTTTACACTTTGGTGCCGGGGATTGTTTACTAGTGAGAGTCTCTGAGGTTGGCAGATACAGTACTTTACACTTTGGTGCTGGGGATCGTTTATTAGTGAAAGTCTCTGAGGTGGACAGATATAGTGCTTTACACTTTGGTGCCGGGGATCGTTTATTAGTGAGAGTCTCTGAGTTGGGCTTATACAGTGCTTTACACTTTGGTACTAGGGGTCATTTACTAGTGAGAGTCTCTGAGGTGGGCAGATACAGTGCTTTACACTTTGGTGCTGGGGATCGTTAATTAGTGAAAGTCCCTGCCCTGAGGTGGGCAGACACAATGCTTTACACTTTGGTGCTGGGGATCGTTTATTAGTGAGAGTCTCCGAGGTGGGCAGATACAGTGATTTACACTGGTGGTAGGGATCGTTTATTAGTGAAAGTCCCTGCCCTGAGGTGGGCAGACACAATGCTTTACACTTTGGTGCCGGGGATCGTTTATTAGTGAGAGTCTCTGAGGTGGGCAGATACAGTGCTTTACTCTTTGGTGCTGGGGATCGTTTATTAGTGAAAGTCCCTGCCCTGAGGTGGGCAGACACAATGCTTTACTCTTTGGTGCTGGGGATCGTTTATTAGTGAGAGTCTCTGAGGTGGGCAGATACAGTGATTTACACTGGTGGTAGGGATCGTTTATTAGTGAAAGTCCCTGCCCTGAGTTGGGCAGACACAATGCTTTACACTTTGGTGCCGGGGATCGTTTATTAGTGAGAGTCTTTGAGGTGGGCAGATACAGTGCTTTACACTTTGGTGCTAGGGATCGTTTATTAGTGAGAGTCTCTGAGGTGGGCAGATACAGTGCTTTACACTTTGGTGCTAGGGATCGATTATTAGTGAAAGTCCCTGCCCTGAGGTGAGCAGACACAATGCTTTACAATTTGGTGCGAGGGATCGTTTATCAGTGAGAGTCTCTGACGTAGGCAGATACAGTGCTTTACACTTTGGTGCTGGGGATTGTTTATTATTGAAAGTCCCTGCCCTGACGTGGGCAGACACAATGCTTTACAATTTGGTGCTAGGGATCGTTTATTAGTGAGAATCTCTGAGGTGGGCAGATACAGTGCTTTACACTTTGGTGCCGGGGATCGTTTATTAGTGAGAGTCTCTGAGGTGTGCATATACAGTGCTGTACACTTTGGTGCTAGGGATCGTTTATTAGTGAGAGTCTCTGAGGTGGGCAGATACATTGCTTTACACTTTGGTGCTGGGGATCGTTTATTAGTGAAAGTCACTACCCTGAGGTAGTCAGACACAATGCTTTATAATTTGGTGCTAGGGATCGTTTATTAGTGAGAATCTCTGAGGTGGGCAGATACAGTGCTTTACACTTTGGTGCTGGGGATCGTTTATAAGTGAAAGTCTCTGCCCTGAGGCGGGCAGACACAATGCTTTACACTTTGGTGCCGGGGATTGTTTAATAGTGAGAGTCTCTGAGGTTGGCAGATACAGTACTTTACACTTTGGTGCTGGGGATCGTTTATTAGTGAAAGTCCCTGCCCTGAGGTGGGCAGACACAATGCTTTACACTTTGGTGCCGGGGATTGTTTATTAGTGAGAGTCTCTGAGGTGGGCAGATACAGTGCTTTACACTGGTGCTAGGGATCCTTTATTAGTGAGAGTCTCTGAGGTGGTCAGATACAGTGCTTTACACTTTGGTGCTGGGGATTGTTTATTAGTGAAAGTCCCTGCCCTGACGTGGGCAGACACAATGCTTTACAATTTGGTGCTAGGGATCGTTTATTAGTGAAACTCTCTGAGGTGGGCAGATACAGTGCTTTACACTTTGGTGCCGGGGATCGTTTATTAGTGAGAGTCTCTGAGGTGGGCATATACAGTTCCTTACACTTTGGTACTAGGGGTCATTTACTAGTGAGAGTCTCTGAGGTGGGCCGATACAGTGCTTTACACTTTGGTGCTGGGGATCGTTTATTAGTGAAAGTCCCTGCCCTGAGGTGGGCAGACACAATGCTTTACTCTTTGGTGCTGGGGATCGTTTATTAGTGAGAGTCTCTGAGGTGGGCAGATACAGTGATTTACACTGGTGGTAGGGAACGTTTATTAGTGAGAGTCTCTGAAGTGGGCAGATACAGTGCTTTACACTTTGGTGCTAGGGATCGATTATTAGTGAAAGTCCCTGCCCTGAGGTGAGCAGACACAATGCTTTACAATTTGGTGCGAGGGATCGTTTATTAGTGAGAGTCTCTGAGGTGGGCAGATATAGTGCTTTACACTTTCGTGCTGTGGATCGTTGATTAGTGAAAGTCCCTGACCTGAGGTGGGCAGACACAATGCTTTACACTTTGGTGCCGGGGATTGTTTACTAGTGAGAGTCTCTGAGGTTGGCAGATACAGTACTTTACACTTTGGTGCTGGGGATCGTTTATTAGTGAAAGTCTCTGAGGTGGGCAGATATAGTGCTTTACACTTTGGTGCTGGGGATCGTTTATAAGTGAAAGTCTCTGCCCTGAGATGGGCAGTCACAATGCTTTACACTTTGGTGCCGGGGATCGTTTATTAGTGAGAGCCTCTGAGGTGGGCAGATATAGTGCATAACACTTTGGTGCTGGGGATCGTTTATAAGTGAAATTCTCTGCCCTGAGGTGGGCAGACACAATGCTTTACACTTTGGTGCCGGGGATTGTTTACTAGTGAGAGTCTCTGAGGTGGGCAGATACAGTGCTTTACACTTTGGTGCTGGGGATTGTTTATTAGTGAAAGTCCCTGCCCTGACGTGGGCAGACACAATGCTTTACAATTTGGTGCTAGGGATCGTTTATTAGTGAAACTCTCTGAGGTGGGCAGATACAGTGCTTTACACTTTGGTGCCGGGGATCGTTTATTAGTGAGAGTCTCTGAGGTGGGCATATACAGTGCTTTACACTTTGGTACTAGGGGTCATTTACTAGTGAGAGTCTCTGAGGTGGGCAGATACAGTGCTTTACACTTTGGTGCTGGGGATCGTTTATTAGTGAAAGTCCCTGCCCTGAGGTGGGCAGACACAATGCTTTACACTTTGGTGCTGGGGATCATTTATTAGTGAGAGTCGTTGAGGTGGGCAGATACAGTGATTTACACTGGTGGTAGGGATCGTTTATTAGTGAAAGTCCCTGCCCTGAGGTGGGCAGACACAATGCTTTACACTTTGGTGCCAGGGATCGTTTATTAGTGAGAGTCTCTGAGGTGGGCAGATACAGTGCTTTACACTTTGGTGCTAGGGATCGTTTATTAGTGAGAGTCTCTGAGGTGGGCAGATACAGTGCTTAACACTTTGGTGCTAGGGATCGATTATTAGTGAAAGTCCCTGCCCTGAGGTGAGCAGACACAATGCTTTACAATTTGGTGCGAGGGATCGTTTATTAGTGAGAGTCTCTGAGGTGGGCAGATACAGTGATTTACACTTTGGTGCTGGGGATTGTTTATTAGTGAGAGTCTCTGACGTGGGCAGACACAATGCTTTACACTTTGGTGCCGGGGATTGTTTACTAGTGAGAGTCTCTGAGGTTGGCAGATACAGTACTTTACACAATGGTGCTGGGGATCGTTTATTAGTGAAAGTCCCTGCCCTGAGGTGGGCAGACACAATGCTTTACACTTTGGTGCCAGGGATTGTTTATTAGTGAGAGTCTCTGAGGTGGGCAGATACAGTGATTTACACTGGTGCTAGGGATCCTTTATTAGTGAGAGTCTCTGAGGTGGGCAGATACAGTGCTTTACACTTTGGTGCTGGGGATTGTTTATTAGTGAAAGTCCCTGCCCTGACGTGGGCAGACACAATGCTTTACAATTTGGTGCTAGGGATCGTTTATTAGTGAAACTCTCTGAGGTGGGCAGATACAGTGCTTTAAACTTTGGTGCCGGGGATCGTTTATTAGTGAGAGTCTCTGAGGTGGGCATATACAGTTCCTTACACTTTGGTACTAGGGGTCATTTACTAGTGAGAGTCTCTGAGGTGGGCAGATACAGTGCTTTACACTTTGGTGCTGGGGATCGTTTATTATTGAAAGTCCCTGCCCTGAGGTGGGCAGACACAATGCTTTACTCTTTGGTGCTGGGGATCATTTATTAGTGAAAGTCACTACCCTGAGGTAGTCAGACACAATGCTTTCCAATTTGGTGCTAGGGATCGTTTATTAGTGAGAATCTCTGAGGTGGGCAGATACCGTGCTTTACACTTTGGTGCTGGGGATCGTTTATAAGTGAAAATCCCTGCCCTGAGGTGGGCAGACACAATGCTTTACACTTTGGTGCCGGGGATTGTTTACTAGTGAGAGTCTCTGAGGTTGGCAGATACAGTACTTTACACTTTGGTGTTGGTGATCGTTTATTAGTGAATGTCCCTGCCCTGAGGTGGGCAGACACAATGCTTTACACTTTGGTGCCGGGGATTGTTTATTAGTGAGAGTCTCTGAGGTGGGCAGATACAGTGCTTTACACTGGTGCTATGGATCCTTTATTAGTGAGAGTCTCTGAGGTGGGCAGATACAGTGCTTTACACTTTGGTGCTAGGGATCGATTATTAGTGAAAGTCCCTGCCCTGAGGTGAGCAGACACAATGCTTTACAATTTGGTGCGAGGGATCGTTTATTAGTGAGAGTCTCTGAGGTGGGCAGATACAGTGATTTACACTTTGGTGCTGGGGATCGTTAATTAGTGAAAGTCCCTGCCCTGAGGTTGGCAGACACAATGCTTTACACTTTGGTGCCGGGGATCGTTTATTAGTGAGAGTCTCTGAGGTGGGCAGATATAGTGCTTTACACTTTCGTGCTGTGGATCGTTTATTAGTGAAAGTCCCTGACCTGAGGTGGGCAGACACAATGCTTTACACTTTGGTGCCGGGGATTGTTTACTAGTGAGAGTCTCTGAGGTTGGCAGATACAGTACTTTACACTTTGGTGCTGGGGATCGTTTATTAGTGAAAGTCTCTGAGGTGGGCAGATATAGTGCTTTACACTTTGGTGCTGGGGATCGTTTATAAGTGAAAGTCTCTGCCCTGAGGTGGGCAGACACAATGCTTCACACTTTGGTGCCGGGGATTGTTTACTAGTGAGAGTCTCTGAGGTGGGCAGATACAGTGCTTATACTTAGGGGGCTGGGGATTGTTTATTAGTGAAAGTCCCTGCCCTGACGTGGGCAGACACAATGCTTTACAATTTGGTGCTAGGGTTCGTTTATTAGTGAAACTCTCTGAGGTGGGCAGATACAGTGCTTTACACTTTAGTGCCGGGGATCGTTTATTAGTGAGAGTCTCTGAGGTGGGCATATACAGTGCTTTACACTTTGGTACTAGGGGTCATTTACTAGTGAGAGTCTCTGAGGTGGGCAGATACAGTGCTTTACACTTTGGTGCTGGGGATTGTTTATTAGTGAAAGTCCCTGCCCTGAGGTGGGCAGACACAATGCTTTACACTTTGGTGCTGGGGATCGTTTATTAGTGAGAGTCTCTGAGGTGGGCAGATACAGGGATTTACACTGATGGTAGGGATCGTTTATTAGTGAATGTCCCTGCCCTGAGGTGGGCAGACACAATGCTTTACACTTTGGTGCCGGGGATCGTTTATTAGTGAGAGTCTCTGAGGTGGGCAGATACAGTGCTTTACACTTTGATGCTAGGGATCGTTTATTAGTGAGAGTCTCTGAGGTGGGCAGATACAGTGCTTTACACTTTGGTGCTAGGGATCGATTATTAGTGAAAGTCCCTGCCCTGAGGTGAGCAGACACAATGCTTTACAATTTGGTGCGAGGGATCGTTTATTAGTGAGAGTCTCTGAGGTGGGCAGATACAGTGATTTACACTTTGGTGCTAGGGATCGTTTATTAGTGAGAGTCTCTGAGGTGGGCAGATACAGTGCTTTACACTTTGGTGCTGTGGATCGTTTATTAGTTAAAGTCCCTGACCTGAGGTGGGCAGACACAATGCTTTACAATTTGGAGCTAGGGATCGTTTATTAGTGAGACTCTCTGAGGTGGGCAGATACAGTGCTTTACAATTTGGTGCCGGGGATCGTTTGTTAGTGAGAGTCTCTGAGGTGGGCATATACAGTGCTTTACACTTTGGTACTAGGGGTCGTTTACTAGTGAGAGTCTCTGAGGTGGGCAGATACAGTGCTTTACACTTTGGTGCTGGGGATCGTTTATTAGTGAAAGTCCCTGCCCTGAGGTGGGCAGACACAATGCTTTACAATTTGGTGCGAGGGATCGTTTATTAGTGAGAGTCTCTGAGGTGGGCAGATACAGTGCTTTACACTTTGGTGCTGGGGATCATTTATTAGTGAAAGTACCTGCCCTGAGGTGGGCAGACACAATGCTTTACACTTTGGTGCCGGGGATCGTTTATTAGTGAGAGTCTCTGAGGTGGGCAGATACAGTGCTTTACACTTTGGTGCTGTGGATCGTTTATTAGTGAAAGTCCCTGCCCTGAGGTGGGCAGACACAATGCTTTACACTTTGGTGCTAGGGATCGTTTATTAGTGAGAGTCTCTGAGGTGGGCAGATACAGTGCTTTACACTTTGGTGCCGGGGATCGTTTATTAGTGAGAGTCTCTGAGGTGGGCAGATACAGTGCTTTACACTTTGGTGCTGGGGATCATTTATTAGTGAAAGTCCCTGCCCTCAGGTGGGCAGACACAATGCTTTACACTTTGGTGCTGGGGATCGTTTATTAGTGAGAGTCTCTGAGGTGGGCAGATACAGTGCTTTACACTGGTGCTAGGGATCGTTTATTAGTGAGAGTCTCTGAGGTGGCCAGATACATTGCTTTACACGTTTGTGCTGGGGATCGTTTACTAGTGAAAGTCCCTGCCCTGTGGTGGGCAGACACAATGCTTTACAATTTGGTGCTAGGGATCGTTTATTAGTGAGAGTCTCTGAGGTGGGCAGATGCAGTGCTTTACACTTTGGTGCTAGGGATCGTTTATTAGTGAGAGTCTCTGAGGTGGGCATATACAGTGCTTTACACTTTGGTGCTGTGGATCGTTTATTAGTGAAAGTCCCTGCCCTGAGGTGGGCAGACACAATGCTTTACACTTTGGTGCTAGGGATCGTTTATTAGTGAGAGTCTCTGAGGTGGGCAGATACAGTGCTTTACACTGGTGCTAGGGATCCTTTATTAGTGAGAGTCTCTGAGGTGGGCAGATACAGTGCTTTACACTTTGGTGCTGGGGATTGTTTATTAGTGAAAGTCCCTGCCCTGACGTGGGCAGACACAATGCTTTACAATTTGGTGCTAGAGATTGTTTATTAGTGAAACTCTCTGAGGTGGGCAGATACAGTGCTTTACACTTTGGTGCCGGGGATCGTTTATTAGTGAGAGTCTCTGAGTTGGGCATATACAGTTCCTTACACTTTGGTACTAGGGGTCATTTACTAGTGAGAGTCTCTGAGGTGGGCAGATACAGTGCTTTACACTTTGGTGCTGGGGATCGTTTATTAGTGAAAGTCACTACCCTGAGGTAGTCAGACACAATGCTTTCCAATTTGGTGCTAGGGATCGTTTATTAGTGAGAATCTCCGAGGTGGGCAGATACAGTGCTTTACACTTTGGTGCTGGGGATCGTTTATAAGTGAAAATCTCTGCCCTGAGGTGGGCAGACACAATGCTTTACAATTTGGTGCGAGGGATCGTTTATTAGTGAGAGTCTCTGAGGTGGGCAGATAAAGTGATTTACACTTTGGTGCTGGGGATCGTTAATTAGTGAAAGTCCCTGCCCTGAGGTTGGCAGACACAATGCTTTACACTTTGGTGCCGGGGATCGTTTATTAGTGAGAGTCTCTGAGGTGGGCAGATATAGTGCTTTACACTTTCGTGCTGTGGATCGTTTATTAGTGAAAGTCCCTGACCTGAGGTGGGCAGACACAATGCTTTACACTTTGGTGCCGGGGATTGTTTACTAGTGAAAGTCTCTGAGGTTGGCAGATACAGTACTTTACACTTTGGTGCTGGGGATCGTTTATTAGTGAAAGTCTCTGAGGTGGGCAGATATAGTGCTTTACACTTTGGTGCTGGGGATCGTTTATAAGTGAAAGTCTCTGCCCTGAGGTGGGCAGACACAATGCTTCACACTTTGGTGCCGAGGATCGTTTATTAGTGAGAGTCTCTGAGGTGGGCAGATATAGTGCTTTACACTTTGGTGCTGGGGATCGTTTATAAGTGAAAGTCTCTGCCCTGAGGTGGGCAGACACAATGCTTTACACTTTGGTGCCGGGGATTGTTTACTAGTGAGAGTCTCTGAGGTGGGCAGATACAGTGCTTTACACTTAGGGGGCTGGGGATTGTTTATTAGTGAAAGTCCCTGCCCTGACGTGGGCAGACACAATGCTTTACAATTTGGTGCTAGGGTTCGTTTATTAGTGAAACTCTCTGAGGTGGGCAGATACAGTGCTTTACACTTTAGTGCCGGGGATCGTTTATTAGTGAGAGTCTCTGAGGTGGGCATATACAGTGCTTTACACTTTGGTACTAGGGGTCATTTACTAGTGAGAGTCTCTGAGGTGGGCAGATACAGTGCTTTACACTTTGGTGCTGGGGATCGTTTATTAGTGAAAGTCCCTGCCCTGAGGTGGGCAGACACAATGCTTTACACTTTGGTGCTGGGGATCGTTTATTAGTGAGAGTCTCTGAGGTGGGCAGATACAGGGATTTACACTGATGGTAGGGATCGTTTATTAGTGAATGTCCCTGCCCTGAGGTGGGCAGACACAATGCTTTACACTTTGGTGCCGGGGATCGTTTATTAGTGAGAGTCTCTGAGGTGGGCAGATACAGTGCTTTACACTTTGGTGCTAGGGATCGTTTATTAGTGAGAGTCTCTGAGGTGGGCAGATACAGTGCTTTACACTTTGGTGCTAGGGATCGATTATTAGTGAAAGTCCCTGCCCTGAGGTGAGCAGACACAATGCTTTACAATTTGGTGCGAGGGATCGTTTATTAGTGAGAGTCTCTGAGGTGGGAAGATACAGTGATTTACACTTTGGTGCTAGGGATCGTTTATTAGTGAGAGTCTCTGAGGTGGGCAGATACAGTGCTTTACACTTTGGTGCTGTGGATCGTTTATTAGTTAAAGTCCCTGACCTGAGGTGGGCAGACACAATGCTTTACAATTTGGAGCTAGGGATCGTTTATTAGTGAGACTCTCTGAGGTGGGCAGATACAGTGCTTTACAATTTGGTGCCGGGGATCGTTTGTTAGTGAGAGTCTCTGAGGTGGGCATATACAGTGCTTTACACTTTGGTACTAGGGGTCGTTTACTAGTGAGAGTCTCTGAGGTGGGCAGATACAGTGCTTTACACTTTGGTGCTGGGGATCGTTTATTAGTGAAAGTCCCTGCCCTGAGGTGGGCAGACACAATTTGGTGCGAGGGATCGTTTATTAGTGAGAGTCTCTGAGGTGGGCAGATACAGTGCTTTACACTTTGGTGCTGGGGATCATTTATTAGTGAAAGTACCTGCCCTGAGGTGGGCAGACACAATGCTTTACACTTCGGTGCCGGGGATCGTTTATTAGTGAGAGTCTCTGAGGTGGGCAGATACAGTGCTTTACACTTTGGTGCTGTGGATCGTTTATTAGTGAAAGTCCCTGCCCTGAGGTGGGCAGACACAATGCTTTACACTTTGGTGCTAGGGATCGTTTATTAGTGAGAGTCTCTGAGGTGGGCAGATACAGTGCTTTACACTTTGGTGCCGGGGATCGTTTATTAGTGAGAGTCTCTGAGGTGGGCAGATACAGTGCTTTACACTTTGGTGCTGGGGATCATTTATTAGTGAAAGTCCCTGCCCTCAGGTGGGCAGACACAATGCTTTACACTTTGGTGCTGGGGATCATTTATTAGTGAGAGTCTCTGAGGTGGGCAGATACAGTGCTTTACACTGGTGCTAGGGATCGTTTATTAGTGAGAGTCTCTGAGGTGGCCAGATACATTGCTTTACACGTTTGTGCTGGGGATCGTTTACTAGTGAAAGTCCCTGCCCTGTGGTGGGCAGACACAATGCTTTACAATTTGGTGCTAGGGATCATTTATTAGTGAGAGTCTCTGAGGTGGGCAGATGCAGTGCTTTACACTTTGGTGCTAGGGATCGTTTATTAGTGAGAGTCTCTGAGGTGGGCATATACAATGCTTTACACTTTGGTGCTGTGGATCGTTTATTAGTGAAAGTCCCTGCCCTGAGGTGGGCAGACACAATGCTTTACACTTTGGTGCTAGGGATCGTTTATTAGTGAGAGTCTCTGAGGTGGGCAGATACAGTGCTTTACACTGGTGCTAGGGATCCTTTATTAGTGAGAGTCTCTGAGGTGGGCAGATACAGTGCTTTACACTTTGGTGCTGGGGATTGTTTATTAGTGAAAGTCCCTGCCCTGACGTGGGCAGACACAATGCTTTACAATTTGGTGCTAGAGATTGTTTATTAGTGAAACTCTCTGAGGTGGGCAGATACAGTGCTTTAAACTTTGGTGCCGGGGATCGTTTATTAGTGAGAGTCTCTGAGTTGGGCATATACAGTTCCTTACACTTTGGTACTAGGGGTCATTTACTAGTGAGAGTCTCTGAGGTGGGCAGATACAGTGCTTTACACTTTGGTGCTGGGGATCGTTTATTAGTGAAAGTCACTACCCTGAGGTAGTCAGACACAATGCTTTCCAATTTGGTGCTAGGGATCGTTTATTAGTGAGAATCTCCGAGGTGGGCAGATACAGTGCTTTACACTTTGGTGCTGGGGATCGTTTATAAGTGAAAATCTCTGCCCTGAGGTGGGCAGACACAATGCTTTACACTTTGGTGCTGGGGATTGTTTACTAGTGAGAGTCTCTGAGGTTGGCAGATACAGTACTTTACACTTTGGTGCTGGGGATTGTTTATTAGTGAAAGTCCCTGCCCTGAGGTGGGCAGACACAATGCTTTACACTTTGGTGCCGGGGATTGTTTTAGTGAGAGTCTCTGAGGTGGGCAGATACAGTGCTTTACACTGGTGCTATGGATCCTTTATTAGTGAGAGTCTCTGAGGTGGGCAGATACAGTGCTTTACACTTTGGTGCTGGGGATTGTTTATTAGTGAAAGTCCCTGCCCTGACGTGGGCAGACACAATGCTTTACTCTTTGGTGCTGGGGATCGTTTATTAGTGAGAGTCTCTGAGGTGGGCAGATACAGTGATTTACACTGGTGGTAGGGATCGTTTATTAGTGAAAGTCCCTGCCCTGAGGTGGGCAGACACAATGCTTTACACTTTGGTGCCGGGGATCGTTTATTAGTGAGAGTCTCTGAGGTGGGCAGATACAGTGCTTTACACTTTGGTGCTAGGGATCGTTTATTAGTGAGAGTCTCTGAGGTGGGCAGATACAGTGCTTTACACTTTGGTGCTAGGGATCGATTATTAGTGAAAGTCCCTGCCCTGAGGTTGCAAGACACAATGCTTTACACTTTGGTGCCGGGGATCGTTTATTAGTGAGAGTCTCTGAGGTGGGCAGATATAGTGCTTTACACTTTCGTGCTGTGGATCGTTTATTAGTGAAAGTCCCTGACCTGAGGTGGGCAGACACAATGCTTTACACTTTGGTGCCGGGGATTGTTTACTAGTGAGAGTCTCTGAGGTTGGCAGATACAGTACTTTACACTTTGGTGCTGGGGATCGTTTATTAGTGAAAGTCTCTGAGGTGGGCAGATATAGTGCTTTACACTTTGGTGCTGGGGATCGTTTATAAGTGAAAGTCTCTGCCCTGAGGTGGGCAGACACAATGCTTTACACTTTGGTGCCGGGGATCGTTTATTAGTGAGAGTCTCTGAGGTGGGCAGATATAGTGCTTTACACTTTGGTGCTGGGGATCGTTTATAAGTGAAAGTCTCTGCCCTGAGGTGGGCAGACACAATGCTTTACACTTTGGTGCCGGGGATTGTTTACTAGTGAGAGTCTCTGAGGTGGGCAGATACAGTGCTTTACACTTTGGTGCTGGGGATTGTTTATTAGTGAAAGTCCCTGCCCTGACGTGGGCAGACACAATGCTTTACAATTTGGTGCTAGGGATCGTTTATTAGTGAAACTCTCTGAGGTGGGCAGATACAGTGCTTTACACTTTGGTGCCGGGGATCGTTTATTAGTGAGAGTCTCTGAGTTGGGCATATACAGTTCCTTACACTTTGGTACTAGGGGTCATTTACTAGTGAGAGTCTCTGAGGTGGGCAGATACAGTGCTTTACACTTTGGTGCTGGGGATCGTTTACTAGTGAAAGTCCCTGCCCTGAGGTGGGCAGACACAATGCTTTACACTTTGGTGCTGGGGATCGTTTATTAGTGAGAGTCTCCGAGGTGGGCAGATACAGTGATTTACACTGGTGGTAGGGATCGTTTATTAGTGAAAGTCCCTGCCCTGAGGTGGGCAGACACAATGCTTTACACTTTGGTGCCGGGGATCGTTTATTAGTGAGAGTCTCTGAGGTGGGCAGATACAGTGCTTTACTCTTTGGTGCTGGGGATCGTTTATTAGTGAAAGTCCCTGCCCTGAGGTGGGCAGACACAATGCTTTACTCTTTGGTGCTGGGGATCATTTATTAGTGAGAGTCTCTGAGGTGGGCAGATACAGTGATTTACACTGGTGGTAGGGATCGTTTATTAGTGAAAGTCCCTGCCCTGAGGTGGGCAGACACAATGCTTTACACTTTGGTGCCGGGGATCGTTTATTAGTGAGAGTCTTTGAGGTGGGCAGATACAGTGCTTTACACTTTGGTGCTAGGGATCGTTTATTAGTGAGAGTCTCTGAGGTGGGCAGATACAGTGCTTTACACTTTGGTGCTAGGGATCGATTATTAGTGAAAGTCCCTGCCCTGAGGTGAGCAGACACAATGCTTTACAATTTGGTGCGAGGGATCGTTTATCAGTGAGAGTCTCTGACGTAGGCAGATACAGTGCTTTACACTTTGGTGCTGGGGATTGTTTATTAGTGAAAGTCCCTGCCCTGACGTGGGCAGACACAATGCTTTACAATTTGGTGCTAGGGATCGTTTATTAGTGAGAATCTCTGAGGTGGGCAGATACAGTGCTTTACACTTTCGTGCCGGGGATCGTTTATTAGTGAGAGTCTCTGAGGTGTGCATATACAGTGCTGTACACTTTGGTGCTAGGGATCGTTTATTAGTGAGAGTCTCTGAGGTGGGCAGATACATTGCTTTACACTTTGGTGCTGGGGATCGTTTATTAGTGAAAGTCCCTGCCCTGAGGTGGGCAGACACAATGCTTTACAATTTGGTGCTAGGGATCATTTACTAGTGAGAGTCTCTGAGGTGGGCAGATACAGTGCTTTACACTTTGGTGCTGGGGATCGTTTATTAGTGAAAGTCCCTGCCCTGACGTGGGCAGACACAATGCTTTACAATTTGGTGCTAGGGTTCGTTTATTAGTGAAACTCTCTGAGGTGGGCAGATACAGTGCTTTACACTTTAGTGCCGGGGATCGTTTATTAGTGAGAGTCTCTGAGGTGGGCATATACAGTGCTTTACACTTTGGTACTAGGGGTCATTTACTAGTGAGAGTCTCTGAGGTGGGCAGATACAGTGCTTTACACTTTGGTGCTGGGGATCGTTTATTAGTGAAAGTCCCTGCCCTGAGGTGGGCAGACACAATGCTTTACACTTTGGTGCTGGGGATCGTTTATTAGTGAGAGTCTCTGAGGTGGGCAGATACAGGGATTTACACTGATGGTAGGGATCGTTTATTAGTGAATGTCCCTGCCCTGAGGTGGGCAGACACAATGCTTTACACTTTGGTGCCGGGGATCGTTTATTAGTGAGAGTCTCTGAGGTGGGCAGATACAGTGCTTTACACTTTGGTGCTAGGGATCATTTATTAGTGAGAGTCTCTGAGGTGGGCAGATACAGTGCTTTACACTTTGGTGCTAGGGATCGATTATTAGTGAAAGTCCCTGCCCTGAGGTGAGCAGACACAATGCTTTACAATTTGGTGCGAGGGATCGTTTATTAGTGAGAGTCTCTGAGGTGGGAAGATACAGTGATTTACACTTTGGTGCTAGGGATCGTTTATTAGTGAGAGTCTCTGAGGTGGGCAGATACAGTGCTTTACACTTTGGTGCTGTGGATCGTTTATTAGTTAAAGTCCCTGACCTGAGGTGGGCAGACACAATGCTTTACAATTTGGAGCTAGGGATCGTTTATTAGTGAGACTCTCTGAGGTGGGCAGATACAGTGCTTTACAATTTGGTGCCGGGGATCGTTTGTTAGTGAGAGTCTCTGAGGTGGGCATATACAGTGCTTTACACTTTGGTACTAGGGGTCGTTTACTAGTGAGAGTCTCTGAGGTGGGCAGATACAGTGCTTTACACTTTGGTGCTGGGGATCGTTTATTAGTGAAAGTCCCTGCCCTGAGGTGGGCAGACACAATGCTTTACAATTTGGTGCGAGGGATCGTTTATTAGTGAGAGTCTCTGAGGTGGGCAGATACAGTGCTTTACACTTTGGTGCTGGGGATCATTTATTAGTGAAAGTACCTGCCCTGAGGTGGGCAGACACAATGCTTTACACTTCGGTGCCGGGGATCGTTTATTAGTGAGAGTCTCTGAGGTGGGCAGATACAGTGCTTTACACTTTGGTGCTGTGGATCGTTTATTAGTGAAAGTCCCTGCCCTGAGGTGGGCAGACACAATGCTTTACACTTTGGTGCTAGGGATCGTTTATTAGTGAGAGTCTCTGAGGTGGGCAGATACAGTGCTTTACACTTTGGTGCCGGGGATCGTTTATTAGTGAGAGTCTCTGAGGTGGGCAGATACAGTGCTTTACACTTTGGTGCTGGGGATCATTTATTAGTGAAAGTCCCTGCCCTCAGGTGGGCAGACACAATGCTTTACACTTTGGTGCTGGGGATCGTTTATTAGTGAGAGTCTCTGAGGTGGGCAGATACAGTGCTTTACACTGGTGCTAGGGATCGTTTATTAGTGAGAGTCTCTGAGGTGGCCAGATACATTGCTTTACACGTTTGTGCTGGGGATCGTTTACTAGTGAAAGTCCCTGCCCTGTGGTGGGCAGACACAATGCTTTACAATTTGGTGCTAGGGATCGTTTATTAGTGAGAGTCTCTGAGGTGGGCAGATGCAGTGCTTTACACTTTGGTGCTAGGGATCGTTTATTAGTGAGAGTCTCTGAGGTGGGCATATACAGTGCTTTACACTTTGGTGCTGTGGATCGTTTATTAGTGAAAGTCCCTGCCCTGAGGTGGGCAGACACAATGCTTTACACTTTGGTGCTAGGGATCGTTTATTAGTGAGAGTCTCTGAGGTGGGCAGATACAGTGCTTTACACTGGTGCTAGGGATCCTTTATTAGTGAGAGTCTCTGAGGTGGGCAGATACAGTGCTTTACACTTTGGTGCTGGGGATTGTTTATTAGTGAAAGTCCCTGCCCTGACGTGGGCAGACACAATGCTTTACAATTTGGTGCTAGAGATTGTTTATTAGTGAAACTCTCTGAGGTGGGCAGATACAGTGCTTTACACTTTGGTGCCGGGGATCGTTTATTAGTGAGAGTCTCTGAGTTGGGCATATACAGTTCCTTACACTTTGGTACTAGGGGTCATTTACTAGTGAGAGTCTCTGAGGTGGGCAGATACAGTGCTTTACACTTTGGTGCTGGGGATCGTTTATTAGTGAAAGTCACTACCCTGAGGTAGTCAGACACAATGCTTTCCAATTTGGTGCTAGGGATCGTTTATTAGTGAGAATCTCCGAGGTGGGCAGATACAGTGCTTTACACTTTGGTGCTGGGGATCGTTTATAAGTGAAAATCTCTGCCCTGAGGTGGGCAGACACAATGCTTTACACTTTGGTGCCGGGGATTGTTTACTAGTGAGAGTCTCTGAGGTTGGCAGATACAGTACTTTACACTTTGGTGCTGGGGATTGTTTATTAGTGAAAGTCCCTGCCCTGAGGTGGGCAGACACAATGCTTTACACTTTGGTGCCGGGGATTGTTTTAGTGAGAGTCTCTGAGGTGGGCAGATACAGTGCTTTACACTGGTGCTATGGATCCTTTATTAGTGAGAGTCTCTGAGGTGGGCAGATACAGTGCTTTACACTTTAGTGCTGGGGATTGTTTATTAGTGAAAGTCCCTGCCCTGACGTGGGCAGACACAATGCTTTACTCTTTGGTGCTGGGGATCGTTTATTAGTGAGAGTCTCTGAGGTGGGCAGATACAGTGATTTACACTGGTGGTAGGGATCGTTTATTAGTGAAAGTCCCTGCCCTGAGGTGGGCAGACACAATGCTTTACACTTTGGTGCCGGGGATCGTTTATTAGTGAGAGTCTCTGAGGTGGGCAGATACAGTGCTTTACACTTTGGTGCTAGGGATCGTTTATTAGTGAGAGTCTCTGAGGTGGGCAGATACAGTGCTTTACACTTTGGTGCTAGGGATCGATTATTAGTGAAAGTCCCTGCCCTGAGGTTGCAAGACACAATGCTTTACACTTTGGTGCCGGGGATCGTTTATTAGTGAGAGTCTCTGAGGTGGGCAGATATAGTGCTTTACACTTTCGTGCTGTGGATCGTTTATTAGTGAAAGTCCCTGACCTGAGGTGGGCAGACACAATGCTTTACACTTTGGTGCCGGGGATTGTTTACTAGTGAGAGTCTCTGAGGTTGGCAGATACAGTACTTTACACTTTGGTGCTGGGGATCGTTTATTAGTGAAAGTCTCTGAGGTGGGCAGATATAGTGCTTTACACTTTGGTGCTGGGGATCGTTTATAAGTGAAAGTCTCTGCCCTGAGGTGGGCAGACACAATGCTTTACACTTTGGTGCCGGGGATCGTTTATTAGTGAGAGTCTCTGAGGTGGGCAGATATAGTGCTTTACACTTTGGTGCTGGGGATCGTTTATAAGTGAAAGTCTCTGCCCTGAGGTGGGCAGACACAATGCTTTACACTTTGGTGCCGGGGATTGTTTACTAGTGAGAGTCTCTGAGGTGGGCAGATACAGTGCTTTACACTTTGGTGCTGGGGATTGTTTATTAGTGAAAGTCCCTGCCCTGACGTGGGCAGACACAATGCTTTACAATTTGGTGCTAGGGATCGTTTATTAGTGAAACTCTCTGAGGTGGGCAGATACAGTGCTTTACACTTTGGTGCCGGGGATCGTTTATTAGTGAGAGTCTCTGAGTTGGGCATATACAGTTCCTTACACTTTGGTACTAGGGGTCATTTACTAGTGAGAGTCTCTGAGGTGGGCAGATACAGTGCTTTACACTTTGGTGCTGGGGATCGTTTACTAGTGAAAGTCCCTGCCCTGAGGTGGGCAGACACAATGCTTTACACTTTGGTGCTGGGGATCGTTTATTAGTGAGAGTCTCCGAGGTGGGCAGATACAGTGATTTACACTGGTGGTAGGGATCGTTTATTAGTGAAAGTCCCTGCCCTGAGGTGGGCAGACACAATGCTTTACACTTTGGTGCCGGGGATCGTTTATTAGTGAGAGTCTCTGAGGTGGGCAGATACAGTGCTTTACTCTTTGGTGCTGGGGATCGTTTATTAGTGAAAGTCCCTGCCCTGAGGTGGGCAGACACAATGCTTTACTCTTTGGTGCTGGGGATCATTTATTAGTGAGAGTCTCTGAGGTGGGCAGATACAGTGATTTACACTGGTGGTAGGGATCGTTTATTAGTGAAAGTCCCTGCCCTGAGGTGGGCAGACACAATGCTTTACACTTTGGTGCCGGGGATCGTTTATTAGTGAGAGTCTTTGAGGTGGGCAGATACAGTGCTTTACACTTTGGTGCTAGGGATCGTTTATTAGTGAGAGTCTCTGAGGTGGGCAGATACAGTGCTTTACACTTTGGTGCTAGGGATCGATTATTAGTGAAAGTCCCTGCCCTGAGGTGAGCAGACACAATGCTTTACAATTTGGTGCGAGGGATCGTTTATCAGTGAGAGTCTCTGACGTAGGCAGATACAGTGCTTTACACTTTGGTGCTGGGGATTGTTTATTAGTGAAAGTCCCTGCCCTGACGTGGGCAGACACAATGCTTTACAATTTGGTGCTAGGGATCGTTTATTAGTGAGAATCTCTGAGGTGGGCAGATACAGTGCTTTACACTTTGGTGCCGGGGATCGTTTATTAGTGAGAGTCTCTGAGGTGTGCATATACAGTGCTGTACACTTTGGTGCTAGGGATCGTTTATTAGTGAGAGTCTCTGAGGTGGGCAGATACATTGCTTTACACTTTGGTGCTGGGGATCGTTTATTAGTGAAAGTCCCTGCCCTGAGGTGGGCAGACACAATGCTTTACAATTTGGTGCTAGGGATCATTTACTAGTGAGAGTCTCTGAGGTGGGCAGATACAGTGCTTTACACTTTGGTGCTGGGGATCGTTTATTAGTGAAAGTCCCTGCCCTGACGTGGGCAGACACAATGCTTTACAATTTGGTGCTAGGGTTCGTTTATTAGTGAAACTCTCTGAGGTGGGCAGATACAGTGCTTTACACTTTAGTGCCGGGGATCGTTTATTAGTGAGAGTCTCTGAGGTGGGCATATACAGTGCTTTACACTTTGGTACTAGGGGTCATTTACTAGTGAGAGTCTCTGAGGTGGGCAGATACAGTGCTTTACACTTTGGTGCTGGGGATCGTTTATTAGTGAAAGTCCCTGCCCTGAGGTGGGCAGACACAATGCTTTACACTTTGGTGCTGGGGATCGTTTATTAGTGAGAGTCTCTGAGGTGGGCAGATACAGGGATTTACACTGATGGTAGGGATCGTTTATTAGTGAATGTCCCTGCCCTGAGGTGGGCAGACACAATGCTTTACACTTTGGTGCCGGGGATCGTTTATTAGTGAGAGTCTCTGAGGTGGGCAGATACAGTGCTTTACACTTTGGTGCTAGGGATCATTTATTAGTGAGAGTCTCTGAGGTGGGCAGATACAGTGCTTTACACTTTGGTGCTAGGGATCGATTATTAGTGAAAGTCCCTGCCCTGAGGTGAGCAGACACAATGCTTTACAATTTGGTGCGAGGGATCGTTTATTAGTGAGAGTCTCTGAGGTGGGAAGATACAGTGATTTACACTTTGATGCTAGGGATCGTTTATTAGTGAGAGTCTCTGAGGTGGGCAGATACAGTGCTTTACACTTTGGTGCTGTGGATCGTTTATTAGTTAAAGTCCCTGACCTGAGGTGGGCAGACACAATGCTTTACAATTTGGAGCTAGGGATCGTTTATTAGTGAGACTCTCTGAGGTGGGCAGATACAGTGCTTTACAATTTGGTGCCGGGGATCGTTTGTTAGTGAGAGTCTCTGAGGTGGGCATATACAGTGCTTTACACTTTGGTACTAGGGGTCGTTTACTAGTGAGAGTCTCTGAGGTGGGCAGATACAGTGCTTTACACTTTGGTGCTGGGGATCGTTTATTAGTGAAAGTCCCTGCCCTGAGGTGGGCAGACACAATGCTTTACAATTTGGTGCGAGGGATCGTTTATTAGTGAGAGTCTCTGAGGTGGGCAGATACAGTGCTTTACACTTTGGTGCTGGGGATCATTTATTAGTGAAAGTACCTGCCCTGAGGTGGGCAGACACAATGCTTTACACTTCGGTGCCGGGGATCGTTTATTAGTGAGAGTCTCTGAGGTGGGCAGATACAGTGCTTTACACTTTGGTGCTGTGGATCGTTTATTAGTGAAAGTCCCTGCCCTGAGGTGGGCAGACACAATGCTTTACACTTTGGTGCTAGGGATCGTTTATTAGTGAGAGTCTCTGAGGTGGGCAGATACAGTGCTTTACACTTTGGTGCCGGGGATCGTTTATTAGTGAGAGTCTCTGAGGTGGGCAGATACAGTGCTTTACACTTTGGTGCTGGGGATCATTTATTAGTGAAAGTCCCTGCCCTCAGGTGGGCAGACACAATGCTTTACACTTTGGTGCTGGGGATCGTTTATTAGTGAGAGTCTCTGAGGTGGGCAGATACAGTGCTTTACACTGGTGCTAGGGATCGTTTATTAGTGAGAGTCTCTGAGGTGGCCAGATACATTGCTTTACACGTTTGTGCTGGGGATCGTTTACTAGTGAAAGTCCCTGCCCTGTGGTGGGCAGACACAATGCTTTACAATTTGGTGCTAGGGATCGTTTATTAGTGAGAGTCTCTGAGGTGGGCAGATGCAGTGCTTTACACTTTGGTGCTAGGGATCGTTTATTAGTGAGAGTCTCTGAGGTGGGCATATACAGTGCTTTACACTTTGGTGCTGTGGATCGTTTATTAGTGAAAGTCCCTGCCCTGAGGTGGGCGGACACAATGCTTTACACTTTGGTGCTAGGGATCGTTTATTAGTGAGAGTCTCTGAGGTGGGCAGATACAGTGCTTTACACTGGTGCTAGGGATCCTTTATTAGTGAGAGTCTCTGAGGTGGGCAGATACAGTGCTTTACACTTTGGTGCTGGGGATTGTTTATTAGTGAAAGTCCCTGCCCTGACGTGGGCAGACACAATGCTTTACAATTTGGTGCTAGAGATTGTTTATTAGTGAAACTCTCTGAGGTGGGCAGATACAGTGCTTTACACTTTGGTGCCGGGGATCGTTTATTAGTGAGAGTCTCTGAGTTGGGCATATACAGTTCCTTACACTTTGGTACTAGGGGTCATTTACTAGTGAGAGTCTCTGAGGTGGGCAGATACAGTGCTTTACACTTTGGTGCTGGGGATCGTTTATTAGTGAAAGTCACTACCCTGAGGTAGTCAGACACAATGCTTTCCAATTTGGTGCTAGGGATCGTTTATTAGTGAGAATCTCCGAGGTGGGCAGATACAGTGCTTTACACTTTGGTGCTGGGGATCGTTTATAAGTGAAAATCTCTGCCCTGAGGTGGGCAGACACAATGCTTTACACTTTGGTGCCGGGGATTGTTTACTAGTGAGAGTCTCTGAGGTTGGCAGATACAGTACTTTACACTTTGGTGCTGGGGATTGTTTATTAGTGAAAGTCCCTGCCCTGAGGTGGGCAGACACAATGCTTTACACTTTGGTGCCGGGGATTGTTTTAGTGAGAGTCTCTGAGGTGGGCAGATACAGTGCTTTACACTGGTGCTATGGATCCTTTATTAGTGAGAGTCTCTGAGGTGGGCAGATACAGTGCTTTACACTTTAGTGCTGGGGATTGTTTATTAGTGAAAGTCCCTGCCCTGACGTGGGCAGACACAATGCTTTACTCTTTGGTGCTGGGGATCGTTTATTAGTGAGAGTCTCTGAGGTGGGCAGATACAGTGATTTACACTGGTGGTAGGGATCGTTTATTAGTGAAAGTCCCTGCCCTGAGGTGGGCAGACACAATGCTTTACACTTTGGTGCCGGGGATCGTTTATTAGTGAGAGTCTCTGAGGTGGGCAGATACAGTGCTTTACACTTTGGTGCTAGGGATCGTTTATTAGTGAGAGTCTCTGAGGTGGGCAGATACAGTGCTTTACACTTTGGTGCTAGGGATCGATTATTAGTGAAAGTCCCTGCCCTGAGGTTGCAAGACACAATGCTTTACACTTTGGTGCCGGGGATCGTTTATTAGTGAGAGTCTCTGAGGTGGGCAGATATAGTGCTTTACACTTTCGTGCTGTGGATCGTTTATTAGTGAAAGTCCCTGACCTGAGGTGGGCAGACACAATGCTTTACACTTTGGTGCCGGGGATTGTTTACTAGTGAGAGTCTCTGAGGTTGGCAGATACAGTACTTTACACTTTGGTGCTGGGGATCGTTTATTAGTGAAAGTCTCTGAGGTGGGCAGATATAGTGCTTTACACTTTGGTGCTGGGGATCGTTTATAAGTGAAAGTCTCTGCCCTGAGGTGGGCAGACACAATGCTTTACACTTTGGTGCCGGGGATCGTTTATTAGTGAGAGTCTCTGAGGTGGGCAGATATAGTGCTTTACACTTTGGTGCTGGGGATCGTTTATAAGTGAAAGTCTCTGCCCTGAGGTGGGCAGACACAATGCTTTACACTTTGGTGCCGGGGATTGTTTACTAGTGAGAGTCTCTGAGGTGGGCAGATACAGTGCTTTACACTTTGGTGCTGGGGATTGTTTATTAGTGAAAGTCCCTGCCCTGACGTGGGCAGACACAATGCTTTACAATTTGGTGCTAGGGATCGTTTATTAGTGAAACTCTCTGAGGTGGGCAGATACAGTGCTTTACACTTTGGTGCCGGGGATCGTTTATTAGTGAGAGTCTCTTGAGTTGGGCATATACAGTTCCTTACACTTTGGTACTAGGGGTCATTTACTAGTGAGAGTCTCTGAGGTGGGCAGATACAGTGCTTTACACTTTGGTGCTGGGGATCGTTTACTAGTGAAAGTCCCTGCCCTGAGGTGGGCAGACACAATGCTTTACACTTTGGTGCTGGGGATCGTTTATTAGTGAGAGTCTCCGAGGTGGGCAGATACAGTGATTTACACTGGTGGTAGGGATCGTTTATTAGTGAAAGTCCCTGCCCTGAGGTGGGCAGACACAATGCTTTACACTTTGGTGCCGGGGATCGTTTATTAGTGAGAGTCTCTGAGGTGGGCAGATACAGTGCTTTACTCTTTGGTGCTGGGGATCGTTTATTAGTGAAAGTCCCTGCCCTGAGGTGGGCAGACACAATGCTTTACTCTTTGGTGCTGGGGATCATTTATTAGTGAGAGTCTCTGAGGTGGGCAGATACAGTGATTTACACTGGTGGTAGGGATCGTTTATTAGGGAAAGTCCCTGCCCTGAGGTGGGCAGACACAATGCTTTACACTTTGGTGCCGGTGATCGTTTATTAGTGAGAGTCTTTGAGGTGGGCAGATACAGTGCTTTACACTTTGGTGCTAGGGATCGTTTATTAGTGAGAGTCTCTGAGGTGGGCAGATACAGTGCTTTACACTTTGGTGCTAGGGATCGATTATTAGTGAAAGTCCCTGCCCTGAGGTGAGCAGACACAATGCTTTACAATTTGGTGCGAGGGATCGTTTATCAGTGAGAGTCTCTGACGTAGGCAGATACAGTGCTTTACACTTTGGTGCTGGGGATTGTTTATTAGTGAAAGTCCCTGCCCTGACGTGGGCAGACACAATGCTTTACAATTTGGTGCTAGGGATCGTTTATTAGTGAGAATCTCTGAGGTGGGCAGATACAGTGCTTTACACTTTGGTGCCGGGGATCGTTTATTAGTGAGAGTCTCTGAGGTGTGCATATACAGTGCTGTACACTTTGGTGCTAGGGATCGTTTATTAGTGAGAGTCTCTGAGGTGGGCAGATACATTGCTTTACACTTTGGTGCTGGGGATCGTTTATTAGTGAAAGTCCCTGCCCTGAGGTGGGCAGACACAATGCTTTACAATTTGGTGCTAGGGATCATTTACTAGTGAGAGTCTCTGAGGTGGGCAGATACAGTGCTTTACACTTTGGTGCTGGGGATCGTTTATTAGTGAAAGTCCCTGCCCTGACGTGGGCAGACACAATGCTTTACAATTTGGTGCTAGGGTTCGTTTATTAGTGAAACTCTCTGAGGTGGGCAGATACAGTGCTTTACACTTTAGTGCCGGGGATCGTTTATTAGTGAGAGTCTCTGAGGTGGGCATATACAGTGCTTTACACTTTGGTACTAGGGGTCATTTACTAGTGAGAGTCTCTGAGGTGGGCAGATACAGTGCTTTACACTTTGGTGCTGGGGATCGTTTATTAGTGAAAGTCCCTGCCCTGAGGTGGGCAGACACAATGCTTTACACTTTGGTGCTGGGGATCGTTTATTAGTGAGAGTCTCTGAGGTGGGCAGATACAGGGATTTACACTGATGGTAGGGATCGTTTATTAGTGAATGTCCCTGCCCTGAGGTGGGCAGACACAATGCTTTACACTTTGGTGCCGGGGATCGTTTATTAGTGAGAGTCTCTGAGGTGGGCAGATACAGTGCTTTACACTTTGGTGCTAGGGATCATTTATTAGTGAGAGTCTCTGAGGTGGGCAGATACAGTGCTTTACACTTTGGTGCTAGGGATCGATTATTAGTGAAAGTCCCTGCCCTGAGGTGAGCAGACACAATGCTTTACAATTTGGTGCGAGGGATCGTTTATTAGTGAGAGTCTCTGAGGTGGGAAGATACAGTGATTTACACTTTGGTGCTAGGGATCGTTTATTAGTGAGAGTCTCTGAGGTGGGCAGATACAGTGCTTTACACTTTGGTGCTGTGGATCGTTTATTAGTTAAAGTCCCTGACCTGAGGTGGGCAGACACAATGCTTTACAATTTGGAGCTAGGGATCGTTTATTAGTGAGACTCTCTGAGGTGGGCAGATACAGTGCTTTACAATTTGGTGCCGGGGATCGTTTGTTAGTGAGAGTCTCTGAGGTGGGCATATACAGTGCTTTACACTTTGGTACTAGGGGTCGTTTACTAGTGAGAGTCTCTGAGGTGGGCAGATACAGTGCTTTACACTTTGGTGCTGGGGATCGTTTATTAGTGAAAGTCCCTGCCCTGAGGTGGGCAGACACAATGCTTTACAATTTGGTGCGAGGGATCGTTTATTAGTGAGAGTCTCTGAGGTGGGCAGATACAGTGCTTTACACTTTGGTGCTGGGGATCATTTATTAGTGAAAGTACCTGCCCTGAGGTGGGCAGACACAATGCTTTACACTTCGGTGCCGGGGATCGTTTATTAGTGAGAGTCTCTGAGGTGGGCAGATACAGTGCTTTACACTTTGGTGCTGTGGATCGTTTATTAGTGAAAGTCCCTGCCCTGAGGTGGGCAGACACAATGCTTTACACTTTGGTGCTAGGGATCGTTTATTAGTGAGAGTCTCTGAGGTGGGCAGATACAGTGCTTTACACTTTGGTGCCGGGGATCGTTTATTAGTGAGAGTCTCTGAGGTGGGCAGATACAGTGCTTTACACTTTGGTGCTGGGGATCATTTATTAGTGAAAGTCCCTGCCCTCAGGTGGGCAGACACAATGCTTTACACTTTGGTGCTGGGGATCGTTTATTAGTGAGAGTCTCTGAGGTGGGCAGATACAGTGCTTTACACTGGTGCTAGGGATCGTTTATTAGTGAGAGTCTCTGAGGTGGCCAGATACATTGCTTTACACGTTTGTGCTGGGGATCGTTTACTAGTGAAAGTCCCTGCCCTGTGGTGGGCAGACACAATGCTTTACAATTTGGTGCTAGGGATCGTTTATTAGTGAGAGTCTCTGAGGTGGGCAGATGCAGTGCTTTACACTTTGGTGCTAGGGATCGTTTATTAGTGAGAGTCTCTGAGGTGGGCATATACAGTGCTTTACACTTTGGTGCTGTGGATCGTTTATTAGTGAAAGTCCCTGCCCTGAGGTGGGCAGACACAATGCTTTACACTTTGGTGCTAGGGATCGTTTATTAGTGAGAGTCTCTGAGGTGGGCAGATACAGTGCTTTACACTGGTGCTAGGGATCCTTTATTAGTGAGAGTCTCTGAGGTGGGCAGATACAGTGCTTTACACTTTGGTGCTGGGGATTGTTTATTAGTGAAAGTCCCTGCCCTGACGTGGGCAGACACAATGCTTTACAATTTGGTGCTAGAGATTGTTTATTAGTGAAACTCTCTGAGGTGGGCAGATACAGTGCTTTACACTTTGGTGCCGGGGATCGTTTATTAGTGAGAGTCTCTGAGTTGGGCATATACAGTTCCTTACACTTTGGTACTAGGGGTCATTTACTAGTGAGAGTCTCTGAGGTGGGCAGATACAGTGCTTTACACTTTGGTGCTGGGGATCGTTTATTAGTGAAAGTCACTACCCTGAGGTAGTCAGACACAATGCTTTCCAATTTGGTGCTAGGGATCGTTTATTAGTGAGAATCTCCGAGGTGGGCAGATACAGTGCTTTACACTTTGGTGCTGGGGATCGTTTATAAGTGAAAATCTCTGCCCTGAGGTGGGCAGACACAATGCTTTACACTTTGGTGCCGGGGATTGTTTACTAGTGAGAGTCTCTGAGGTTGGCAGATACAGTACTTTACACTTTGGTGCTGGGGATTGTTTATTAGTGAAAGTCCCTGCCCTGAGGTGGGCAGACACAATGCTTTACACTTTGGTGCCGGGGATTGTTTTAGTGAGAGTCTCTGAGGTGGGCAGATACAGTGCTTTACACTGGTGCTATGGATCCTTTATTAGTGAGAGTCTCTGAGGTGGGCAGATACAGTGCTTTACACTTTAGTGCTGGGGATTGTTTATTAGTGAAAGTCCCTGCCCTGACGTGGGCAGACACAATGCTTTACTCTTTGGTGCTGGGGATCGTTTATTAGTGAGAGTCTCTGAGGTGGGCAGATACAGTGATTTACACTGGTGGTAGGGATCGTTTATTAGTGAAAGTCCCTGCCCTGAGGTGGGCAGACACAATGCTTTACACTTTGGTGCCGGGGATCGTTTATTAGTGAGAGTCTCTGAGGTGGGCAGATACAGTGCTTTACACTTTGGTGCTAGGGATCGTTTATTAGTGAGAGTCTCTGAGGTGGGCAGATACAGTGCTTTACACTTTGGTGCTAGGGATCGATTATTAGTGAAAGTCCCTGCCCTGAGGTTGCAAGACACAATGCTTTACACTTTGGTGCCGGGGATCGTTTATTAGTGAGAGTCTCTGAGGTGGGCAGATATAGTGCTTTACACTTTCGTGCTGTGGATCGTTTATTAGTGAAAGTCCCTGACCTGAGGTGGGCAGACACAATGCTTTACACTTTGGTGCCGGGGATTGTTTACTAGTGAGAGTCTCTGAGGTTGGCAGATACAGTACTTTACACTTTGGTGCTGGGGATCGTTTATTAGTGAAAGTCTCTGAGGTGGGCAGATATAGTGCTTTACACTTTGGTGCTGGGGATCGTTTATAAGTGAAAGTCTCTGCCCTGAGGTGGGCAGACACAATGCTTTACACTTTGGTGCCGGGGATCGTTTATTAGTGAGAGTCTCTGAGGTGGGCAGATATAGTGCTTTACACTTTGGTGCTGGGGATCGTTTATAAGTGAAAGTCTCTGCCCTGAGGTGGGCAGACACAATGCTTTACACTTTGGTGCCGGGGATTGTTTACTAGTGAGAGTCTCTGAGGTGGGCAGATACAGTGCTTTACACTTTGGTGCTGGGGATTGTTTATTAGTGAAAGTCCCTGCCCTGACGTGGGCAGACACAATGCTTTACAATTTGGTGCTAGGGATCGTTTATTAGTGAAACTCTCTGAGGTGGGCAGATACAGTGCTTTACACTTTGGTGCCGGGGATCGTTTATTAGTGAGAGTCTCTGAGTTGGGCATATACAGTTCCTTACACTTTGGTACTAGGGGTCATTTACTAGTGAGAGTCTCTGAGGTGGGCAGATACAGTGCTTTACACTTTGGTGCTGGGGATCGTTTACTAGTGAAAGTCCCTGCCCTGAGGTGGGCAGACACAATGCTTTACACTTTGGTGCTGGGGATCGTTTATTAGTGAGAGTCTCCGAGGTGGGCAGATACAGTGATTTACACTGGTGGTAGGGATCGTTTATTAGTGAAAGTCCCTGCCCTGAGGTGGGCAGATACAATGCTTTACACTTTGGTGCCGGGGATCGTTTATTAGTGAGAGTCTCTGAGGTGGGCAGATACAGTGCTTTACTCTTTGGTGCTGGGGATCGTTTATTAGTGAAAGTCCCTGCCCTGAGGTGGGCAGACACAATGCTTTACTCTTTGGTGCTGGGGATCATTTATTAGTGAGAGTCTCTGAGGTGGGCAGATACAGTGATTTACACTGGTGGTAGGGATCGTTTATTAGTGAAAGTCCCTGCCCTGAGGTGGGCAGACACAATGCTTTACACTTTGGTGCCGGGGATCGTTTATTAGTGAGAGTCTTTGAGGTGGGCAGATACAGTGCTTTACACTTTGGTGCTAGGGATCGTTTATTAGTGAGAGTCTCTGAGGTGGGCAGATACAGTGCTTTACACTTTGGTGCTAGGGATCGATTATTAGTGAAAGTCCCTGCCCTGAGGTGAGCAGACACAATGCTTTACAATTTGGTGCGAGGGATCGTTTATCAGTGAGAGTCTCTGACGTAGGCAGATACAGTGCTTTACACTTTGGTGCTGGGGATTGTTTATTAGTGAAAGTCCCTGCCCTGACGTGGGCAGACACAATGCTTTACAATTTGGTGCTAGGGATCGTTTATTAGTGAGAATCTCTGAGGTGGGCAGATACAGTGCTTTACACTTTGGTGCCGGGGATCGTTTATTAGTGAGAGTCTCTGAGGTGTGCATATACAGTGCTGTACACTTTGGTGCTAGGGATCGTTTATTAGTGAGAGTCTCTGAGGTGGGCAGATACATTGCTTTACACTTTGGTGCTGGGGATCGTTTATTAGTGAAAGTCCCTGCCCTGAGGTGGGCAGACACAATGCTTTACAATTTGGTGCTAGGGATCATTTACTAGTGAGAGTCTCTGAGGTGGGCAGATACAGTGCTTTACACTTTGGTGCTGGGGATCGTTTATTAGTGAAAGTCACTACCCTGAGGTAGTCAGACACAATGCTTTATAATTTGGTGCTAGGGATCGTTTATTAGTGAGAATCTCTGAGGTGGGCAGATACAGTGCTTTACAATTTGGTGCTGGGGATCGTTTATAAGTGAAAGTCTCTGCCCTGAGGTGGGCAGACACAATGCTTTACACTTTGGTGCCGGGGATTGTTTACTAGTGAGAGTCTCTGAGGTTGGCAGATACAGTACTTTACACTTTGGTGCTGGGGATCGTTTATTAGTGAAAGTCCCTGCCCTGAGGTGGGCAGACACAATGCTTTACACTTTGGTGCCGGGGATTGTTTATTAGTGAGAGTCTCTGAGGTGGGCAGATACAGTGCTTTACACTGGTGCTAGGGATCCTTTATTAGTGAGAGTCTCTGAGGTGGTCAGATACAGTGCTTTACACTTTGGTGCTGGGGATTGTTTATTAGTGAAAGTCCCTGCCCTGACGTGGGCAGACACAATGCTTTACAATTTGTTGCTAGGGATCGTTTATTAGTGAAACTCTCTGAGGTGGGCAGATACAGTGCTTTACACTTTGGTGCCGGGGATCGTTTATTAGTGAGAGTCTCTGAGGTGGGCATATACAGTTCCTTACACTTTGGTACTAGGGGTCATTTACTAGTGAGAGTCTCTGAGGTGGGCCGATACAGTGCTTTACACTTTGGTGCTGGGGATCGTTTATTAGTGAAAGTCCCTGCCCTGAGGTGGGCAGACACAATGCTTTACTCTTTGGTGCTGGGGATCGTTTATTAGTGAGAGTCTCTGAGGTGGGCAGATACAGTGATTTACACTGGTGGTAGGGATCGTTTATTAGTGAGAGTCTCTGAAGTGGGCAGATACAGTGCTTTACACTTTGGTGCTAGGGATCGATTATTAGTGAAAGTCCCTGCCCTGAGGTGAGCAGACACAATGCTTTACAATTTGGTGCGAGGGATTGTTTATCAGTGAGAGTCTCTGAGGTGGGCAGATACAGTGATTTACACTTTGGTGCTGGGGATCGTTAATTAGTGAAAGTCCCTGCCCTGAGGTTGGCAGACACAATGCTTTACACTTTGATGCCGGGGATCGTTTATTAGTGAGAATCTCTGAGGTGGGCAGATATAGTGCTTTACACTTTCGTGCTGTGGATCGTTGATTAGTGAAAGTCCCTGACCTGAGGTGGGCAGACACAATGCTTTACACTTTGGTGCCGGGGACTGTTTACTAGTGAGAGTCTCTGAGGTTGGCAGATACAGTACTTTACACTTTGGTGCTGGGGATCGTTTATTAGTGAAAGTCTCTGAGGTGGGCAGATATAGTGCTTTACACTTTGGTGCTGGGGATCGTTTATAAGTGAAAGTCTCTGCCCTGAGATGGGCAGTCACAATGCTTTACACTTTGGTGCCGGGGATCGTTTATTAGTGAGAGCCTCTGAGGTGGGCAGATATAGTGCATAACACTTTGGTGCTGGGGATCGTTTATAAGTGAAATTCTCTGCCCTGAGGTGGGCAGACACAATGCTTTACACTTTGGTGCCGGGGATTGTTTACTAGTGAGAGTCTCTGAGGTGGGCAGATACAGTGCTTTACACTTTGGTGCTGGGGATTGTTTATTAGTGAAAGTCCCTGCCCTGACGTGGGCAGACACAATGCTTTACAATTTGGTGCTAGGGATCGTTTATTAGTGAAACTCTCTGAGGTGGGCAGATACAGTGCTTTACACTTTGGTGCCGGGGATCGTTTATTAGTGAGAGTCTCTGAGGTGGGCATATACAGTGCTTTACACTTTGGTACTAGGGGTCATTTACTAGTGAGAGTCTCTGAGGTGGGCAGATACAGTGCTTTACACTTTGGTGCTGGGGATCGTTTATTAGTGAAAGTCCCTGCCCTGAGGTGGGCAGACACAATGCTTTACACTTTGGTGCTGGGGATCATTTATTAGTGAGAGTCTCTGAGGTGGGCAGATACAGTGATTTACACTGGTGGTAGGGATCGTTTATTAGTGAAAGTCCCTGCCCTGAGGTGGGCAGACACAATGCTTTACACTTTGGTGCCGGGGATCGTTTATTAGTGAGAGTCTCTGAGGTGGGCAGATACAGTGCTTTACACTTTGGTGCTAGGGATCGTTTATTAGTGAGAGTCTCTGAGGTGGGCAGATACAGTGCTTAACACTTTGGTGCTAGGGATCGATTATTAGTGAAAGTCCCTGCCCTGAGGTGAGCAGACACAATGCTTTACAATTTGGTGCGAGGGATCGTTTATTAGTGAGAGTCTCTGAGGTGGGCAGATACAGTGATTTACACTTTGGTGCTGGGGATTGTTTATTAGTGAGAGTCTCTGACGTGGGCAGACACAATGCTTTACACTTTGGAGCCGGGGATTGTTTACTAGTGAGAGTCTCTGAGGTTGGCAGATACAGTACTTTACACAATGGTGCTGGGGATCGTTTATTAGTGAAAGTCCCTGCCCTGAGGTGGGCAGACACAATGCTTTACACTTTGGTGCCAGGGATTGTTTATTAGTGAGAGTCTCTGAGGTGTGCAGATACAGTGCTTTACACTGGTGCTAGGGATCCTTTATTAGTGAGAGTCTCTGAGGTGGGCAGATACAGTGCTTTACACTTTGGTGCTGGGGATTGTTTATTAGTGAAAGTCCCTGCCCTGACGTGGGCAGACACAATGCTTTACAATTTGGTGCTAGGGATCGTTTATTAGTGAAACTCTCTGAGGTGGGCAGATACAGTGCTTTAAACTTTGGTGCTGGGGATCGTTTATTAGTGAGAGTCTCTGAGGTGGGCATATACAGTTCCTTACACTTTGGTACTAGGGGTCATTTACTAGTGAGAGTCTCTGAGGTGGGCAGATACAGTGCTTTACACTTTGGTGCTGGGGATCGTTTATTATTGAAAGTCCCTGCCCTGAGGTGGGCAGACACAATGCTTTACTCTTTGGTGCTGGGGATCGTTTATTAGTGAAAGTCACTACCCTGAGGTAGTCAGACACAATGCTTTCCAATTTGGTGCTAGGGATCGTTTATTAGTGAGAATCTCTGAGGTGGGCAGATACCGTGCTTTACACTTTGGTGCTGGGGATCGTTTATAAGTGAAAATCTCTGCCCTGAGGTGGGCAGACACAATGCTTTACACTTTGGTGCCGGGGATTGTTTACTAGTGAGAGTCTCTGAGGTTGGCAGATACAGTACTTTACACTTTGGTGTTGGTGATCGTTTATTAGTGAAAGTCCCTGCCCTGAGGTGGGCAGACACAATGCTTTACACTTTGGTGCCGGGGATTGTTTATTAGTGAGAGTCTCTGAGGTGGGCAGATACAGTGCTTTACACTGGTGCTATGGATCCTTTATTAGTGAGAGTCTCTGAGGTGGGCAGATACAGTGCTTTACACTTTGGTGCTGGGGATTGTTTATTAGTGAAAGTCCCTGCCCTGAGGTGGGCAGACACAATGCTTTACACTTTGGTGCCGGAAATCGTTTATTAGTGAGAGTCTCTGAGGTGGGCAGATACAGTGCTTTACACTTTGGTGCTAGGGATCGTTTATTAGTGAGAGTCTCTGAGGTGGGCAGATACAGTGCTTTACACTTTGGTGCTAGGGATCGATTATTAGTGAAAGTCCCTGCCCTGAGGTGAGCAGACACAATGCTTTACAATTTGATGCGAGGGATCGTTTATTAGTGAGAGTCTCTGAGGTGGGCAGATACAGTGATTTACACTTTGGTGCTGGGGATCGTTAATTAGTGAAAGTCCCTGCCCTGAGGTTGGCAGACACAATGCTTTACACTTTGGTGCCGGGGATCGTTTATTAGTGAGAGTCTCTGAGGTGGGCAGATATAGTGCTTTACACTTTCGTGCTGTGGATCGTTTATTAGTGAAAGTCCCTGACCTGAGGTGGGCAGACACAATGCTTTACACTTTGGTGCCGGGGATTGTTTACTAGTGAGAGTCTCTGAGGTTGGCAGATACAGTACTTTACACTTTGGTGCTGGGGATCGTTTATTAGTGAAAGTCTCTGAGGTGGGCAGATATAGTGCTTTACACTTTGGTGCTGGGGATCGTTTATAAGTGAAAGTCTCTGCCCTGAGGTGGGCAGACACAATGCTTCACACTTTGGTGCCGGGGATCGTTTATTAGTGAGAGTCTCTGAGGTGGGCAGATATAGTGCTTTACACTTTGGTGCTGGGGATCGTTTATAAGTGAAAGTCTCTGCCCTGAGGTGGGCAGACACAATGCTTTACACTTTGGTGCCGGGGATTGTTTACTAGTGAGAGTCTCTGAGGTGGGCAGATACAGTGCTTTACACTTTGGTGCTCGGGATTGTTTATTAGTGAAAGTCCCTGCCCTGACGTGGGCAGACACAATGCTTTACAATTTGGTGCTAGGGTTCGTTTATTAGTGAAACTCTCTGAGGTGGGCAGATACAGTGCTTTACACTTTAGTGCCGGGGATCGTTTATTAGTGAGAGTCTCTGAGGTGGGCATATACAGTGCTTTACACTTTGGTACTAGGGGTCATTTACTAGTGAGAGTCTCTGAGGTGGGCAGATACAGTGCTTTACACTTTGGTGCTGGGGATCGTTTATTAGTGAAAGTCCCTGCCCTGAGGTGGGCAGACACAATGCTTTACACTTTGGTGCTGGGGATCGTTTATTAGTGAGAGTCTCTGAGGTGGGCAGATACAGGGATTTACACTGATGGTAGGGATCGTTTATTAGTGAAAGTCCCTGCCCTGAGGTGGGCAGACACAATGCTTTACACTTTGGTGCCGGGGATCGTTTATTAGTGAGAGTCTCTGAGGTGGGCAGATACAGTGCTTTACACTTTGATGCTAGGGATCGTTTATTAGTGAGAGTCTCTGAGGTGGGCAGATACAGTGCTTTACACTTTGGTGCTAGGGATCGATTATTAGTGAAAGTCCCTGCCCTGAGGTGAGCAGACACAATGCTTTACAATTTGGTGCGAGGGATCGTTTATTAGTGAGAGTCTCTGAGGTGGGCAGATACAGTGATTTACACTTTGGTGCTAGGGATCGTTTATTAGTGAGAGTCTCTGAGGTGGGCAGATACAGTGCTTTACACTTTGGTGCTGTGGATCGTTTATTAGTTAAAGTCCCTGACCTGAGGTGGGCAGACACAATGCTTTACACTTTGGTGCCGGTGATCGTTTATTTGTGAGAGTTTCTGAGGTAGGCAGATACAGTGCTTTACACTTTGGTGCTAGGGATCATTTATTAGTGAGAGTCTCTGAGGTGGGCAGATACAGTGCTTTACACTTTGGTGCTGGGGATCGTTTATTAGTGAAAGTCCCTGCCCTGACGTGGGCAGACACAATGCTTTACAATTTGGAGCTAGGGATCGTTTATTAGTGAGACTCTCTGAGGTGGGCAGATACAGTGCTTTACAATTTAGTGCCGGGGATCGTTTATTAGTGAGAGTCTCTGAGGTGGGCATATACAGTGCTTTACACTTTGGTACTAGGGGTCGTTTGCTAGTGAGAGTCTCTGAGGTGGGCAGATACAATGCTTTACACTTTGGTGCTGGGGATCGTTTATTAGTGAAAGTCCCTGCCCTGAGGTGGGCAGACACAATGCTTTACAATTTGGTGCCAGGGATCATTTATTAGTGAGAGTCTCTGAGGTGGGCAGATACAGTGCTTTACACGTTGGTGCTAGGGATCGTTTATTAGTGAGAGTCTCTGAGGTGGGCAGATACAATGCTTTACACTTTGGTGCTGGGGATCGTTTATTAGTGAAAGTCCCTGCCCAGAGGTGGGCAGACACAATGCTTTACAATTTGGTGCTAGGGATCGTTTATTAGTGAGAGTCTCTGAGGCGGGCAGATACAGTGCTTTACACTTTGGTGCTGGAGATCGTTTATTAGTGAAAGTCCCTGCCCTGAGGTGAGCAGACACAATGCTTTACACTTTGGTGCCGGGGATCGTTTATTAGTGAGAGTCTCTGAGGTGGGCAGATACAGTGCTTTACACTTTGGTGCTAGGGATCGTTTATTAGTGAGAGTCTCTGATTTGGGCAGATACAGTGCTTTACACTTTGGTGCTAGGGATCGATTATTAGTGAAAGTCCCTGCCCTGAGGTGGGCAGACACAATGCTTTACAATTTGGTGCGAGGGATCGTTTATTAGTGAGAGTCTCTGAGGTGGGCAGATACAGTGCTTTACACTTTGGTGCTGGGGATCATTTATTAGTGAAAGTACCTGCCCTGGGGTGGGCAGACACAATGCTTTACACTTTGGTGCCGGGGATCGTTTATTAGTGAGAGTCTCTGAGGTGGGCAGATACAGTGCTTTACACTTTGGTGCTGTGGATCGTTTATTAGTGAAAGTCCCTGCCCTGAGGTGGGCAGACACAATGCTTTACACTTTGGTGCTAGGGATCGTTTATTAGTGAGAGTCTCTGAGGTGGGCAGATACAGTGCTTTACACTTTGGTGCCGGGGATCGTTTATTAGTGAGAGTCTCTGAGGTGGGCAGATACAGTGCTTTACACTTTGGTGCTAGGGATCGATTATTAGTGAAAGTCCCTGCCCTGAGGTGAGCAGACACAATGCTTTACAATTTGGTGCGAGGGATCGTTTATTAGTGAGAGTCTCTGAGGTGGGCAGATACAGTGATTTACACTTTGGTGCTAGGGATCGTTTATTAGTGAGAGTCTCTGAGGTGGGCAGATACAGTGCTTTACACTTTGGTGCTGTGGATCGTTTATTAGTTAAAGTCCCTGACCTGAGGTGGGCAGACACAATGCTTTACACTTTGGTGCCGGGGATCGTTTATTTGTGAGAGTTTCTGAGGTGGGCAGATACAGTGCTTTACACTTTGGTGCTAGGGATCGTTTATTAGTGAGAGTCTCTGAGGTGGGCAGATACAGTGCTTTACACTTTGGTGCTGGGGATCGTTTATTAGTGAAAGTCCCTGCCCTGACGTGGGCAGACACAATGCTTTACAATTTGGAGCTAGGGATCGTTTATTAGTGAGACTCTCTGAGGTGGGCAGATACAGTGCTTTACAATTTGGTGCCGGGGATCGTTTATTAGTGAGAGTCTCTGAGGTGGGCATATACAGTGCTTTACACTTTGGTACTAGGGGTCGTTTGCTAGTGAGAGTCTCTGAGGTGGGCAGATACAGTGCTTTACACTTTGGTGCTGGGGATCGTTTATTAGTGAAAGTCCCTGCCCTGAGGTGGGCAGACACAATGCTTTACAATTTGGTGCCAGGGATCATTTATTAGTGAGAGTCTCTGAGGTGGGCAGATACAGTGCTTTACACGTTGGTGCTAGGGATCGTTTATTAGTGAGAGTCTCTGAGGTGGGCAGATACAATGCTTTACACTTTGGTGCTGGGGATCGTTTATTAGTGAAAGTCCCTGCCCTGAGGTGGGCAGACACAATGCTTTACAATTTGGTGCTAGGGATCGTTTATTAGTGAGAGTCTCTGAGGTGGGCAGATACAGTGCTTTACACTTTGGTGCTGGAGATCGTTTATTAGTGAAAGTCCCTGCCCTGAGGTGAGCAGACACAATGCTTTACACTTTGGTGCCGGGGATCGTTTATTAGTGAGAGTCTCTGAGGTGGGCAGATACAGTGCTTTACACTTTGGTGCTAGGGATCGTTTATTAGTGAGAGTCTCTGATTTGGGCAGATACAGTGCTTTACACTTTGGTGCTAGGGATCGATTATTAGTGAAAGTCCCTGCCCTGAGGTGGGCAGACACAATGCTTTACAATTTGGTGCGAGGGATCGTTTATTAGTGAGAGTCTCTGAGGTGGGCAGATACAGTGCTTTACACTTTGGTGCTGGGGATCATTTATTAGTGAAAGTACCTGCCCTGAGGTGGGCAGACACAATGCTTTACACTTTGGTGCCGGGGATCGTTTATTAGTGAGAGTCTCTGAGGTGGGCAGATACAGTGCTTTACACTTTGGTGCCGGGGATCGTTTATTAGTGAGAGTCTCTGAGGTGGGCAGATACAGTGCTTTACACTTTGGTGCTGGGGATCATTTATTAGTGAAAGTCCCTGCCCTCAGGTGGGCAGACACAATGATTTACACTTTGGTGCTGGGGATCGTTTATTAGTGAGAGTCTCTGAGGTGGGCAGATACAGTGCTTTACACTGGTGCTAGGGATCGTTTATTAGTGAGAGTCTCTGAGGTGGCCAGATACATTGCTTTACACATTTGTGCTGGGGATCGTTTACTAGTGAAAGTCCCTGCCCTGTGGTGGGCAGACACAATGCTTTACAATTTGGTGCTAGGGATCGTTTATTAGTGAGAGTCTCTGAGGTGGTCAGATGCAGTGCTTTACACTTTGGTGCTAGGGATCGTTTATTAGTGAGAGTCTCTGAGGTGGGCATATACAGTGCTTTACACTTTGGTGCTGTGGATCGTTTATTAGTGAAAGTCCCTGCCCTGAGGTGGGCAGACACAATGCTTTACACTTTGGTGCTAGGGATCGTTTATTAGTGAGAGTCTCTGAGGTGGGCAGATACAGTGCTTTACACTGGTGCTAGGGATCCTTTATTAGTGAGAGTCTCTGAGGTGGGCAGATACAGTGCTTTACACTTTGGTGCTGGGGATTGTTTATTAGTGAAAGTCCCTGCCCTGACGTGGGCAGACACAATGCTTTACAATTTGGTGCTAGAGATTGTTTATTAGTGAAACTCTCTGAGGTGGGCAGATACAGTGCTTTACACTTTGGTGCCGGGGATCGTTTATTAGTGAGAGTCTCTGAGTTGGGCATATACAGTTCCTTACACTTTGGTACTAGGGGTCATTTACTAGTGAGAGTCTCTGAGGTGGGCAGATACAGTGCTTTACACTTTGGTGCTGGGGATCGTTTATTAGTGAAAGTCCCTGCCCTGAGGTGGGCAGACACAATGCTTTACTCTTTGGTGCTGGGGATCGTTTATGAGTGAAAGTCACTACCCTGAGGTAGTCAGACACAATGCTTTCCAATTTGGTGCTAGGGATCGTTTATTAGTGAGAATATCTGAGGTGGGCAGATACAGTGCTTTACACTTTGGTGCTGGGGATCGTTTATAAGTGAAAATCTCTGCCCTGAGGTGGGCAGACACAATGCTTTACACTTTGGTGCCGGGGATTGTTTACTAGTGAGAGTCTCTGAGGTTGGCAGATACAGTACTTTACACTTTGGTGCTGGGGATCGTTTATTAGTGAAAGTCCCTGCCCTGAGGTGGGCAGACACAATGCTTTACACTTTAGTGCCGGGGATTGTTTATTAGTGAGAGTCTCTGAGGTGGGCAGATACAGTGCTTTATCAGAAGGAACGAAGCTAGCGGTAACCCTCTGGGACAGCACCGGATTATCAGTTACCCTTTGTATTAATAGGTGATAAGTTCAGATTCACCCTATGTGTGCGCTCTCGACTGGTACCCGCTAACACAATACCTCCCCAACCACTGGGGCGAGATAGGAACATAAACAGCAAAAGGCGCACCACAACCTCAAATTAAGTCAAAATCAGTCCATGTACATCCAATTTTTCTTTTCCAAAATGATCTTCTTTATTTTTCATATATAAAAATGACATTTAAGAACAGCCGGAGCAGCCGACGCGTTTCGTCCACTTGGGACTTCTTCAGGGCTGCAAAGTATATATATAAAACAATGTATAAATACAATGAATACCCACATACAATATCTACAGAACAAACAACATTATTATAAATCTTAGACAGATGCACATAAAGTACTAATGAGACGGAAGACAGAGGACAATAATATACTAAACATGTCAGGACATAAACAAATTAAAAACAAGGTTATAAATCAGTTAATCCTTGCTATTGATTTTATATTCAATAGTTTTCGATATCAGTAAGTAATCAACTCTATGGCATGTTTCCGGGTAAGTAGGAATTTTAAAACTGCACAATTGTGTGGTGCGACTGGTTTTTAGAAGATTGCATAAACCATCGTTAGTTGGGTCAGAGGGGATAAAAATAGCTAACGATGGTTTATGCAATCTTCTAAAAACCAGTCGCACCACACAATTGTGCAGTTTTAAAATTCCTACTTACCCGGAAACATGCCATAGAGTTGATTACTTACTGATATCGAAAACTATTGAATATAAAATCAATAGCAAGGATTAACTGATTTATAACCTTGTTTTTAATTTGTTTATGTCCTGACATGTTTAGTATATTATTGTCCTCTGTCTTCCGTCTCATTAGTACTTTATGTGCATCTGTCTAAGATTTATAATAATGTTGTTTGTTCTGTAGATATTGTATGTGGGTATTCATTGTATTTATACATTGTTTTATATATATACTTTGCAGCCCTGAAGAAGTCCCAAGTGGACAAAACGCGTCGGCTGCTCCGGCTGTTCTTAAATGTCATTTTTATATATGAAAAATAAAGAAGATCATTTTGGAAAAGATACAGTGCTTTACACTGGTGCTATGGATCCTTTATTAGTGAGAGTCTCTGAGGTGGGCAGATACAGTGCTTTACACTTTGGTGCTGGGGATTGTTTATTAGTGAAAGTCCCTGCCCTGACGTGGGCAGACACAATGCTTTACTCTTTGGTGCTGGGGATCGTTTATTAGTGAGAGTCTCTGAGGTGGGCAGATACAGTGATTTACACTGGTGGTAGGGATCGTTTATTAGTGAAAGTCCCTGCCCTGAGGTGGGCAGACACAATGCTTTACACTTTGGTGCCGGGGATCGTTTATTAGTGAGAGTCTCTGAGGTGGGCAGATACATTGCTTTACACTTTGGTGCTAGGGATCGTTTATTAGTGAGAGTCTCTGAGGTGGGCAGATACAGTGCTTTACACTTTGGTGCTAGGGATCGATTATTAGTGAAAGTCCCTGCCCTGAGGTGAGTAGACACAATGCTTTACAATTTGGTGCGAGGGATCGTTTATTAGTGAGAGTCTCTGAGGTGGGCAGATACAGTGATTTACACTTTGGTGCTGGGGATCGTTAATTAGTGAAAGTCCCTGCCCTGAGGTTGGCAGACACAATGCTTTACACTTTGGTGCCGGGGATCGTTTATTAGTGAGAGTCTCTGAGGTGGGCAGATATAGTGCTTTACACTTTCGTGCTGTGGATCGTTTATTAGTGAAAGTCCCTGACCTGAGGTGGGCAGACACAATGCTTTACACTTTGGTGCCGGGGATTGTTTACTAGTGAGAGTCTCTGAGGTTGGCAGATACAGTACTTTACACTTTGGTGCTGGGGATCGTTTATTAGTGAGAGCCTCTGAGGTGGGCAGATATAGTGCATAACACTTTGGTGCTGGGGATCGTTTATAAGTGAAATTCTCTGCCCTGAGGTGGGCAGACACAATGCTTTACACTTTGGTGCCGGGGATTGTTTACTAGTGAGAGTCTCTGAGGTGGGCAGATACAGTGCTTTACACTTTGGTGCTGGGGATTGTTTATTAGTGAAAGTCCCTGCCCTGACGTGGGCAGACACAATGCTTTACAATTTGGTGCTAGGGATCGTTTATTAGTGAAACTCTCTGAGGTGGGCAGATACAGTGCTTTACACCTTGGTGCCGGGGATCGTTTATTAGTGAGAGTCTCTGAGGTGGGCATATACAGTGCTTTACACTTTGGTACTAGGGGTCATTTACTAGTGAGAGTCTCTGAGGTGGGCAGATACAGTGCTTTACACTTTGGTGCTGGGGATCGTTTATTAGTGAAAGTCCCTGCCCTGAGGTGGGCAGACACAATGCTTTACACTTTGGTGCTGGGGATCATTTATTAGTGAGAGTCTCGGAGGTGGGCAGATACAGTGATTTACACTGGTGGTAGGGATCGTTTATTAGTGAAAGTCCCTGCCCTGAGGTGGGCAGACACAATGCTTTACACTTTGGTGCCGGGGATCGTTTATTAGTGAGAGTCTCTGAGGTGGGCAGATACAGTGCTTTACACTTTGGTGCTAGGGATCGTTTATTAGTGAGAGTCTCTGAGGTGGGCAGATACAGTGCTTAACACTTTGGTGCTAGGGATCGATTATTAGTGAAAGTCCCTGCCCTGAGGTGAGCAGACACAATGCTTTACAATTTGGTGCGAGGGATCGTTTATTAGTGAGAGTCTCTGAGGTGGGCAGATACAGTGATTTACACTTTGGTGCTGGGGATTGTTTATTAGTGAGAGTCTCTGACGTGGGCAGACACAATGCTTTACACTTTGGTGCCGGGGATTGTTTACTAGTGAGAGTCTCTGAGGTTGGCAGATACAGTACTTTACACAATGGTGCTGGGGATCGTTTATTAGTGAAAGTCCCTGCCCTGAGGTGGGCAGACACAATGCTTTACACTTTGGTGCCAGGGATTGTTTATTAGTGAGAGTCTCTGAGGTGTGCAGATACAGTGCTTTACACTGGTGCTAGGGATCCTTTATTAGTGAGAGTCTCTGAGGTGGGCAGATACAGTGCTTTACACTTTGGTGCTGGGGATTGTTTATTAGTGAAAGTCCCTGCCCTGACGTGGGCAGACACAATGCTTTACAATTTGGTGCTAGGGATCGTTTATTAGTGAAACTCTCTGAGGTGGGCAGATACAGTGCTTTAAACTTTGGTGCTGGGGATCGTTTATTAGTGAGAGTCTCTGAGGTGGGCATATACAGTTCCTTACACTTTGGTACTAGGGGTCATTTACTAGTGAGAGTCTCTGAGGTGGGCAGATACAGTGCTTTACACTTTGGTGCTGGGGATCGTTTATTATTGAAAGTCCCTGCCCTGAGGTGGGCAGACACAATGCTTTACTCTTTGGTGCTGGGGATCGTTTATTAGTGAAAGTCACTACCCTGAGGTAGTCAGACACAATGCTTTCCAATTTGGTGCTAGGGATCGTTTATTAGTGAGAATCTCTGAGGTGGGCAGATACCGTGCTTTACACTTTGGTGCTGGGGATCGTTTATAAGTGAAAATCTCTGCCCTGAGGTGGGCAGACACAATGCTTTACACTTTGGTGCCGGGGATTGTTTACTAGTGAGAGTCTCTGAGGTTGGCAGATACAGTACTTTACACTTTGGTGTTGGTGATCGTTTATTAGTGAAAGTCCCTGCCCTGAGGTGGGCAGACACAATGCTTTACACTTTGGTGCCGGAAATCGTTTATTAGTGAGAGTCTCTGAGGTGGGCAGATACAGTGCTTTACACTTTGGTGCTAGGGATCGTTTATTAGTGAGAGTCTCTGAGGTGGGCAGATACAGTGCTTTACACTTTGGTGCTAGGGATCGATTATTAGTGAAAGTCCCTGCCCTGAGGTGAGCAGACACAATGCTTTACAATTTGATGCGAGGGATCGTTTATTAGTGAGAGTCTCTGAGGTGGGCAGATACAGTGATTTACACTTTGGTGCTGGGGATCGTTAATTAGTGAAAGTCCCTGCCCTGAGGTTGGCAGACACAATGCTTTACACTTTGGTGCCGGGGATCGTTTATTAGTGAGAGTCTCTGAGGTGGGCAGATATAGTGCTTTACACTTTCGTGCTGTGGATCGTTTATTAGTGAAGGTCCCTGACCTGAGGTGGGCAGACACAATGCTTTACACTTTGGTGCCGGGGATTGTTTACTAGTGAGAGTCTCTGAGGTTGGCAGATACAGTACTTTACACTTTGGTGCTGGGGATCGTTTATTAGTGAAAGTCTCTGAGGTGGGCAGATATAGTGCTTTACACTTTGGTGCTGGGGATCGTTTATAAGTGAAAGTCTCTGCCCTGAGGTGGGCAGACACAATGCTTAACACTTTGGTGCCGGGGATCGTTTATTAGTGAGAGTCTCTGAGGTGGGCAGATATAGTGCTTTACACTTTGGTGCTGGGGATCGTTTATAAGTGAAAGTCTCTGCCCTGAGGTGGGCAGACACAATGCTTTACACTTTGGTGCCGGGGATTGTTTACTAGTGAGAGTCTCTGAGGTGGGCAGATACAGTGCTTTACACTTTGGTGCTGGGGATTGTTTATTAGTGAAAGTCCCTGCCCTGACGTGGGCAGACACAATGCTTTACAATTTGGTGCTAGGGTTCGTTTATTAGTGAAACTCTCTGAGGTGGGCAGATACAGTGCTTTACACTTTAGTGCCGGGGATCGTTTATTAGTGAGAGTCTCTGAGGTGGGCAGATACAGTGCTTTACACTTTGGTGCTGGGGATCGTTTATTAGTGAAAGTCCCTGCCCTGAGGTGGGCAGACACAATGCTTTACACTTTGGTGCTGGGGATCGTTTATTAGTGAGAGTCTCTGAGGTGGGCAGATACAGGGATTTACACTGATGGTAGGGATCGTTTATTAGTGAAAGTCCCTGCCCTGAGGTGGGCAGACACAATGCTTTACACTTTGGTGCCGGGGATCGTTTATTAGTGAGAGTCTCTGAGGTGGGCAGATACAGTGCTTTACACTTTGATGCTAGGGATCGTTTATTAGTGAGAGTCTCTGAGGTGGGCAGATACAGTGCTTTACACTTTGGTGCTAGGGATCGATTATTAGTGAAAGTCCCTGCCCTGAGGTGAGCAGACACAATGCTTTACAATTTGGTGCGAGGGATCGTTTATTAGTGAGAGTCTCTGAGGTGGGCAGATACAGTGATTTACACTTTGGTGCTAGGGATCGTTTATTAGTGAGAGTCTCTGAGGTGGGCAGATACAGTGCTTTACACTTTGGTGCTGTGGATCGTTTATTATTTAAAGTCCCTGACCTGAGGTGGGCAGACACAATGCTTTACACTTTGGTGCCGGGGATCGTTTATTTGTGAGAGTTTCTGAGGTGGGCAGATACAGTGCTTTACACTTTGGTGCTAGGGATCGTTTATTAGTGAGAGTCTCTGAGGTGGGCAGATACAGTGCTTTACACTTTGGTGCTGGGGATCGTTTATTAGTGAAAGTCCCTGCCCTGACGTGGGCAGACACAATGCTTTACAATTTGGAGCTAGGGATCGTTTATTAGTGAGACTCTCTGAGGTGGGCAGATACAGTGCTTTACAATTTGGTGCCGGGGATCGTTTATTAGTGAGAGTCTCTGAGGTGGGCATATACAGTGCTTTACACTTTGGTACTAGGGGTCGTTTGCTAGTGAGAGTCTCTGAGGTGGGCAGATACAATGCTTTACACTTTGGTGCTGGGGATCGTTTATTAGTGAAAGTCCCTGCCCTGAGGTGGGCAGACACAATGCTTTACAATTTGGTGCCAGGGATCATTTATTAGTGAGAGTCTCTGAGGTGGGCAGATACAGTGCTTTACACGTTGGTGCTAGGGATCGTTTATTAGTGAGAGTCTCTGAGGTGGGCAGATACAATGCTTTACACTTTGGTGCTGGGGATCGTTTATTAGTGAGAGTCTCTGAGGTGGGCAGATACAATGCTTTACACTTTGGTGCTGGGGATCGTTTATTAGTGAAAGTCCCTGCCCTGAGGTGGGCAGACACAATGCTTTACAATTTGGTGCTAGGGATCGTTTATTAGTGAGAGTCTCTGAGGTGAGCAGATACAGTGCTTTACACTTTGGTGCTGGAGATCGTTTATTAGTGAAAGTCCCTGCCCTGAGGTGAGCAGACACAATGCTTTACACTTTGGTGCCGGGGATCGTTTATTAGTGAGAGTCTCTGAGGTGGGCAGATACAGTGCTTTACACTTTGGTGCTAGGGATCGATTATTAGTGAAAGTCCCTGCCCTGAGGTGGGCAGACACAATGCTTTACAATTTGGTGCGAGGGATCGTTTATTAGTGAGAGTCTCTGAGGTGGGCAGATACAGTGCTTTACACTTTGGTGCTGGGGATCATTTATTAGTGAAAGTACCTGCCCTGGGGTGGGCAGACACAATGCTTTACACTTTGGTGCCGGGGATCGTTTATTAGTGAGAGTCTCTGAGGTGGGCAGATACAGTGCTTTACACTTTGGTGCTGTGGATCGTTTATTAGTGAAAGTCCCTGCCCTGAGGTGGGCAGACACAATGCTTTACACTTTGGTGCTAGGGATCGTTTATTAGTGAGAGTCTCTGAGGTGGGCAGATACAGTGCTTTACACTTTGGTGCCGGGGATCGTTTATTAGTGAGAGTCTCTGAGGTGGGCAGATACAGTGCTTTACACTTTGGTGCTAGGGATCGATTATTAGTGAAAGTCCCTGCCCTGAGGTGAGCAGACACAATGCTTTACAATTTGGTGCGAGGGATCGTTTATTAGTGAGAGTCTCTGAGGTGGGCAGATACAGTGATTTACACTTTGGTGCTAGGGATCGTTTATTAGTGAGAGTCTCTGAGGTGGGCAGATACAGTGCTTTACACTTTGGTGCTGTGGATCGTTTATTAGTTAAAGTCCCTGACCTGAGGTGGGCAGACACAATGCTTTACACTTTGGTGCCGGGGATCGTTTATTTGTGAGAGTTTCTGAGGTGGGCAGATACAGTGCTTTACACTTTGGTGCTAGGGATCGTTTATTAGTGAGAGTCTCTGAGGTGGGCAGATACAGTGCTTTACACTTTGGTGCTGGGGATCGTTTATTAGTGAAAGTCCCTGCCCTGACGTGGGCAGACACAATGCTTTAGAATTTGGAGCTAGGGATCGTTTATTAGTGAGACTCTCTGAGGTGGGCAGATACAGTGCTTTACAATTTGGTGCCGGGGATCGTTTATTAGTGAGAGTCTCTGAGGTGGGCATATACAGTGCTTTACACTTTGGTACTAGGGGTCGTTTGCTAGTGAGAGTCTCTGAGGTGGGCAGATACAGTGCTTTACACTTTGGTGCTGGGGATCGTTTATTAGTGAAAGTCCCTGCCCTGAGGTGGGCAGACACAATGCTTTACAATTTGGTGCCAGGGATCATTTATTAGTGAGAGTCTCTGAGGTGGGCAGATACAGTGCTTTACACGTTGGTGCTAGGGATCGTTTATTAGTGAAAGTCCCTGCCCTGAGGTGGGCAGATATAGTGCTTTACACTTTGGTGCTGGGGATCGTTTATAAGTGAAAGTCTCTGCCCTGAGGTGGGCAGACACAATGCTTCACACTTTGGTGCCGGGGATCGTTTATTAGTGAGAGTCTCTGAGGTGGGCAGATATAGTGCTTTACACTTTGGTGCTGGGGATCGTTTATAAGTGAAAGTCCCTGCCCTGAGGTGGGCAGACACAATGCTTTACAATTTGGTGCGAGGGATCGTTTATTAGTGAGAGTCTCTGAGGTGGGCAGATACAGTGCTTTACACTTTGGTGCTGGGGATCATTTATTAGTGAAAGTACCTGCCCTGGGGTGGGCAGACACAATGCTTTACACTTTGGTGCCGGGGATCGTTTATTAGTGAGAGTCTCTGAGGTGGGCAGATACAGTGCTTTACACTTTGGTGCTAGGGATCGTTTATTAGTGAGAGTCTCTGATTTGGGCAGATACAGTGCTTTACACTTTGGTGCTAGGGATCGATTATTAGTGAAAGTCCCTGCCCTGAGGTGGGCAGACACAATGCTTTACAATTTGGTGCGAGGGATCGTTTATTAGTGAGAGTCTCTGAGGTGGGCAGATACAGTGCTTTACACTTTGGTGCTGGGGATCATTTATTAGTGAAAGTACCTGCCCTGGGGTGGGCAGACACAATGCTTTACACTTTGGTGCCGGGGATCGTTTATTAGTGAGAGTCTCTGAGGTGGGCAGATACAGTGCTTTACACTTTGGTGCTGTGGATCGTTTATTAGTGAAAGTCCCTGCCCTGAGGTGGGCAGACACAATGCTTTACACTTTGGTGCTAGGGATCGTTTATTAGTGAGAGTCTCTGAGGTGGGCAGATACAGTGCTTTACACTTTGGTGCCGGGGATCGTTTATTAGTGAGAGTCTCTGAGGTGGGCAGATACAGTGCTTTACACTTTGGTGCTAGGGATCGATTATTAGTGAAAGTCCCTGCCCTGAGGTGAGCAGACACAATGCTTTACAATTTGGTGCGAGGGATCGTTTATTAGTGAGAGTCTCTGAGGTGGGCAGATACAGTGATTTACACTTTGGTGCTAGGGATCGTTTATTAGTGAGAGTCTCTGAGGTGGGCAGATACAGTGCTTTACACTTTGGTGCTGTGGATCGTTTATTAGTTAAAGTCCCTGACCTGAGGTGGGCAGACACAATGCTTTACACTTTGGTGCCGGGGATCGTTTATTTGTGAGAGTTTCTGAGGTGGGCAGATACAGTGCTTTACACTTTGGTGCTAGGGATCGTTTATTAGTGAGAGTCTCTGAGGTGGGCAGATACAGTGCTTTACACTTTGGTGCTGGGGATCGTTTATTAGTGAAAGTCCCTGCCCTGACGTGGGCAGACACAATGCTTTAGAATTTGGAGCTAGGGATCGTTTATTAGTGAGACTCTCTGAGGTGGGCAGATACAGTGCTTTACAATTTGGTGCCGGGGATCGTTTATTAGTGAGAGTCTCTGAGGTGGGCATATACAGTGCTTTACACTTTGGTACTAGGGGTCGTTTGCTAGTGAGAGTCTCTGAGGTGGGCAGATACAGTGCTTTACACTTTGGTGCTGGGGATCGTTTATTAGTGAAAGTCCCTGCCCTGAGGTGGGCAGACACAATGCTTTACAATTTGGTGCCAGGGATCATTTATTAGTGAGAGTCTCTGAGGTGGGCAGATACAGTGCTTTACACGTTGGTGCTAGGGATCGTTTATTAGTGAAAGTCCCTGCCCTGAGGTGGGCAGATATAGTGCTTTACACTTTGGTGCTGGGGATCGTTTATAAGTGAAAGTCTCTGCCCTGAGGTGGGCAGACACAATGCTTCACACTTTGGTGCCGGGGATCGTTTATTAGTGAGAGTCTCTGAGGTGGGCAGATATAGTGCTTTACACTTTGGTGCTGGGGATCGTTTATAAGTGAAAGTCTCTGCCCTGAGGTGGGCAGACACAATGCTTTACACTTTGGTGCCGGGGATTGTTTACTAGTGAGAGTCTCTGAGGTGGGCAGATACAGTGCTTTACACTTTGGTGCTGGGGATTGTTTATTAGTGAAAGTCCCTGCCCTGACGTGGGCAGACACAATGCTTTACAATTTGGTGCTAGGGTTCGTTTATTAGTGAAACTCTCTGAGGTGGGCAGATACAGTGCTTTACACTTTAGTGCCGGGGATCGTTTATTAGTGAGAGTCTCTGAGGTGGGCATATACAGTGCTTTACACTTTGGTACTAGGGGTCATTTACTAGTGAGAGTCTCTGAGGTGGGCAGATACAGTGCTTTACACTTTGGTGCTGGGGATCGTTTATTAGTGAAAGTCCCTGCCCTGAGGTGGGCAGACACAATGCTTTACACTTTGGTGCTGGGGATCGTTTATTAGTGAGAGTCTCTGAGGTGGGCAGATACAGGGATTTACACTGATGGTAGGGATCGTTTATTAGTGAAAGTCCCTGCCCTGAGGTGGGCAGACACAATGCTTTACACTTTGGTGCCGGGGATCGTTTATTAGTGAGAGTCTCTGAGGTGGGCAGATACAGTGCTTTACACTTTGATGCTAGGGATCGTTTATTAGTGAGAGTCTCTGAGGTGGGCAGATACAGTGCTTTACACTTTGGTGCTAGGGATCGATTATTAGTGAAAGTCCCTGCCCTGAGGTGAGCAGACACAATGCTTTACAATTTGGTGCGAGGGATCGTTTATTAGTGAGAGTCTCTGAGGTGGGCAGATACAGTGATTTACACTTTGGTGCTAGGGATCGTTTATTAGTGAGAGTCTCTGAGGTGGGCAGATACAGTGCTTTACACTTTGGTGCTGTGGATCGTTTATTATTTAAAGTCCCTGACCTGAGGTGGGCAGACACAATGCTTTACACTTTGGTGCCGGGGATCGTTTATTTGTGAGAGTTTCTGAGGTGGGCAGATACAGTGCTTTACACTTTGGTGCTAGGGATCGTTTATTAGTGAGAGTCTCTGAGGTGGGCAGATACAGTGCTTTACACTTTGGTGCTGGGGATCGTTTATTAGTGAAAGTCCCTGCCCTGACGTGGGCAGACACAATGCTTTACAATTTGGAGCTAGGGATCGTTTATTAGTGAGACTCTCTGAGGTGGGCAGATACAGTGCTTTACAATTTGGTGCCGGGGATCGTTTATTAGTGAGAGTCTCTGAGGTGGGCATATACAGTGCTTTACACTTTGGTACTAGGGGTCGTTTGCTAGTGAGAGTCTCTGAGGTGGGCAGATACAATGCTTTACACTTTGGTGCTGGGGATCGTTTATTAGTGAAAGTCCCTGCCCTGAGGTGGGCAGACACAATGCTTTACAATTTGGTGCCAGGGATCATTTATTAGTGAGAGTCTCTGAGGTGGGCAGATACAGTGCTTTACACGTTGGTGCTAGGGATCGTTTATTAGTGAGAGTCTCTGAGGTGGGCAGATACAATGCTTTACACTTTGGTGCTGGGGATCGTTTATTAGTGAGAGTCTCTGAGGTGGGCAGATACAATGCTTTACACTTTGGTGCTGGGGATCGTTTATTAGTGAAAGTCCCTGCCCTGAGGTGGGCAGACACAATGCTTTACAATTTGGTGCTAGGGATCGTTTATTAGTGAGAGTCTCTGAGGTGAGCAGATACAGTGCTTTACACTTTGGTGCTGGAGATCGTTTATTAGTGAAAGTCCCTGCCCTGAGGTGAGCAGACACAATGCTTTACACTTTGGTGCCGGGGATCGTTTATTAGTGAGAGTCTCTGAGGTGGGCAGATACAGTGCTTTACACTTTGGTGCTAGGGATCGTTTATTAGTGAGAGTCTCTGATTTGGGCAGATACAGTGCTTTACACTTTGGTGCTAGGGATCGATTATTAGTGAAAGTCCCTGCCCTGAGGTGGGCAGACACAATGCTTTACAATTTGGTGCGAGGGATCGTTTATTAGTGAGAGTCTCTGAGGTGGGCAGATACAGTGCTTTACACTTTGGTGCTGGGGATCATTTATTAGTGAAAGTACCTGCCCTGGGGTGGGCAGACACAATGCTTTACACTTTGGTGCCGGGGATCGTTTATTAGTGAGAGTCTCTGAGGTGGGCAGATACAGTGCTTTACACTTTGGTGCTGTGGATCGTTTATTAGTGAAAGTCCCTGCCCTGAGGTGGGCAGACACAATGCTTTACACTTTGGTGCTAGGGATCGTTTATTAGTGAGAGTCTCTGAGGTGGGCAGATACAGTGCTTTACACTTTGGTGCCGGGGATCGTTTATTAGTGAGAGTCTCTGAGGTGGGCAGATACAGTGCTTTACACTTTGGTGCTAGGGATCGATTATTAGTGAAAGTCCCTGCCCTGAGGTGAGCAGACACAATGCTTTACAATTTGGTGCGAGGGATCGTTTATTAGTGAGAGTCTCTGAGGTGGGCAGATACAGTGATTTACACTTTGGTGCTAGGGATCGTTTATTAGTGAGAGTCTCTGAGGTGGGCAGATACAGTGCTTTACACTTTGGTGCTGTGGATCGTTTATTAGTTAAAGTCCCTGACCTGAGGTGGGCAGACACAATGCTTTACACTTTGGTGCCGGGGATCGTTTATTTGTGAGAGTTTCTGAGGTGGGCAGATACAGTGCTTTACACTTTGGTGCTAGGGATCGTTTATTAGTGAGAGTCTCTGAGGTGGGCAGATACAGTGCTTTACACTTTGGTGCTGGGGATCGTTTATTAGTGAAAGTCCCTGCCCTGACGTGGGCAGACACAATGCTTTAGAATTTGGAGCTAGGGTTCGTTTATTAGTGAGACTCTCTGAGGTGGGCAGATACAGTGCTTTACAATTTGGTGCCGGGGATCGTTTATTAGTGAGAGTCTCTGAGGTGGGCATATACAGTGCTTTACACTTTGGTACTAGGGGTCGTTTGCTAGTGAGAGTCTCTGAGGTGGGCAGATACAGTGCTTTACACTTTGGTGCTGGGGATCGTTTATTAGTGAAAGTCCCTGCCCTGAGGTGGGCAGACACAATGCTTTACAATTTGGTGCCAGGGATCATTTATTAGTGAGAGTCTCTGAGGTGGGCAGATACAGTGCTTTACACGTTGGTGCTAGGGATCGTTTATTAGTGAGAGTCTCTGAGGTGGGCAGATACAATGCTTTACACTTTGAAGCTGGGGATCGTTTATTAGTGAAAGTCCCTGCCCTGAGGTGGGCAGACACAATGCTTTACAATTTGGTGCTAGGGATCGTTTATTAGTGAGAGTCTCTGAGGTGGGCAGATACAGTGCTTTACACTTTGGTGCTGGAGATCGTTTATTAGTGAAAGTCCCTGCCCTGAGGTGAGCAGACACAATGCTTTACACTTTGGTGCCGGGGATCGTTTATTAGTGAGAGTCTCTGAGGTGGGCAGATACAGTGCTTTACACTTTGGTGCTAGGGATCGTTTATTAGTGAGAGTCTCTGATTTGGGCAGATACAGTGCTTTACACTTTGGTGCTAGGGATCGATTATTAGTGAAAGTCCCTGCCCTGAGGTGGGCAGACACAATGCTTTACAATTTGGTGCGAGGGATCGTTTATTAGTGAGAGTCTCTGAGGTGGGCAGATACAGTGCTTTACACTTTGGTGCTGGGGATCATTTATTAGTGAAAGTACCTGCCCTGAGGTGGGCAGACACAATGCTTTACACTTTGGTGCCGGGGATCGTTTATTAGTGAGAGTCTCTGAGGTGGGCAGATACAGTGCTTTACACTTTGGTGCTGTGGATCGTTTATTAGTGAAAGTCCCTGCCCTGAGGTGGGCAGACACAATGCTTTACACTTTGGTGCTAGGGATCGTTTATTAGTGAGAGTCTCTGAGGTGGGCAGATACAGTGCTTTACACTTTGGTGCCGGGGATCGTTTATTAGTGAGAGTCTCTGAGGTGGGCAGATACAGTGCTTTACACTTTGGTGCTGGGGATCATTTATTAGTGAAAGTCCCTGCCCTCAGGTGGGCAGACACAATGATTTACACTTTGGTGCTGGGGATCGTTTATTAGTGAGAGTCTCTGAGGTGGGCAGATACAGTGCTTTACACTGGTGCTAGGGATCGTTTATTAGTGAGAGTCTCTGAGGTGGCCAGATACATTGCTTTACACATTTGTGCTGGGGATCGTTTACTAGTGAAAGTCCCTGTCCTGTGGTGGGCAGACACAATGCTTTACAATTTGGTGCTAGGGATCGTTTATTAGTGAGAGTCTCTGAGGTGGTCAGATGCAGTGCTTTACACTTTGGTGCTAGGGATCGTTTATTAGTGAGAGTCTCTGAGGTGGGCATATACAGTGCTTTACACTTTGGTGCTGTGGATCGTTTATTAGTGAAAGTCCCTGCCCTGAGGTGGGCAGACACAATGCTTTACACTTTGGTGCTAGGGATCGTTTATTAGTGAGAGTCTCTGAGGTGGGCAGATACAGTGCTTTACACTGGTGCTAGGGATCCTTTATTAGTGAGAGTCTCTGAGGTGGGCAGATACAGTGCTTTACACTTTGGTGCTGGGGATTGTTTATTAGTGAAAGTCCCTGCCCTGACGTGGGCAGACACAATGCTTTACAATTTGGTGCTAGAGATTGTTTATTAGTGAAACTCTCTGAGGTGGGCAGATACAGTGCTTTACACTTTGGTGCCGGGGATCGTTTATTAGTGAGAGTCTCTGAGTTGGGCATATACAGTTCCTTACACTTTGGTACTAGGGGTCATTTACTAGTGAGAGTCTCTGAGGTGGGCAGATACAGTGCTTTACACTTTGGTGCTGGGGATCGTTTATTAGTGAAAGTCCCTGCCCTGAGGTGGGCAGACACAATGCTTTACTCTTTGGTGCTGGGGATCGTTTATTAGTGAAAGTCACTACCCTGAGGTAGTCAGACACAATGCTTTCCAATTTGGTGCTAGGGATCGTTTATTAGTGAGAATCTCTGAGGTGGGCAGATACAGTGCTTTACACTTTGGTGCTGGGGATCGTTTATAAGTGAAAATCTCTGCCCTGAGGTGGGCAGACACAATGCTTTACACTTTGGTGCCGGGGATTGTTTACTAGTGAGAGTCTCTGAGGTTGGCAGATACAGTACTTTACACTTTGGTGCTGGGGATCGTTTATTAGTGAAAGTCCCTGCCCTGAGGTGGGCAGACACAATGCTTTACACTTTGGTGCCGGGGATTGTTTATTAGTGAGAGTCTCTGAGGTGGGCAGATACAGTGCTTTACACTGGTGCTATGGATCCTTTATTAGTGAGAGTCTCTGAGGTGGGCAGATACAGTGCTTTACACTTTGGTGCTGGGGATTGTTTATTAGTGAAAGTCCCTGCCCTGACGTGGGCAGACACAATGCTTTACTCTTTGGTGCTGGGGATCGTTTATTAGTGAGAGTCTCTGAGGTGGGCAGATACAGTGATTTACACTGGTGGTAGGGATCGTTTATTAGTGAAAGTCCCTGCCCTGAGGTGGGCAGACACAATGCTTTACACTTTGGTGCCGGGGATTGTTTATTAGTGAGAGTCTCTGAGGTGGGCAGATACAGTGCTTTACACTGGTGCTAGGGATCGTTTATTAGTGAGAGTCTCTGAGGTGGGCAGATACAGTGCTTTACACTGGTGCTAGGGATCCTTTATTAGTGAGAGTCTCTGAGGTGGGCAGATACAGTGCTTTACACTTTGGTGCTGGGGATTGTTTATTAGTGAAAGTCCCTGCCCTGACGTGGGCAGACACAATGCTTTACAATTTGGTGCTAGAGATTGTTTATTAGTGAAACTCTCTGAGGTGGGCAGATACAGTGCTTTACACTTTGGTGCCGGGGATCGTTTATTAGTGAGAGTCTCTGAGTTGGGCATATACAGTTCCTTACACTTTGGTACTAGGGGTCATTTACTAGTGAGAGTCTCTGAGGTGGGCAGATACAGTGCTTTACACTTTGGTGCTGGGGATCGTTTATTAGTGAAAGTCCCTGCCCTGAGGTGGGCAGACACAATGCTTTACTCTTTGGTGCTGGGGATCGTTTATTAGTGAAAGTCACTACCCTGAGGTAGTCAGACACAATGCTTTCCAATTTGGTGCTAGGGATCGTTTATTAGTGAGAATCTCTGAGGTGGGCAGATACAGTGCTTTACACTTTGGTGCTGGGGATCGTTTATAAGTGAAAATCTCTGCCCTGAGGTGGGCAGACACAATGCTTTACACTTTGGTGCCGGGGATTGTTTACTAGTGAGAGTCTCTGAGGTTGGCAGATACAGTACTTTACACTTTGGTGCTGGGGATCGTTTATTAGTGAAAGTCCCTGCCCTGAGGTGGGCAGACACAATGCTTTACACTTTGGTGCCGGGGATTGTTTATTAGTGAGAGTCTCTGAGGTGGGCAGATACAGTGCTTTACACTGGTGCTATGGATCCTTTATTAGTGAGAGTCTCTGAGGTGGGCAGATACAGTGCTTTACACTTTGGTGCTGGGGATTGTTTATTAGTGAAAGTCCCTGCCCTGACGTGGGCAGACACAATGCTTTACTCTTTGGTGCTGGGGATCGTTTATTAGTGAGAGTCTCTGAGGTGGGCAGATACAGTGATTTACACTGGTGGTAGGGATCGTTTATTAGTGAAAGTCCCTGCCCTGAGGTGGGCAGACACAATGCTTTACACTTTGGTGCCGGGGATCGTTTATTAGTGAGAGTCTCTGAGGTGGGCAGATACATTGCTTTACACTTTGGTGCTAGGGATCGTTTATTAGTGAGAGTCTCTGAGGTGGGCAGATACAGTGCTTTACACTTTGGTGCTAGGGATCGATTATTAGTGAAAGTCCCTGCCCTGAGGTGAGTAGACACAATGCTTTACAATTTGGTGCGAGGGATCGTTTATTAGTGAGAGTCTCTGAGGTGGGCAGATACAGTGATTTACACTTTGGTGCTGGGGATCGTTAATTAGTGAAAGTCCCTGCCCTGAGGTTGGCAGACACAATGCTTTACACTTTGGTGCCGGGGATCGTTTATTAGTGAGAGTCTCTGAGGTGGGCAGATATAGTGCTTTACACTTTCGTGCTGTGGATCGTTTATTAGTGAAAGTCCCTGACCTGAGGTGGGCAGACACAATGCTTTACACTTTGGTGCCGGGGATTGTTTACTAGTGAGAGTCTCTGAGGTTGGCAGATACAGTACTTTACACTTTGGTGCTGGGGATCGTTTATTAGTGAAACTCTCTGAGGTGGGCAGATATAGTGCTTTACACTTTGGTGCTGGGGATTGTTTATAAGTGAAAGTCTCTGTCCTGAGGTGGGCAGACACAATGCTTTACACTTTGGTGCCGGGGATCGTTTATTAGTGAGAGTCTCTGAGGTGGGCAGATATAGTGCTTTACACTTTGGTGCTGGGGATCGTTTATAAGTGAAAGTCTCTGCCCTGAGGTGGGCAGACACAATGCTTTACACTTTGGTGCCGGGGATTGTTTACTAGTGAGAGTCTCTGAGGTGGGCAGATACAGTGCTTTACACTTTGGTGCTGGGGATTGTTTATTAGTGAAAGTCCCTGCCCTGACGTGGGCAGACACAATGCTTTACAATTTGGTGCTAGGGATCGTTAATTAGTGAAACTCTCTGAGGTGGGCAGATACAGTGCTTTACACTTTGGTGCTGGGGATCGTTTATTAGTGAGAGTCTCTGAGTTGGGCATATACAGTTCCTTACACTTTGGTACTAGGGGTCATTTACTAGTGAGAGTCTCTGAGGTGGGCAGATACAGTGCTTTACACTTTGGTGCTGGGGATCGTTTATTAGTGAAAGTCCCTGCCCTGAGGTGGGCAGACACAATGCTTTACACTTTGGTGCTGGGGATCGTTTATTAGTGAGAGTCTCTGAGGTGGGCAGATACAGTGATTTACACTGGTGGTAGGGATCGTTTATTAGTGAAAGTCCCTGCCCTGAGGTGGGCAGACACAATGCTTTACACTTTGGTGCCGGGGATCGTTTATTAGTGAGAGTCTCTGAGGTGGGCAGATACAGTGCTTTACACTTTGATGCTAGGGATCGTTTATTAGTGAGAGTCTCTGAGGTGGGCAGATACAGTGCTTTACACTTTGGTGCTAGGGATCGATTATTAGTGAAAGTCCCTTCCCTCTGGTGAGAAGACACAATGCTTTACAATTTGGTGCGAGGGATCGTTTATTAGTGAGAGTCTCTGAGGTGGGCAGATACAGTGATTTACACTTTGGTGCTAGGGATCGTTTATTAGTGAGAGTCTCTGAGGTGGGCAGATACAGTGCTTTACACTTTGGTGCTGTGGATCGTTTATTAGTTAAAGTCCCTGACCTGAGGTGGGCAGACACAATGCTTTACACTTTGGTGCCGGGGATCGTTTATTTGTGAGAGTTTCTGAGGTGGGCAGATACAGTGCTTTACACTTTGGTGCTTGGGATCGTTTATTAGTGAGAGTCTCTGAGGTGGGCAGATACAATGCTTTACACTTTGGTGCTGGGGATCGTTTATTAGTGAAAGTCCCTGCCCAGAGGTGGGCAGACACAATGCTTTACAATTTGGTGCTAGGGATCGTTTATTAGTGAGAGTCTCTGAGGTGGGCAGATACAGTGCTTTACACTTTGGTGCTGGAGATCGTTTATTAGTGAAAGTCCCTGCCCTGAGGTGAGCAGACACAATGCTTTACACTTTGGTGCCGGGGATCGTTTATTAGTGAGAGTCTCTGAGGTGGGCAGATACAGTGCTTTACACTTTGGTGCTAGGGATCGTTTATTAGTGAGAGTCTCTGATTTGGGCAGATACAGTGCTTTACACTTTGGTGCTAGGGATCGATTATTAGTGAAAGTCCCTGCCCTGAGGTGGGCAGACACAATGCATTACAATTTGGTGCGAGGGATCGTTTATTAGTGAGAGTCTCTGAGGTGGGCAGATACAGTGCTTTACACTTTGGTGCTGGGGATCATTTATTAGTGAAAGTACCTGCCCTGAGGTGGGCAGACACAATGCTTTACACTTTGGTGCCGGGGATCGTTTATTAGTGAGAGTCTCTGAGGTGGGCAGATACAGTGCTTTACACTTTGGTGCTGTGGATCGTTTATTAGTGAAAGTCCCTGCCCTGAGGTGGGCAGACACAATGCTTTACACTTTGGTGCTAGGGATCGTTTATTAGTGAGAGTCTCTGAGGTGGGCAGATACAGTGCTTTACACTTTGGTGCCGGGGATCGTTTATTAGTGAGAGTCTCTGAGGTGGGCAGATACAGTGCTTTACACTTTGGTGCTGGGGATCATTTATTAGTGAAAGTCCCTGCCCTCAGGTGGGCAGACACAATGATTTACACTTTGGTGCTGGGGATCGTTTATTAGTGAGAGTCTCTGAGGTGGGCAGATACAGTGCTTTACACTGGTGCTAGGGATCATTTATTAGTGAGAGTCTCTGAGGTGGCCAGATACATTGCTTTACACATTTGTGCTGGGGATCGTTTACTAGTGAAAGTCCCTGCCCTATGGTGGGCAGACACAATGCTTTACAATTTGGTGCTAGGGATCGTTTATTAGTGAGAGTCTCTGAGGTGGTCAGATGCAGTGCTTTACACTTTGGTGCTAGGGATCGTTTATTAGTGAGAGTCTCTGAGGTGGGCATATACAGTGCTTTACACTTTGGTGCTGTGGATCATTTATTAGTGAAAGTCCCTGCCCTGAGGTGGGCAGACACAATGCTTTACACTTTGGTGCTAGGGATCGTTTATTAGTGAGAGTCTCTGAGGTGGGCAGATACAGTGCTTTACACTGGTGCTAGGGATCCTTTATTAGTGAGAGTCTCTGAGGTGGGCAGATACAGTGCTTTACACTTTGGTGCTGGGGATTGTTTATTAGTGAAAGTCCCTGCCCTGACGTGGGCAGACACAATGCTTTACAATTTGGTGCTAGAGATTGTTTATTAGTGAAACTCTCTGAGGTGGGCAGATACAGTGCTTTACACTTTGGTGCCGGGGATCGTTTATTAGTGAGAGTCTCTGAGTTGGGCATATACAGTTCCTTACACTTTGGTACTAGGGGTCATTTACTAGTGAGAGTCTCTGAGGTGGGCAGATACAGTGCTTTACACTTTGGTGCTGGGGATCGTTTATTAGTGAAAGTCCCTGCCCTGAGGTGGGCAGACACAATGCTTTACTCTTTGGTGCTGGGGATCGTTTATTAGTGAAAGTCACTACCCTGAGGTAGTCAGACACAATGCTTTCCAATTTGGTGCTAGGGATCGTTTATTAGTGAGAATCTCTGAGGTGGGCAGATACAGTGCTTTACACTTTGGTGCTGGGGATCGTTTATAAGTGAAAATCTCTGCCCTGAGGTGGGCAGACACAATGCTTTACACTTTGGTGCCGGGGATTGTTTACTAGTGAGAGTCTCTGAGGTTGGCAGATACAGTACTTTACACTTTGGTGCTGGGGATCGTTTATTAGTGAAAGTCCCTGCCCTGAGGTGGGCAGACACAATACTTTACACTTTGGTGCCGGGGATTGTTTATTAGTGAGAGTCTCTGAGGTGGGCAGATACAGTGCTTTACACTGGTGCTATGGATCCTTTATTAGTGAGAGTCTCTGAGGTGGGCAGATACAGTGCTTTACACTTTGGTGCTGGGGATTGTTTATTTGTGAAAGTCCCTGCCCTGACGTGGGCAGACACAATGCTTTACTCTTTGGTGCTGGGGATCGTTTATTAGTGAGAGTCTCTGAGGTGGGCAGATACAGTGATTTACACTGGTGGTAGGGATCGTTTATTAGTGAAAGTCCCTGCCCTGAGGTGGGCAGACACAATGCTTTACACTTTGGTGCCGGGGATCGTTTATTAGTGAGAGTCTCTGAGGTGGGCAGATACATTGCTTTACACTTTGGTGCTAGGGATCGTTTATTAGTGAGAGTCTCTGAGGTGGGCAGATACAGTGCTTTACACTTTGGTGCTAGGGATCGATTATTAGTGAAAGTCCCTGCCCTGAGGTGAGTAGACACAATGCTTTACAATTTGGTGCGAGGGATCGTTTATTAGTGAGAGTCTCTGAGGTGGGCAGATACAGTGATTTACACTTTGGTGCTGGCGATCGTTAATTAGTGAAAGTCCCTGCCCTGAGGTTGGCAGAAACAATGCTTTACACTTTGGTGCCGGGGATCGTTTATTAGTGAGAGTCTCTGAGGTGGGCAGATATAGTGCTTTACACTTTCGTGCTGTGGATCGTTTATTAGTGAAAGTCCCTGACCTGAGGTGGGCAGACACAATGCTTTACACTTTGGTGCCGGGGATTGTTTACTAGTGAGAGTCTCTGAGGTTGGCAGATACAGTACTTTACACTTTGGTGCTGGGGATCGTTTATTAGTGAAACTCTCTGAGGTGGGCAGATATAGTGCTTTACACTTTGGTGCTGGGGATCGTTTATAAGTGAAAGTCTCTGCCCTGAGGTGGGCAGACACAATGCTTTACACTTTGGTGCCGGGGATTGTTTACTAGTGAGAGTCTCTGAGGTGGGCAGATACAGTGCTTTACACTTTGGTGCTGGGGATTGTTTATTAGTGAAAGTCCCTGCCCTGACGTGGGCAGACACAATGCTTTACAATTTGGTGCTAGGGATCGTTAATTGGTGAAACTCTCTGAGGTGGGCAGATACAGTGCTTTACACTTTGGTGCTGGGAATCGTTTATTAGTGAGAGTCTCTGAGTTGGGCATATACAGTTCCTTACACTTTGGTACTAGGGGTCATTTACTAGTGAGAGTCTCTGAGGTGGGCAGATACAGTGCTTTACACTTTGGTGCTGGGGATCGTTTATTAGTGAAAGTCCCTGCCCTGAGGTGGGCAGACACAATGCTTTACACTTTGGTGCTGGGGATCGTTTATTAGTGAGAGTCTCTGAGGTGGGCAGATACAGTGATTTACACTGGTGGTAGGGATCGTTTATTAGTGAAAGTCCCTGCCCTGAGGTGGGCAGACACAATGCTTTACACTTTGGTGCCGGGGATCGTTTATTAGTGAGAGTCTCTGAGGTGGGCAGATACAGTGCTTTACACTTTGATGCTAGGGATCGTTTATTAGTGAGAGTCTCTGAGGTGGGCAGATACAGTGCTTTACACTTTGGTGCTAGGGATCGATTATTAGTGAAAGTCCCTGCCCTGAGGTGAGAAGACACAATGCTTTACAATTTGGTGCGAGGGATCGTTTATTAGTGAGAGTCTCTGAGGTGGGCAGATACAGTGATTTACACTTTGGTGCTAGGGATCGTTTATTAGTGAGAGTCTCTGAGGTGGGCAGATACAGTGCTTTACACTTTGGTGCTGTGGATCGTTTATTAGTTAAAGTCCCTGACCTGAGGTGGGCAGACACAATGCTTTACACTTTGGTGCCGGGGATCGTTTATTTGTGAGAGTTTCTGAGGTGGGCAGATACAGTGCTTTACACTTTGGTGCTTGGGATCGTTTATTAGTGAGAGTCTCTGAGGTGGGCAGATACAGTGCTTTACACTTTGGTGCTGGGGATCGTTTATTAGGGAAAGTCCCTGCCCTGACGTGGGCAGACACAATGCTTTACAATTTGGAGCTAGGGATCGTTTATTAGTGAGACTCTCTGAGGTGGGCAGATACAGTGCTTTACAATTTGGTGCCGGGGATCGTTTGTTAGTGAGAGTCTCTGAGGTGGGCATATACAGTGCTTTACACTTTGGTACTAGGGGTCGTTTACTAGTGAGAGTCTCTGAGGTGGGCAGATACAGTGCTTTACACTTTGGTGCTGGGGATCGTTTATTAGTGAAAGTCCCTGCCCTGAGGTGGGCAGACACAATGCTTTACAATTTGGTGCCAGGGATCATTTATTAGTGAGAGTCTCTGAGGTGGGCAGATACAGTGCTTTACACGTTGGTGCTAGGGATCGTTTATTAGTCGAGAGTCTCTGAGGTGGGCAGATACAATGCTTTACACTTTGGTGCTGGGGATCGTTTATTAGTGAAAGTCCCTGCCCTGAGGTGGGCAGACACAATGCTTTACAATTTGGTGCTAGGGATCGTTTATTAGTGAGAGTCTCTGAGGTGGGCAGACACAGTGCTTTACACTTTGGTGCTGGAGATCGTTTATTAGTGAAAGTCCCTGCCCTGAGGTGGGCAGACACAATGCTTTACACTTTGGTGCCGGGGATCGTTTATTAGTGAGAGTCTCTGAGGTGGGCAGATACAGTGCTTTACACTTTGCTGCTAGGGATCGTTTATTAGTGAGAGTCTCTGAGGTGGGCAGATATAGTGCTTTACACTTTGGTGCTAGGGATCGATTATTAGTGAAAGTCCCTGCCCTGAGGTGGGCAGACACAATGCTTTACAATTTGGTGCGAGGGATCGTTTATTAGTGAGAGTCTCTGAGGTGGGCAGATACAGTGCTTTACACTTTGGTGCTGAGGATCGTTTATTAGTGAAAGTACCTGCCCTGAGGTGGGCAGACACAATGCTTTACACTTTGGTGCCGGGGATCGTTTATTAGTGAGAGTCTCTGAGGTGGGCAGATACCGTGCTTTACACTTTGGTGCTGTGGATCGTTTATTAGTGAAAGTCCCTGCCCTGAGGTGGGCAGACACAATGCTTTACACTTTGGTGCTAGGGATCGTTTATTAGTGAGAGTCTCTGAGGTGGGCAGATACAGTGCTTCACACTTTGGTGCCGGGGATCGTTTATTAGTGAGAGTCTCTGAGGTGGGCAGATACAGTGCTTTACACTTTGGTGCTGGGGATCATTTATTAGTGAAAGTCCCTGCCCTCAGGTGGGCAGACACAATGCTTCACACTTTGGTGCTGGGGATCGTTTATTAGTGAGAGTCTCTGAGGTGGGCAGATACAGTGCTTTACACTGGTGCTAGGGATCGTTTATTAGTGAGAGTCTCTGAGGTGGCCAGATACATTGCTTTACACGTTTGTGCTGGGGATCGTTTACTAGTGAAAGTCCCTGCCCTGTGGTGGGCAGACACAATGCTTTACAATTTGGTGCTAGGGATCGTTTATTAGTGAGAGTCTCTGAGGTGGGCAGATGCAGTGCTTTACACTTTGGTGCTAGGGATCGTTTATTAGTGAGAGTCTCTGAGGTGGGCATATACAGTTCTTTACACTTTGGTGCTGGGGATAGTTTATTAGTGAAAGTCCCTGCCCTGAGGTGGGCAGACACAATGCTTTACAATTTGGTGCTATGGATCGTTTATTAGTGAGAGTCTCTGAGGTGGGCAGATACAGCGCTTTACACTTTGGTGCAGGGGATCGTTTATTAGTGACGGTCCCCGCCCTGAGGTGGGCAGACACAATGCTTTACACTTTTGTGCCGGGGATCGTTTATCAGTGAGAGTCTCTAAGGTTGGCAGATACAGTGCTTTACACTGGTGCTAGGGATCGTTTATTAGTGAGAGTCTCTGAGGGGCCAGATACAGTGCTTTACACTTTGGTGCTGGGGATCGTTTATTAGTTAAAGTCCCTGCCGTGAGGTGGGCAGACACAATGCTTTACAATTTGGTGCTAGGGATTGTTTATTAGTGAGAGTCTCTGAGGTGGGCAGACACAGTGCTTTACACTTTGGTGCTGGGGATCGTTTATTAGTGAAAGTCCCTGCCCTGAGGTGGGCAGACACAATGCTTTACACTTTGGTACCGGGGATCGTTTATTAGTGAGAGTCTCTGAGGTGGGCAGATACAGTGCTTTACATTTTGGTGCTGGGGATCGTTTATTAGTGAAAGTCCCTGCCCTGAGGTGGGCAGACACAATGCTTTACACTTTGGTGCCGGGGATCGTTTATTAGTGAGAGTCTCTGAGGTGGGCAGATACAGTGCTGTACACTTTGGTGCTAGGGATCGTTTATTAGTGAGAGTCTCTGAGGTGGGCAGATACGTTGCTTTACACTTTGGTGCTGAGGATCGTTTATTAGTGAAAGTCCCTGCCCTGAGGTGGGCAGACACAATGCTTTACAATTTGGTGCTAGGGATCATTTATTAGTGAGAGTCTCTGAGGTGGGCAGATACAGTGCTTTACACTTTGGTGCTGGGGATCGTTTATTAGTGAAAGTCACTGCCCTGAGGTAGTCAGACACAATGCTTTACAATTTGGTGCTAGGGATCGTTTATTAGTGAGAGTCTCTGAGGTGGGCAGATACAGTGCTTTACACTTTGGTGCTGGGGATCGTTTATTAGTGAAAGTCTCTGCCCTGAGGTAGTCAGACACAATGCTTTACAATTTGGTGCTAGGGATCGTTTATTAGTGAGAGTCTCTGAGGTGGGCAGACACAATGCTTTACACTTTGGTGCCGGGGATTGTTTATTAGTGAGAGTCTCTGAGGTGGGCAGATACAGTGCTTTACACTTTGGTGCTATGGATCGTTTATTAGTGAGAGTCTCTGAGGTGGGCAGATACAGTGCTTTACACTTTGGTGCAGGGGATCGTTTATTAGTGACGGTCCCCGCCCTGAGGTGGGCAGACACAATGCTTTACACTTTTGTGCCGGGGATCGTTTATCAGTGAGAGTCTCTAAGGTTGGCAGATACAGTGCTTTACACTGGTGCTAGGGATCGTTTATTAGTGAGAGTCTCTGAGGGGCCAGATACAGTGCTTTACACTTTGGTGCTGGGGATCGTTTATTAGTTAAAGTCCCTGTCGTGAGGTGGGCAGACACAATGCTTTACAATTTGGTGCTAGGGATTGTTTATTAGTGAGAGTCTCTGAGGTGGGCAGACACAGTGCTTTACACTTTGGTGCTGGGGATCGTTTATTAGTGAAAGTCCCTGCCCTGAGGTGGGCAGACACAATGCTTTACACTTTGGTACCGGGGATCGTTTATTAGTGAGAGTCTCTGAGGTGGGCAGATACAGTGCTTTACATTTTGGTGCTGGGGATCGTTTATTAGTGAAAGTCCCTGCCCTGAGATGGGCAGACACAATGCTTTACACTTTGGTGCCGGGGATCGTTTATTAGTGAGAGTCTCTGAGGTGGGCAGATACAGTGCTGTACACTTTGGTGCTAGGGATCGTTTATTAGTGAGAGTCTCTGAGGTGGGCAGATACGTTGCTTTACACTTTGGTGCTGAGGATCGTTTATTAGTGAAAGTCCCTGCCCTGAGGTGGGCAGACACAATGCTTTACAATTTGGTGCTAGGGATCATTTATTAGTGAGAGTCTCTGAGGTGGGCAGATACAGTGCTTTACACTTTGGTGCTGGGGATCGTTTATTAGTGAAAGTCACTGCCCTGAGGTAGTCAGACACAATGCTTTACAATTTGGTGCTAGGGATCGTTTATTAGTGAGAGTCTCTGAGGTGGGCAGATACAGTGCTTTACACTTTGGTGCTGGGGATCGTTTATTAGTGAAAGTCTCTGCCCTGAGGTAGTCAGACACAATGCTTTACAATTTGGTGCTAGGGATCGTTTATTAGTGAGAGTCTCTGAGGTGGGCAGACACAATGCTTTACACTTTGGTGCCGGGGATTGTTTATTAGTGAGAGTCTCTGAGGTGGGCAGATACAGTGCTTTACACTTTGGTGCTGGGGATCGTTTATTAGTGAAAGTCCCTGCCCTGAGGTGGGCAGACACAATGCTTTACACTTTGGTGCTGGGGATTGTTTATTAGTGAGAGTCTCTGAGGTGGGCAGATACAGTGCTTTACACTGGTGCTAGGGATCGTTTATTAGTGAGAGTCTCTGAGGTGGGCAGATACAGTGCTTTACACTTTGGTGCTGGGGATGGTTTATTAGTGAAAGTCCCTGACCTGACGTGGGCAGACACAATGCTTTACAATTTGGTGCTAGGGATCGTTTATTAGTGAAACTCTCTGAGGAGGGCAGATACAGTGCTTTATACTTTGGTGCCGGGGATCGTTTATTAGTGAGAGTCTCTGAGGTTAGCAGATACAGTGCTTTACACTTTGGTGCTGGGGATCATTTATTAGTGAAAGTCCCTGCCCTGAGGTGGGCAGACACAATGCTTTACACTTTGGTGCCGGGGATCGTTTATTAGTGAGAGTCTCTGAGGTGGGCAGATACAGTGCTTTACACTTTGGTGCTAGGGATCGTTTATTAGTGAGAGTCTCTGAGGTGGGCAGATACAGTGCTTTACACTTTGGTGCTAGGGATTGATTATTAGCGAAAGTCCCTGCCCTGAGGTGGGCAGACACAATGCTTTACAATTTGGTGTGAGGGATCATTTATTAGTGAGAGTCTCTGAGGTGGTCAGATACAGTGCTTTACACTTTGGTGCTAGGGATCATTTATTAGTGAAAGTCCCTGCCCTGAGGTGGGCAGACACAATGCTTTACACTTTCGTGCCGGGGATCGTTTATTAGTGAGAGTCTCTGAGGTGGGCAGATGCAGTGCTTTACACTTTGGAGCTGTGAATTGTTTATTAGTGAAAGTCCCTGCCCTGAGGAGGGCAGACACAATGCTTTACACTTTGGTGCTAGGGATCGTTTATTAGTGAGAGTCTCTGAGGTGGGCAAATACAGTGCTTTACACTTTGGTGCTAGGGATCGTTTATTAGTGAAGGTCTCTGCCCTGAGGTGGGCAGACACAATGCTTTACACTTTTGCGCCGGGGATCGTTTATCAGTGAGAGTCTCTGAGGTGGGCAGATACAGTGCTTTACACTGGTGCTAGGGATCGTTTATTAGTGACAGTCTCTGAGGAGCGAGATACAGTGCTTTACACTTTGGTGCTGGGGATCGTTTATTAGTGAAAGTCCCTGCCCTGAGGTGGGCAGACACAATGCTTTACACTTTGGTGCCGGGGATCGTTTATTAGTGAAGGTCTCTGCCCTGAGGTGGGCAGACACAATGCTTTACACTTTTGCGCCGGGGATCGTTTATCAGTGAGAGTCTCTGAGGTGGGCAGATACAGTGCTTTACACTGGTGCTAGGGATCGTTTATTAGTGACAGTCTCTGAGGAGCGAGATACAGTGCTTTACACTTTGGTGCTGGGGATCGTTTATTAGTGAAAGTCCCTGCCCTGCGGTGGGCAGACACAATGCTTTACAATTTGGTGCTAGGGATCATTTATTAGTGAGAGTCTCTGAGGTGGGCAGACACAGTGCTTTACACTTTGGTGCTGGGGATCGTTTATTAGTGAAAGTCCCTGCCCTAAGGTGGGCAGACACAATGCTTTACACTTTGGTACCGGGGATTGTTTATTAGTGAGAGTCTCTGAGGTGGGCAGATACAGTGCTTTACATTTTGGTGCTGGGGATCGTTTACTAGTAAAAGTCCCTGCCCTGAGGTGGGCAGACACAATGCTTTACACTTTGGTGCCGGGGATCGTTTATTAGTGAGAGTCTCTGAGGTGGCCAGATACAGTGCTTTACACTTTTGTGCTGTGGATCGTTTATTAGTGAAAGTCCCTGCCCTGAGGTGGGCAGACAAAATGCTTTACAATTTGGTGCTAGGGATCGTTTATTAGTGAGAGTCTTTGAGGTGGGCAGATACAGTGCTTTACACTTTGGTGCTGGGGATCATTTATTAGTGAAAGTCCCTGCCCTGAGGTGGGCAGACACAATGCTTTACACTTTGGTGCCGGGGATCGTTTATTAGTGAGAGTCCCTGAGGTGGGCAGATACAGTGCTTTACACTTTGCTGCTAGGGATCGTTTATTAGTGAGAGTCTCTGAGGTGGGCATATATAGTGCTTTACACTTTGGTGCTAGGGATCGATTATTAGTGAAAGTCCCTGCCCTGAGGTGGGCAGACACAATGCTTTACAATTTGGTGCGAGGGATCGTTTATTAGTGAGAGTCTCTGAGGTGGGCAGATACAGTGCTTTACACTTTGGTGCTGGGGATCGTTTATTAGTGAAAGTACCTGCCCTGAGGTGGTCAGACACAATGCTTTACACTTTGGTGCCGGGGATCGTTTATTAGTGAGAGTCTCTGAGGTGGGCAGATACCGTGCTTTACACTTTGGTGCTGTGGATCGTTTATTAGTGAAAGTCCCTGCCCTGAGGTGGGCAGACACAATGCTTTACACTTTGGTGCTAGGGATAGTTTATTAGTGAGAGTCTCTGAGGTGGGCAGATACAGTGCTTCACACTTTGGTGCCGGGGATCGTTTATTAGTGAGAGTCTCTGAGGTGGGCAGATACAGTGCTTTACACTTTGGTGCTGGGGATCATTTATTAGTGAAAGTCCCTGCCCTCAGGTGGGCAGACACAATGCTTCACACTTTGGTGCTGGGGATCGTTTATTAGTGAGAGTCTCTGAGGTGGGCAGATACAGTGCTTTACACTGGTGCTAGGGATCGTTTATTAGTGAGAGTCTCTGAGGTGGCCAGATACATTGCTTTACACGTTTGTGCTGGGGATCGTTTACTAGTGAAAGTCCCTGCCCTGTGGTGGGCAGACACAATGCTTTACAATTTGGTGCTAGGGATCATTTATTAGTGAGAGTCTCTGAGGTGGGCAGATGCAGTGCTTTACACTTTGGTGCTAGGGATCGTTTATTAGTGAGAGTCTCTGAGGTGGGCAGATACAGTGCTTTACACTTTGGTGCTAGGGATTGAATATTAGCGAAAGTCCCTGCCCTGAGGTGGGCAGACACAATGCTTTACAATTTGGTGTGAGGGATCATTTATTAGTGAGAGTCTCTGAGGTGGGCAGATACAGTGCTTTACACTTTGGTGCTAGGGATCGTTTATTAGTGAAAGTCCCTGCCCTGAGGTGGGCAGACACAATGCTTTACACTTTCGTGCCGGGGATCGTTTATTAGTGAGAGTCTCTGAGGTGGGCAGATGCAGTGCTTTACACTTTGGAGCTGGGGATCGTTTATTAGTGAAAGTCCCTGCCCTGAGGTGGGCAGACACAATGCTTTACACTTTTGTGCCGGGGATCGTTTATTAGTGAGAGTCTCTGAGGTGGGCAGATACAGTGCTTTACACTGGTGCTAGGGATCGTTTATTAGTGAGAGTCTCTGAGGGGCCAGATACAGTGCTTTACACTTTGGTGCTGGGGATCGTTTATTAGTGAAAGTCCCTGCCCTGAGGTGGGCAGACACAATGCTTTACAATTTGGTGCTAGGAATCGTTTATTAGTGAGAGTCTCTGAGGTGGGCAGACACAGTGCTTTACACTTTGGTGCTGGGGATCGTTTATTAGTGAAAGTTCCTGCCCTGAGGTGGGCAGACACAATGCTTTACACTTTGGTACCGGGGATTGTTCATTAGTGAGAGTCTCTGAGGTGGGCAGATACAGTGTTTTACATTTTGGTGCTAGGGATCGTTTATTAGTGAAAGTCCCTGCCCTGAGGTGGGCAGACACAATGCTTTACACTTTGGTGCCGGGGATCGTTTATTAGTGAAGGTCTCTGCCCTGAGGTGGGCAGACACAATGCTTTACACTTTTGCGCCGGGGATCGTTTATCAGTGAGAGTCTCTGAGGTGGGCAGATACAGTGCTTTACACTGGTGCTAGGGATCGTTTATTAGTGACAGTCTCTGAGGAGCGAGATACAGTGCTTTACACTTTGGTGCTGGGGATCGTTTATTAGTGAAAGTCCCTGCCCTGCGGTGGGCAGACACAATGCTTTACACTTTGGTACCGGGGATCGTTTATTAGTGAGAGTCTCTGAGGTGGGCAGACACAGTGCTTTACACTTTGGTGCTGGGGATCGTTTATTAGTGAAAGTCCCTGCCCTAAGGTGGGCAGACACAATGCTTTACACTTTGGTACCGGGGATTGTTTATTAGTGAGAGTCTCTGAGGTGGGCAGATACAGTGCTTTACATTTTGGTGCTGGGGATCGTTTACTAGTGAAAGTCCCTGCCCTGAGGTGGGCAGACACAATGCTTTACACTTTGGTGCCGGGGATCGTTTATTAGTGAGAGTCTCTGAGGTGGCCAGATACAGTGCTTTACACTTTTGTGCTGTGGATCGTTTATTAGTGAAAGTCCCTGCCCTGAGGTGGGCAGACACACTGCTTTACACTTTGGTGCCGGGGATCGTTTATTAGTGAGAGTCTCTGAGGTGGGCAGATACAGTGCTTTACACTTTGGTGCTAGGGATCGTTTATTAGTGAGAGTCTCTGAGGTGGGCAGATACAGTGCTTTACACTTTGGTGCTGGGGATCGTTTATTAGTGAAAGTCCCTGCCCTGAGGTGGGCAGACACAATGCTTTACAATTTGGTGCTAGGGATCGTTTATTAATGAGAGCCTCTGAGGTATGCAGATACAGTGCTTTACACTTTGGTGCTGGGGATTGTTTATTAGTGAATGTCACTGCCCTGAGGTGGGCAGACACAATGCTTTACACTTTGGTGCCATGGATCGTTTATTAGAGAGAGTCTCTGAGGTGGGCAGATACAGTGCTTTACACTTTGGTGCTGGGGATCGTTTATTAGTGAAAGTCTCTGCCCTGAGGTGGGCAGACACAATGCTTTACACTTTTGTGCCGGGGATCGTTTATCAATGAGAGTCTCTGAGGTGGGCAGATACGGTGCTTTACACTGGTGCTAGGGATCGTTTATTAGTGAGAGTCTCTGAGGTGGGCAGATACAGTGCTTTACACTTTGGTGCTAGGGATCGATTATTAGTGAAAGTCCCTGCCCTGAGGTGAGCAGACACAATGCTTTACAATTTGGTGCGAGGGATCGTTTATTAGTGAGAGTCTCTGAGGTGGGCAGATACAGTGATTTACACTTTGGTGCTGGGGATTGTTTATTAGTGAGAGTCTCTGACGTGGGCAGATACAGTGCTTTACACTTTGGTGCTGGGGATTGTTTATTAGTGAAAGTCCCTGCCCTGATGTGGGCAGACACAATGCTTTACAATTTGGTGCTAGGGATCGTTTATTAGTGAGAGTCTCTGAGGTGGGCAGATACAGTGCTTTACACTTTGGTGCCGGGGATTGTTTATTAGTGAGAGTCTCTGAGGTGGGCATATACAGTGCTGTACACTTTGGTGCTAGGGATCGTTTATTAGTGAGAGTCTCTGAGGTGGGCAGATACATTGCTTTACACTTTGGTGCTGGGGATCGTTTATTAGTGAAAGTGCCTGCCCTGAGGTGGGCAGACACAATGCTTTACAATTTGGTGCTAGGGATAATTTATTCGTGAGAGTCTCTGAGGTGGGCAGATACAGTGCTTTACACTTTGGTGCTGGGGATCGTTTATTAGTGAAAGTCACTACCCTGAGGTAGTCAGACACAATGCTTTCCAATTTGGTGCTAGGGATCGTTTATTAGTGGGAATCTCTGAGGTGGGCAGATACAGTGCTTTACACTTTGGTGCTGGGGATCGTTTATAAGTGAAAATCTCTGCCCTGAGGTGGGCAGACACAATGCTTTACAATTTGGTGCTAGGGATCATTTATTAGTGAGAATCTCTGAGGTGGGCAGATACAGTGCTTTACACTTTGGTGCTGGGGATCGATTATTAGTGAAAGTCCCTGCCCTGAGGTGAGCAGACACAATGCTTTACAATTTGGTGCGAGGGATCGTTTATTAGTGAGAGTCTCTGAGGTGGGCAGATACAGTGCTTTACATTTTGGTGCTGGGGATCGTTTATTAGTGAAAGTCCCTGCCCTGAGGTGGGCAGACACAATGCTTTACACTTTGGTGCCGGGGATCGTTTATTAGCGAAGGTCTCTGCCCTGAGGTGGGCAGACACAATGCTTTACACTTTGGTGCCGGGGATCGTTTATTAGTGAGAGTCTCTGAGGTGGCCAGATACAGTGCTTTACACTTTTGTGCTGTGGATCGTTTATTAGTGAAAGTCCCTGCCCTGAGGTGGGCAGACACAATGCTTTACACTTTGGTGCCGGGGATCGTTTATTAGTGAGAGTCTCTGAGGTGGGCAGATACAGTGCTTTACACTTTGGTGCTAGGGATCGTTTATTAGTGAGAGTCTCTGAGGTGGGCAGATACAGTGCTTTACACTTTGGTGCTGGGGATCGTTTATTAGTGAAAGTCCCTGCCCTGAGGTGGGCAGACACAATGCTTTACAATTTGGTGCTAGGGATCGTTTATTAATGAGAGCCTCTGAGGTATGCAGATACAGTGCTTTACACTTTGGTGCTGGGGATTGTTTATTAGTGAATGTCACTGCCCTGAGGTGGGCAGACACAATGCTTTACACTTTGGTGCCGGGGATCGTTTATTAGAGAGAGTCTCTGAGGTGGGCAGATACAGTGCTTTACACTTTGGTGCTGGGGATCGTTTATTAGTGAAAGTCTCTGCCCTGAGGTGGGCAGACACAATGCTTTACACTTTTGTGCCGGGGATCGTTTATCAATGAGAGTCTCTGAGGTGGGCAGATACAGTGCTTTACACTGGTGCTAGGGATCGTTTATTAGTGACAGTCTCTGAGGGGCCAGATACAGTGCTTTACACTTTGGTGCTGGGGATAGTTTATTAGTGAAAGTCCCTGCCCTGAGGTGGGCAGACACAATGCTTTACACTTTGGTGCCGGGGATTGTTTATTAGTGAGAGTCTCTGAGGTGGGCAGATACAGTGCTTTACACTTTGGTGCTAGGGATCGATTATTAGTGAAAGTCCCTGCCCTGAGGTGAGCAGACACAATGCTTTACAATTTGGTGCGAGGGATCGTTTATTAGTGAGAGTCTCTGAGGTGGGCATATACAGTGATTTACACTTTGGTGCTGGGGATTGTTTATTAGTGAGAGTCTCTGACGTGGGCAGATACAGTGCTTTACACTTTGGTGCTGGGGATTGTTTATTAGTGAAAGTCCCTGCCCTGACGTGGGCAGACACAATGCTTTACAATTTGGTGCTAGGGATCGTTTATTAGTGAGAGTCTCTGAGGTGGGCAGATACAGTGCTTTACACTTTGGTGCCGGGGATTGTTTATTAGTGAGAGTCTCTGAGGTGGGCATATACAGTGCTGTACACTTTGGTGCTAGGGATCGTTTATTAGTGAGAGTCTCTGAGGTGGGCAGATACATTGCTTTACACTTTGGTGCTGGGGATCGTTTATTAGTGAAAGTGCCTGCCCTGAGGTGGGCAGACACAATGCTTTACAATTTGGTGCTAGGGATCATTTATTCGTGAGAGTCTCTGAGGTGGGCAGATACAGTGCTTTACACTTTGGTGCTGGGGATCGTTTATTAGTGAAAGTCACTACCCTGAGGTAGTCAGACACAATGCTTTCCAATTTAGTGCTAGGGATCGTTTATTAGTGAGAATCTCTGAGGTGGGCAGATACAGTGCTTTACACTTTGGTGCTGGGGATCGTTTATAAGTGAAAATCTCTGCCCTGAGGTGGGCAGACACAATGCTTTACAATTTGGTGCTAGGGATCGTTTATTAGTGAGAATCTCTGAGGTGGGCAGATACAGTGCTTTACACTTTGGTGCTGGGGATCGATTATTAGTGAAAGTCCCTGCCCTGAGGTGAGCAGACACAATGCTTTACAATTTGGTGCGAGGGATCGTTTATTAGTGAGAGTCTCTGAGGTGGGCAGATACAGTGCTTTACATTTTGGTGCTGGGGATCGTTTATTAGTGAAAGTCCCTGCCCTGAGGTGGGCAGACACAATGCTTTACACTTTGGTGCCGGGGATCGTTTATTAGCGAAGGTCTCTGCCCTGAGGTGGGCAGACACAATGCTTTACACTTTTGCGCCGGGGATCGTTTATCAGTGAGAGTCTCTGAGGTGGGCAGATACAGTGCTTTACACTGGTGCTAGGGATCGTTTATTAGTGACAGTCTCTGAGGGGCGAGATACAGTGCTTTACACTTTGGTGCTGGGGATCGTTTATTAGTGAAAGTCCCTGCCCTGCGGTGGGCAGACACAATACTTTACAATTTGGTGCTAGGGATTGTTTATTAGTGAGAGTCTCTGAGGTGGGCAGACACAGTGCTTTACACTTTGGTGCTGGGGATCGTTTATTAGTGAAAGTCCCTGCCCTGAGGTGGGCAGACACAATGCTTTACACTTTGGTACCAGGGATTGTTTATTAGTGAGAGTCTCTGAGGTGGGCAGATACAGTGCTTTACATTTTGGTGCTGGGGATCGTTTACTAGTGAAAGTCCCTGCCCTGAGGTGGGCAGACACAATGCTTTACACTTTGGTGCCGGGGATCGTTTATTAGTGAGAGTCTCTGAGGTGGCCAGATACAGTGCTTTACACTTTTGTGCTGTGGATCGTTTATTAGTGAAAGTCCCTGCCCTGAGGTGGGCAGACACAATGCTTTACACTTTGGTGCCGGGGATCGTTTATTAGTGAGAGTCTCTGAGGTGGGCAGATACAGTGCTTTACACTTTGGTGCTAGGGATCGTTTATTAGTGAGAGTCTCTGAGGTGGGCAGATACAGTGCTTTACACTTTGGTGCTGGGGATCGTTTATTAGTGAAAGTCCCTGCCCTGAGGTGGGCAGACACAATGCTTTACAATTTGGTGCTAGGGATCGTTTGTTAATGAGAGCCTCTGAGGTATGCAGATACAGTGCTTTACACTTTGGTGCTGGGGATTGTTTATTAGTGAATGTCACTGCCCTGAGGTGGGCAGACACAATGCTTTACAATTTGGTGCTAGGGATCGTTTATTAGTGAGAGTCTCTGAGGTGGGCAGATACAGTGCTTTACACTTTGGTGCTGGGGATCGTTTATTCGTGAAAGTCTGTGCCCTGAGGTGGGCAGACACAATGCTTTACACTTTGGTGCCGGGGATCGTTTATCAATGAGAGTCTCTGAGGTGGGCAGATACAGTGCTTTACACTGGTGCTAGGGATCGTTTATTAGTGAGAGTCTCTGAGGTGGGCAGATACAGTGCTTTACACTTTGGTGCTAGGGATCGATTATTAGTGAAAGTCCCTGCCCTGAGGTGAGCAGACACAATGCTTTACAATTTGGTGTGAGGGATCGTTTATTAGTGAGAGTCTCTGAGGTGGGCAGATACAGTGATTTACACTTTGGTGCTGGGGATTGTTTATTAGTGAGAGTCTCTGACGTGGGCAGATACAGTGCTTTACACTTTGGTGCTGGGGATTGTTTATTAGTGAAAGTCCCTGCCCTGACGTGGGCAGACACAATGCTTTACAATTTGGTGCTAGGGATCGTTTATTAGTGAGAGTCTCTGAGGTGGGCAGATACAGTGCTTTACACTTTGGTGCCGGGGATTGTTTATTAGTGAGAGTCTCTGAGGTGGGCATATACAGTGCTGTACACTTTGGTGCTAGGGATCGTTTATTAGTGAAAGTCTCTGAGGTGGGCAGATACATTGCTTTACACTTTGGTGCTGGGGATCGTTTATTAGTGAAAGTGCCTGCCCTGAGGTGGGCAGACACAATGCTTTACAATTTGGTGCTAGGGATCATTTATTCGTGAGAGTCTCTGAGGTGGACAGATACAGTGCTTTACACTTTGGTGCTGGGGATCGTTTATAAGTGAAAGTCACTACCCTGAGGTAGTCAGACACAATGCTTTCCAATTTGGTGCTAGGGATCGTTTATTAGTGAGAATCTCTGAGGTGGGCAGATACAGTGCTTTACACTTTGGTGCTGGGGATCGTTTATAAGTGAAAATCTCTGCCCTGAGGTGGGCAGACACAATGCTTTACACTTTGGTGCCGGGGATTGTTTACTAGTGAGAGTCTCTGAGGTTGGCAGATACAGTACTTTACACTTTGGTGCTGGGGATCGTTTATTAGTGAAAGTCCCTGCCCTGAGGTGGGCAGACACAATGCTTTACACTTTGGTGCCGGGGATTGTTTATTAGTGAGAGTCTCTGAGGTGGGCAGATACAGTGCTTTACACTGGTGCTATGGATCCTTTATTAGTGAGAGTCTCTGAGGTGGGCAGATACAGTGCTTTACACATTGGTGCTGGGGATTGTTTATTAGTGAAAGTCCCTGCCCTGACGTGGGCAGACACAATGCTTTACAATTTGGTGCTAGGGATCGTTTATTAGTGAAACTCTCTGAGGTGGGCAGATACAGTGCTTTACACTTTGGTGCCGGGCATCGTTTATTAGTGAGAGTCTCTGAGGTGGGCATATACAGTTCCTTACACTTTGGTACTAGGGGTCATTTACTAGTGAGAGTCTCTGAGGTGGGCAGATACAGTGCTTTACACTTTGGTGCTGGGGATCGTTTATTAGTGAAAGTCCCTGCCCTGAGGTGGGCAGACACAATGCTTTACTCTTTGGTGCTGGGGATCGTTTATTAGTGAGAGTCTCTGAGGTGGGCAGATACAGTGATTTACACTGGTGGTAGGGATCGTTTATTAGTGAAAGTCCCTGCCCTGAGGTGGGCAGACACAATGCTTTACACTTTGGTGCCGGGGATCGTTTATTAGTGAGAGTCTCTGAGGTGGGCAGATACAGTGCTTTACACTTTGGTGCTAGGGATCGTTTATTAGTGAGAGTCTCTGTGGTGGGCAGATACAGTGCTTTACACTTTGGTGCTAGGGATCGATTATTAGTGAAAGTCCCTGCCCTGAGGTGAGCAGACACAATGCTTTACAATTTGGTGCGAAGTATCGTTTATTAGTGAGAGTCTCTGAGGTGGGCAGATACAGTGATTTACACTTTGGTGCTGGGGATCGTTAATTAGTGAAAGTCCCTGCCCTGAGGTTGGCAGACACAATGCTTTACACTTTGGTGCCAGGGATCGTTTATTAGTGAGAGTCTCTGAGGTGGGCAGATACAGTGCTTTACACTTTGATGCTAGGGATCGTTTATTAGTGAGAGTCTCTGAGGTGGGCAGATATAGTGCTTTACACTTTGGTGCTGGGGATCGTTTATAAGTGAAAGTCTCTGCCCTGAGGTGGGCAGACAAAATGCTTTACACTTTGGTGCCGGGGATTGTTTACTAGTAAGAGTCTCTGAGGTGGGCAGATACAGTGCTTTACACTTTGGTGCTGGGGATTGTTTATTAGTGAAAGTCCCTGCCCTGACGTGGGCAGACACAATGCTTTATAATTTGGTGCTAGGGATCGTTTATTAGTGAAACTCTCTGAGGTGGGCAGATACAGTGCTTTACACTTTGGTGCCGGGGATCGTTTATTAGTGAGAGTCTCTGAGGTGGGCATATACAGTGCTTTACACTTTGGTACTAGGGGTCATTTACTAGTGAGAGTCTCTGAGGTGGGCAGATACAGTGCTTTACACTTTGGTGCTGGGGATCGTTTATTAGTGAAAGTCCCTGCCCTGAGGTGGGCAGACACAATGCTTTACTCTTTGGTGCTGGGGATCGTTTATTAGTGAGAGTCTCTGAGGTGGGCAGATACAGTAATTTACACTGGTGGTAGGGATCGTTTATTAGTGAAAGTCCCTGCCCTGAGGTGGGCAGACACAATGCTTTACACTTTGGTGCCGGGGATCGTTTATTAGTGAGAGTCTCTGAGGTGGGCAGATACAGTGCTTTACACTTTGATGCTAGGGATCGTTTATTAGTGAGAGTCTCTGAGGTGGGCAGATACAGTGCTTTACACTTTGGTGCTAGGGATCGATTATTAGTGAAAGTCCCTGCCCTGAGGTGAGCAGACACAATGCTTTACAATTTGGTGCGAGGGATCGTTTATTAGTGAGAGTCTCTGAGGTGGGCAGAAACAGTGATTTACACTTTGGTGCTAGGGATCGTTTATTAGTGAGAGTCTCTGAGGTGGGCAGATACAGTGCTTTACACTTTGGTGCTGTGGATCGTTTATTAGTTAAAGTCCCTGACCTGAGGTGGGCAGACACAATGCTTTACACTTTGGTGCCGGGGATCGTTTATTTGTGAGAGTTTCTGAGGTGGGCAGATACAGTGCTTTACACTTTGGTGCTAGGGATCGTTTATTAGTGAGAGTCTCTGAGGTGGGCAGATACAGTGCTTTACACTTTGGTGCTGGGGATCGTTTATTAGTGAAAGTCCCTGCCCTGACGTGGGCAGACACAATGCTTTACAATTTGGAGCTAGGGATCGTTTATTAGTGAGACTCTCTGAGGTGGGCAGATACAGTGCTTTACAATTTGGTGCCGGGGATCGTTTATTAGTGAGAGTCTCTGAGGTGGGCATATACAGTGCTTTACACTTTGGTACTAGGGGTTGTTTACTAGTGAGAGTCTCTGAGGTGGGCAGATACAGTGCTTTACACTTTGGTGCTGGGGATCGTTTATTAGTGAAAGTCCCTGCCCTGAGGTGGGCAGATACAATGCTTTACAATTTGGTGCCAGGGATTATTTATTAGTGAGAGTCTCTGAGGTGGGCAGATACAGTGCTTTACACGTTGAAGCTAGGGATCGTTTATTAGTGAGAGTCTCTGAGGTGGGCAGATACAATGCTTTACACTTTGGTGCTGGGGATCGTTTATTAGTGAAAGTCCCTGCCCTGAGGAAGGCAGACACAATGCTTTACAATTTGGTGCTAGGGATCGTTTATTAGTGAGAGTCTCTGAGGTGGGCAGATACAGTGCTTTACACTTTGGTGCTAGGGATCGATTATTAGTGAAAGTCCCTGCCCTGAGGTGAGCAGACACAATGCTTTACAATTTGGTGCGAGGGATCGTTTATTAGTGAGAGTCCCAGAGGTGGGCAGATACAGTGATTTACACTTTGGTGCTGGGGATTGTTTATTAGTGAGAGTCTCTGACGTGGGCAGATACAGTGCTTTACACTTTGGTGCTGGGGATTGTTTATTAGTGAAAGTCCCTGCCCTGACGTGGGCAGACACAATGCTTTACAATTTGGTGCTAGGGATCGTTTATTAGTGAGAGTCTCTGAGGTGGGCAGATACAGTGCTTTACACTTTGGTGCCGGGGATTGTTTATTAGTGAGAGTCTCTGAGGTGGGCATATACAGTGCTGTACACTTTGGTGCTAGGGATCGTTTATTAGTGAGAGTCTCTGAGGTGGGCAGATACATTGCTTTACACTTTGGTGCTGGGGATCGTTTATTAGTGAAAGTGCCTGCCCTGAGGTGGGCAGACACAATGCTTTACAATTTGGTGCTAGGGATCATTTATTCGTGAGAGTCTCTGAGGTGGGCAGATACAGTGCTTTACACTTTGGTGCTGGGGATCGTTTATTAGTGAAAGTCACTACCCTGAGGTAGTCAGACACAATGCTTTCCAATTTGGTGCTAGGGATCGTTTATTAGTGAGAATCTCTGAGGTGGGCAGATACAGTGCTTTACACTTTGGTGCTGGGGATCGTTTATAAGTGAAAATCTCTGCCCTGAGGTGGGCAGACACAATGCTTTACAATTTGGTGCTAGGGATCGTTTATTAGTGAGAATCTCTGAGGTGGGCAGATACAGTGCTTTACACTTTGGTGCTGGGGATCGATTATTAGTGAAAGTCCCTGCCCTGAGGTGAGCAGACACAATGCTTTACAATTTGGTGCGAGGGATCGTTTATTAGTGAGAGTCTCTGAGGTGGGCAGATACAGTGCTTTACATTTTGGTGCTGGGGATCGTTTATTAGTGAAAGTCCCTGCCCTGAGGTGGGCAGACACAATGCTTTACACTTTGGTGCCGGGGATCGTTTATTAGCGAAGGTCTCTGCCCTGAGGTGGGCAGACACAATGCTTTACACTTTTGCGCCGGGGATCGTTTATCAGTGAGAGTCTCTGAGGTGGGCAGATACAGTGCTTTACACTGGTGCTAGGGATCGTTTATTAGTGACAGTCTCTGAGGGGCGAGATACAGTGCTTTACACTTTGGTGCTGGGGATCGTTTATTAGTGAAAGTCCCTGCCCTGCGGTGGGCAGACACAATGCTTTACAATTTGGTGCTAGGGATTGTTTATTAGTGAGAGTCTCTGAGGTGGGCAGACACAGTGCTTTACACTTTGGTGCTGGGGATCGTTTATTAGTGAAAGTCCCTGCCCTGAGGTGGGCAGACACAATGCTTTACACTTTGGTACCGGGGATTGTTTATTAGTGAGAGTCTCTGAGGTGGGCAGATACAGTGCTTTACATTTTGGTGCTTGGGATCGTTTACTAGTGAAAGTCCCTGCCCTGAGGTGGGCAGACACAATGCTTTACACTTTGGTGCCGGGGATCGTTTATTAGTGAGAGTCTCTGAGGTGGCCAGATACAGTGCTTTACACTTTTGTGCTGTGGATCGTTTATTAGTGAAAGTCCCTGCCCTGAGGTGGGCAGACACAATGCTTTACACTTTGGTGCCGGGGATCGTTTATTAGTGAGAGTCTCTGAGGTGGGCAGATACAGTGCTTTACACTTTGGTGCTAGGGATCGTTTATTAGTGAGAGTCTCTGAGGTGGGCAGATACAGTGCTTTACACTTTGGTGCTGGGGATCGTTTATTAGTGAAAGTCCCTGCCCTGAGGTGGGCAGACACAATGCTTTACAATTTGGTGCTAGGGATCATTTGTTAATGAGAGCCTCTGAGGTATGCAGATACAGTGCTTTACACTTTGGTGCTGGGGATTGTTTATTAGTGAATGTCACTGCCCTGAGGTGGGCAGACACAATGCTTTACAATTTGGTGCTAGGGATCGTTTATTAGTGAGAGTCTCTGAGGTGGGCAGATACAGTGCTTTACACTTTGGTGCTGGGGATCGTTTATTCGTGAAAGTCTGTGCCCTGAGGTGGGCAGACACAATGCTTTACACTTTGGTGAAAGGGGATCGTTTATTAGTGAGAGTCTCTGAGGTGGGCAGATACAGTGCTTTACACTTTGGTGCTGGGGATCGTTTATTAGTGAAAGTCTCTGCCCTGAGGTGGGCAGACACAATGCTTTACACTTTTGTGCCGGGGATCGTTTATCAATGAGAGTCTCTGAGGTGGGCAGATACAGTGCTTTACGCTGGTGCTAGGGATCGTTTATTAGTGAGAGTCTCTGAGGTGGGCAGATACAGTGCTTTACACTTTGGTGCTAGGGATCGATTATTAGTGAAAGTCCCTGCCCTGAGGTGAGCAGACACAATGCTTTACAATTTGGTGCGAGGGATCGTTTATTAGTGAGAGTCTCTGAGGTGGGCAGATACAGTGATTTACACTTTGGTGCTGGGGATTGTTTATTAGTGAGAGTCTCTGACGTGGGCAGATACAGTGCTTTACACTTTGGTGCTGGGGATTGTTTATTAGTGAAAGTCCCTGCCCTGACGTGGGCAGACACAATGCTTTACAATTTGGTGCTAGGGATCGTTTATTAGTGAGAGTCTCTGAGGTGGGCAGATACAGTGCTTTACACTTTGGTGCCGGGGATTGTTTATTAGTGAGAGTCTCTGAGGTGGGCATATACAGTGCTGTACACTTTGGTGCTAGGGATCGTTTATTAGTGAAAGTCTCTGAGGTGGGCAGATACATTGCTTTACACTTTGGTGCTGGGGATCGTTTATTAGTGAAAGTGCCTGCCCTGAGGTGGGCAGACACAATGCTTTACAATTTGGTGCTAGGGATCATTTATTCGTGAGAGTCTCTGAGGTGGGCAGATACAGTGCTTTACACTTTGGTGCTGGGGATCGTTTATAAGTGAAAGTCACTACCCTGAGGTAGTCAGACACAATGCTTTCCAATTTGGTGCTAGGGATCGTTTATTAGTGAGAATCTCTGAGGTGGGCAGATACAGTGCTTTACACTTTGGTGCTGGGGATCGTTTATAAGTGAAAATCTCTGCCCTGAGGTGGGCAGACACAATGCTTTACACTTTGGTGCCGGGGATTGTTTACTAGTGAGAGTCTCTGAGGTTGGCAGATACAGTACTTTACACTTTGGTGCTGGGGATCGTTTATTAGTGAAAGTCCCTGCCCTGAGGTGGGCAGACACAATGCTTTACACTTTGGTGCCGGGGATTGTTTATTAGTGAGAGTCTCTGAGGTGGGCAGATACAGTGCTTTACACTGGTGCTATGGATCCTTTATTAGTGAGAGTCTCTGAGGTGGGCAGATACAGTGCTTTACACATTGGTGCTGGGGATTGTTTATTAGTGAAAGTCCCTGCCCTGACGTGGGCAGACACAATGCTTTACAATTTGGTGCTAGGGATCGTTTATTAGTGAAACTCTCTGAGGTGGGCAGATACAGTGCTTTACACTTTGGTGCCGGGCATCGTTTATTAGTGAGAGTCTCTGAGGTGGGCATATACAGTTCCTTACACTTTGGTACTAGGGGTCATTTACTAGTGAGAGTCTCTGAGGTGGGCAGATACAGTGCTTTACACTTTGGTGCTGGGGATCGTTTATTAGTGAAAGTCCCTGCCCTGAGGTGGGCAGACACAATGCTTTACTCTTTGGTGCTGGGGATCGTTTATTAGTGAGAGTCTCTGAGGTGGGCAGATACAGTGATTTACACTGGTGGTAGGGATCGTTTATTAGTGAAAGTCCCTGCCCTGAGGTGGGCAGACACAATGCTTTACACTTTGGTGCCGGGGATCGTTTATTAGTGAGAGTCTCTGAGGTGGGCAGATACAGTGCTTTACACTTTGGTGCTAGGGATCGTTTATTAGTGAGAGTCTCTGTGGTGGGCAGATACAGTGCTTTACACTTTGGTGCTAGGGATCGATTATTAGTGAAAGTCCCTGCCCTGAGGTGAGCAGACACAATGCTTTACAATTTGGTGCGAAGTATCGTTTATTAGTGAGAGTCTCTGAGGTGGGCAGATACAGTGATTTACACTTTGGTGCTGGGGATCGTTAATTAGTGAAAGTCCCTGCCCTGAGGTTGGCAGACACAATGCTTTACACTTTGGTGCCAGGGATCGTTTATTAGTGAGAGTCTCTGAGGTGGGCAGATACAGTGCTTTACACTTTGATGCTAGGGATCGTTTATTAGTGAGAGTCTCTGAGGTGGGCAGATATAGTGCTTTACACTTTGGTGCTGGGGATCGTTTATAAGTGAAAGTCTCTGCCCTGAGGTGGGCAGACAAAATGCTTTACACTTTGGTGCCGGGGATTGTTTACTAGTAAGAGTCTCTGAGGTGGGCAGATACAGTGCTTTACACTTTGGTGCTGGGGATTGTTTATTAGTGAAAGTCCCTGCCCTGACGTGGGCAGACACAATGCTTTATAATTTGGTGCTAGGGATCGTTTATTAGTGAAACTCTCTGAGGTGGGCAGATACAGTGCTTTACACTTTGGTGCCGGGGATCGTTTATTAGTGAGAGTCTCTGAGGTGGGCATATACAGTGCTTTACACTTTGGTACTAGGGGTCATTTACTAGTGAGAGTCTCTGAGGTGGGCAGATACAGTGCTTTACACTTTGGTGCTGGGGATCGTTTATTAGTGAAAGTCCCTGCCCTGAGGTGGGCAGACACAATGCTTTACTCTTTGGTGCTGGGGATCGTTTATTAGTGAGAGTCTCTGAGGTGGGCAGATACAGTAATTTACACTGGTGGTAGGGATCGTTTATTAGTGAAAGTCCCTGCCCTGAGGTGGGCAGACACAATGCTTTACACTTTGGTGCCGGGGATCGTTTATTAGTGAGAGTCTCTGAGGTGGGCAGATACAGTGCTTTACACTTTGATGCTAGGGATCGTTTATTAGTGAGAGTCTCTGAGGTGGGCAGATACAGTGCTTTACACTTTGGTGCTAGGGATCGATTATTAGTGAAAGTCCCTGCCCTGAGGTGAGCAGACACAATGCTTTACAATTTGGTGCGAGGGATCGTTTATTAGTGAGAGTCTCTGAGGTGGGCAGAAACAGTGATTTACACTTTGGTGCTAGGGATCGTTTATTAGTGAGAGTCTCTGAGGTGGGCAGATACAGTGCTTTACACTTTGGTGCTGTGGATCGTTTATTAGTTAAAGTCCCTGACCTGAGGTGGGCAGACACAATGCTTTACACTTTGGTGCCGGGGATCGTTTATTTGTGAGAGTTTCTGAGGTGGGCAGATACAGTGCTTTACACTTTGGTGCTAGGGATCGTTTATTAGTGAGAGTCTCTGAGGTGGGCAGATACAGTGCTTTACACTTTGGTGCTGGGGATCGTTTATTAGTGAAAGTCCCTGCCCTGACGTGGGCAGACACAATGCTTTACAATTTGGAGCTAGGGATCGTTTATTAGTGAGACTCTCTGAGGTGGGCAGATACAGTGCTTTACAATTTGGTGCCGGGGATCGTTTATTAGTGAGAGTCTCTGAGGTGGGCATATACAGTGCTTTACACTTTGGTACTAGGGGTTGTTTACTAGTGAGAGTCTCTGAGGTGGGCAGATACAGTGCTTTACACTTTGGTGCTGGGGATCGTTTATTAGTGAAAGTCCCTGCCCTGAGGTGGGCAGATACAATGCTTTACAATTTGGTGCCAGGGATTATTTATTAGTGAGAGTCTCTGAGGTGGGCAGATACAGTGCTTTACACGTTGAAGCTAGGGATCGTTTATTAGTGAGAGTCTCTGAGGTGGGCAGATACAATGCTTTACACTTTGGTGCTGGGGATCGTTTATTAGTGAAAGTCCCTGCCCTGAGGAAGGCAGACACAATGCTTTACAATTTGGTGCTAGGGATCGTTTATTAGTGAGAGTCTCTGAGGTGGGCAGATACAGTGCTTTACACTTTGGTGCTAGGGATCGATTATTAGTGAAAGTCCCTGCCCTGAGGTGAGCAGACACAATGCTTTACAATTTGGTGCGAGGGATCGTTTATTAGTGAGAGTCCCAGAGGTGGGCAGATACAGTGATTTACACTTTGGTGCTGGGGATTGTTTATTAGTGAGAGTCTCTGACGTGGGCAGATACAGTGCTTTACACTTTGGTGCTGGGGATTGTTTATTAGTGAAAGTCCCTGCCCTGACGTGGGCAGACACAATGCTTTACAATTTGGTGCTAGGGATCGTTTATTAGTGAGAGTCTCTGAGGTGGGCAGATACAGTGCTTTACACTTTGGTGCCGGGGATTGTTTATTAGTGAGAGTCTCTGAGGTGGGCATATACAGTGCTGTACACTTTGGTGCTAGGGATCGTTTATTAGTGAGAGTCTCTGAGGTGGGCAGATACATTGCTTTACACTTTGGTGCTGGGGATCGTTTATTAGTGAAAGTGCCTGCCCTGAGGTGGGCAGACACAATGCTTTACAATTTGGTGCTAGGGATCATTTATTCGTGAGAGTCTCTGAGGTGGGCAGATACAGTGCTTTACACTTTGGTGCTGGGGATCGTTTATTAGTGAAAGTCACTACCCTGAGGTAGTCAGACACAATGCTTTCCAATTTGGTGCTAGGGATCGTTTATTAGTGAGAATCTCTGAGGTGGGCAGATACAGTGCTTTACACTTTGGTGCTGGGGATCGTTTATAAGTGAAAATCTCTGCCCTGAGGTGGGCAGACACAATGCTTTACAATTTGGTGCTAGGGATCGTTTATTAGTGAGAATCTCTGAGGTGGGCAGATACAGTGCTTTACACTTTGGTGCTGGGGATCGATTATTAGTGAAAGTCCCTGCCCTGAGGTGAGCAGACACAATGCTTTACAATTTGGTGCGAGGGATCGTTTATTAGTGAGAGTCTCTGAGGTGGGCAGATACAGTGCTTTACATTTTGGTGCTGGGGATCGTTTATTAGTGAAAGTCCCTGCCCTGAGGTGGGCAGACACAATGCTTTACACTTTGGTGCCGGGGATCGTTTATTAGCGAAGGTCTCTGCCCTGAGGTGGGCAGACACAATGCTTTACACTTTTGCGCCGGGGATCGTTTATCAGTGAGAGTCTCTGAGGTGGGCAGATACAGTGCTTTACACTGGTGCTAGGGATCGTTTATTAGTGACAGTCTCTGAGGGGCGAGATACAGTGCTTTACACTTTGGTGCTGGGGATCGTTTATTAGTGAAAGTCCCTGCCCTGCGGTGGGCAGACACAATGCTTTACAATTTGGTGCTAGGGATTGTTTATTAGTGAGAGTCTCTGAGGTGGGCAGACACAGTGCTTTACACTTTGGTGCTGGGGATCGTTTATTAGTGAAAGTCCCTGCCCTGAGGTGGGCAGACACAATGCTTTACACTTTGGTACCGGGGATTGTTTATTAGTGAGAGTCTCTGAGGTGGGCAGATACAGTGCTTTACATTTTGGTGCTTGGGATCGTTTACTAGTGAAAGTCCCTGCCCTGAGGTGGGCAGACACAATGCTTTACACTTTGGTGCCGGGGATCGTTTATTAGTGAGAGTCTCTGAGGTGGCCAGATACAGTGCTTTACACTTTTGTGCTGTGGATCGTTTATTAGTGAAAGTCCCTGCCCTGAGGTGGGCAGACACAATGCTTTACACTTTGGTGCCGGGGATCGTTTATTAGTGAGAGTCTCTGAGGTGGGCAGATACAGTGCTTTACACTTTGGTGCTAGGGATCGTTTATTAGTGAGAGTCTCTGAGGTGGGCAGATACAGTGCTTTACACTTTGGTGCTGGGGATCGTTTATTAGTGAAAGTCCCTGCCCTGAGGTGGGCAGACACAATGCTTTACAATTTGGTGCTAGGGATCATTTGTTAATGAGAGCCTCTGAGGTATGCAGATACAGTGCTTTACACTTTGGTGCTGGGGATTGTTTATTAGTGAATGTCACTGCCCTGAGGTGGGCAGACACAATGCTTTACAATTTGGTGCTAGGGATCGTTTATTAGTGAGAGTCTCTGAGGTGGGCAGATACAGTGCTTTACACTTTGGTGCTGGGGATCGTTTATTCGTGAAAGTCTGTGCCCTGAGGTGGGCAGACACAATGCTTTACACTTTGGTGAAAGGGGATCGTTTATTAGTGAGAGTCTCTGAGGTGGGCAGATACAGTGCTTTACACTTTGGTGCTGGGGATCGTTTATTAGTGAAAGTCTCTGCCCTGAGGTGGGCAGACACAATGCTTTACACTTTTGTGCCGGGGATCGTTTATCAATGAGAGTCTCTGAGGTGGGCAGATACAGTGCTTTACGCTGGTGCTAGGGATCGTTTATTAGTGAGAGTCTCTGAGGTGGGCAGATACAGTGCTTTACACTTTGGTGCTAGGGATCGATTATTAGTGAAAGTCCCTGCCCTGAGGTGAGCAGACACAATGCTTTACAATTTGGTGCGAGGGATCGTTTATTAGTGAGAGTCTCTGAGGTGGGCAGATACAGTGATTTACACTTTGGTGCTGGGGATTGTTTATTAGTGAGAGTCTCTGACGTGGGCAGATACAGTGCTTTACACTTTGGTGCTGGGGATTGTTTATTAGTGAAAGTCCCTGCCCTGACGTGGGCAGACACAATGCTTTACAATTTGGTGCTAGGGATCGTTTATTAGTGAGAGTCTCTGAGGTGGGCAGATACAGTGCTTTACACTTTGGTGCCGGGGATTGTTTATTAGTGAGAGTCTCTGAGGTGGGCATATACAGTGCTGTACACTTTGGTGCTAGGGATCGTTTATTAGTGAAAGTCTCTGAGGTGGGCAGATACATTGCTTTACACTTTGGTGCTGGGGATCGTTTATTAGTGAAAGTGCCTGCCCTGAGGTGGGCAGACACAATGCTTTACAATTTGGTGCTAGGGATCATTTATTCGTGAGAGTCTCTGAGGTGGGCAGATACAGTGCTTTACACTTTGGTGCTGGGGATCGTTTATAAGTGAAAGTCACTACCCTGAGGTAGTCAGACACAATGCTTTCCAATTTGGTGCTAGGGATCGTTTATTAGTGAGAATCTCTGAGGTGGGCAGATACAGTGCTTTACACTTTGGTGCTGGGGATCGTTTATAAGTGAAAATCTCTGCCCTGAGGTGGGCAGACACAATGCTTTACACTTTGGTGCCGGGGATTGTTTACTAGTGAGAGTTTCTGAGGTTGGCAGATACAGTACTTTACACTTTGGTGCTGGGGATCGTTTATTAGTGAAAGTCCCTGCCCTGAGGTGGGCAGACACAATGCTTTACACTTTGGTGCCGGGGATTGTTTATTAGTGAGAGTCTCTGAGGTGGGCAGATACAGTGCTTTACACTGGTGCTATGGATCCTTTATTAGTGAGAGTCTCTGAGGTGGGCAGATACAGTGCTTTACACATTGGTGCTGGGGATTGTTTATTAGTGAAAGTCCCTGCCCTGACGTGGGCAGACACAATGCTTTACAATTTGGTGCTAGGGATCGTTTATTAGTGAAACTCTCTGAGGTGGGCAGATACAGTGCTTTACACTTTGGTGCCGGGCATCGTTTATTAGTGAGAGTCTCTGAGGTGGGCATATACAGTTCCTTACACTTTGGTACTAGGGGTCATTTACTAGTGAGAGTCTCTGAGGTGGGCAGATACAGTGCTTTACACTTTGGTGCTGGGGATCGTTTATTAGTGAAAGTCCCTGCCCTGAGGTGGGCAGACACAATGCTTTACTCTTTGGTGCTGGGGATCGTTTATTAGTGAGAGTCTCTGAGGTGGGCAGATACAGTGATTTACACTGGTGGTAGGGATCGTTTATTAGTGAAAGTCCCTGCCCTGAGGTGGGCAGACACAATGCTTTACACTTTGGTGCCGGGGATCGTTTATTAGTGAGAGTCTCTGAGGTGGGCAGATACAGTGCTTTACACTTTGGTGCTAGGGATCGTTTATTAGTGAGAGTCTCTGTGGTGGGCAGATGCAGTGCTTTACACTTTGGTGCTAGGGATCGATTATTAGTGAAAGTCCCTGCCCTGAGGTGAGCAGACACAATGCTTTACAATTTGGTGCGAAGTATCGTTTATTAGTGAGTGTCTCTGAGGTGGGCAGATACAGTGATTTACACTTTGGTGCTGGGGATCGTTAATTAGTGAAAGTCCCTGCCCTGAGGTTGGCAGACACAATGCTTTACACTTTGGTGCCAGGGATCGTTTATAAGTGAGAGTCTCTGAGGTGGGCAGATACAGTGCTTTACACTTTGATGCTAGGGATCGTTTATTAGTGAGAGTCTCTGAGGTGGGCAGATATAGTGCTTTACACTTTGGTGCTGGGGATCGTTTATAAGTGAAAGTCTCTGCCCTGAGGTGGGCAGACACAATGCTTTACACTTTGGTGCCGGGGATTGTTTACTAGTAAGAGTCTCTGAGGTGGGCAAATACAGTGCTTTACACTTTGGTGCTGGGGATTGTTTATTAGTGAAAGTCCCTGCCCTGACGTGGGCAGACACAATGCTTTATAATTTGGTGCTAGGGATCGTTTATTAGTGAAACTCTCTGAGGTGGGCAGATACAGTGCTTTACACTTTGGTGCCGGGGATCGTTTATTAGTGAGAGTCTCTGAGGTGGGCATATACAGTGCTTTACACTTTGGTACTAGGGGTCATTTACTAGTGAGAGTCTCTGAGGTGGGCAGATACAGTGCTTTACACTTTGGTGCTGGGGATCGTTTATTAGTGAAAGTCCCTGCCCTGAGGTGGGCAGACACAATGCTTTACTCTTTGGTGCTGGGGATCGTTTATTAGTGAGAGTCTCTGAGGTGGGCAGATACAGTAATTTACACTGGTGGTAGGGATCGTTTATTAGTGAAAGTCCCTGCCCTGAGGTGGGCAGACACAATGCTTTACACTTTGGTGCCGGGGATCGTTTATTAGTGAGAGTCTCTGAGGTGGGCAGATACAGTGCTTTACACTTTGATGCTAGGGATCGTTTATTAGTGAGAGTCTCTGAGGTGGGCAGATACAGTGCTTTACACTTTGGTGCTAGGGATCGATTATTAGTGAAAGTCCCTGCCCTGAGGTGAGCAGACACAATGCTTTACAATTTGGTGCGAGGGATCGTTTATTAGTGAGAGTCTCTGAAGTGGGCAGAAACAGTGATTTACACTTTGGTGCTAGGGATCGTTTATTAGTGAGAGTCTCTGAGGTGGGCAGATACAGTGCTTTACACTTTGGTGCTGGGGATCGTTTATTAGTGAAAGTCCCTGCCCTGAGGTGGGCAGACACAATGCTTTACAATTTGGTGCCAGGGATTATTTATTAGTGAGAGTCTCTGAGGTGGGCAGATACAGTGCTTTACACGTTGAAGCTAGGGATCGTTTATTAGTGAGAGTCTCTGAGGTGGGTAGATACAATGCTTTACACTTTGGTGCTGGGGATCGTTTATTAGTGAAAGTCCCTGCCCTGAGGTGGGCAGACACAATGCTTTACAATTTGGTGCTAGGGATCGTTTATTAGTGAGAGTCTCTGAGGTGGGCAGATACAGTGCTTTACACTTTGGTGCTGGAGATCGTTTATTAGTGAAAGTCCCTGCCCTGAGGTGGGCAGACACAATGCTTTACACTTTGGTGCTAGGGATCGTTTATTAGTGAGAGTCTCTGAGGTGGGCAGATACAGTGCTTTATACACTTTGGTGCTAGGGATTGATTATTAGTGAAAGTCCCTGCCCTGAGGTGGGCAGACACAATGCTTTACAATTTGGTGCGAGGGATCGTTTATTAGTGAGAGTCTCTGAGGTGAGCAGATACAGTGCTTTACACTTTGGTGCTGGGGATCGTTTATTAGTGAAAGTACCTGCCCTGAGGTGGGCAGACACAGTGCTTTACACTTTGGTGCTGGGGATCGTTTATTAGTGAAAGTCCCTGCCCTGAGGTGGGCAGACACAATGCTTTACACTTTGGTGCCGGGGATCGTTTATTAGCGAAGGTCTCTGCCCTGAGGTGGGCAGACACAATGCTTTACACTTTTGCGCCGGGGATCGTTTATCAGTGAGAGTCTCTGAGGTGGGCAGATACAGTGCTTTACACTGGTGCTAGGGATCGTTTATTAGTGACAGTCTCTGAGGGGCGAGATACAGTGCTTTACACTTTGGTGCTGGGGATCGTTTATTAGTGAAAGTCCCTGCCCTGCGGTGGGCAGACACAATGCTTTACAATTTGGTGCTAGGGATTGTTTATTAGTGAGAGTCTCTGAGGTGGGCAGACACAGTGCTTTACACTTTGGTGCTGGGGATCGTTTATTAGTGAAAGTCCCTGCCCTGAGGTGGGCAGACACAATGCTTTACACTTTGGTACCGGGGATTGTTTATTAGTGAGAGTCTCTGAGGTGGGCAGATACAGTGCTTTACATTTTGGTGCTTGGGATCGTTTACTAGTGAAAGTCCCTGCCCTGAGGTGGGCAGACACAATGCTTTACACTTTGGTGCCGGGGATCGTTTATTAGTGAGAGTCTCTGAGGTGGCCAGATACAGTGCTTTACACTTTTGTGCTGTGGATCGTTTATTAGTGAAAGTCCCTGCCCTGAGGTGGGCAGACACAATGCTTTACACTTTGGTGCCGGGGATCGTTTATTAGTGAGAGTCTCTGAGGTGGGCAGATACAGTGCTTTACACTTTGGTGCTAGGGATCGTTTATTAGTGAGAGTCTCTGAGGTGGGCAGATACAGTGCTTTACACTTTGGTGCTGGGGATCGTTTATTAGTGAAAGTCCCTGCCCTGAGGTGGGCAGACACAATGCTTTACAATTTGGTGCTAGGGATCATTTGTTAATGAGAGCCTCTGAGGTATGCAGATACAGTGCTTTACACTTTGGTGCTGGGGATTGTTTATTAGTGAATGTCACTGCCCTGAGGTGGGCAGACACAATGCTTTACAATTTGGTGCTAGGGATCGTTTATTAGTGAGAGTCTCTGAGGTGGGCAGATACAGTGCTTTACACTTTGGTGCTGGGGATCGTTTATTCGTGAAAGTCTGTGCCCTGAGGTGGGCAGACACAATGCTTTACACTTTGGTGAAAGGGGATCGTTTATTAGTGAGAGTCTCTGAGGTGGGCAGATACAGTGCTTTACACTTTGGTGCTGGGGATCGTTTATTAGTGAAAGTCTCTGCCCTGAGGTGGGCAGACACAATGCTTTACACTTTTGTGCCGGGGATCGTTTATCAATGAGAGTCTCTGAGGTGGGCAGATACAGTGCTTTACGCTGGTGCTAGGGATCGTTTATTAGTGAGAGTCTCTGAGGTGGGCAGATACAGTGCTTTACACTTTGGTGCTAGGGATCGATTATTAGTGAAAGTCCCTGCCCTGAGGTGAGCAGACACAATGCTTTACAATTTGGTGCGAGGGATCGTTTATTAGTGAGAGTCTCTGAGGTGGGCAGATACAGTGATTTACACTTTGGTGCTGGGGATTGTTTATTAGTGAGAGTCTCTGACGTGGGCAGATACAGTGCTTTACACTTTGGTGCTGGGGATTGTTTATTAGTGAAAGTCCCTGCCCTGACGTGGGCAGACACAATGCTTTACAATTTGGTGCTAGGGATCGTTTATTAGTGAGAGTCTCTGAGGTGGGCAGATACAGTGCTTTACACTTTGGTGCCGGGGATTGTTTATTAGTGAGAGTCTCTGAGGTGGGCATATACAGTGCTGTACACTTTGGTGCTAGGGATCGTTTATTAGTGAAAGTCTCTGAGGTGGGCAGATACATTGCTTTACACTTTGGTGCTGGGGATCGTTTATTAGTGAAAGTGCCTGCCCTGAGGTGGGCAGACACAATGCTTTACAATTTGGTGCTAGGGATCATTTATTCGTGAGAGTCTCTGAGGTGGGCAGATACAGTGCTTTACACTTTGGTGCTGGGGATCGTTTATAAGTGAAAGTCACTACCCTGAGGTAGTCAGACACAATGCTTTCCAATTTGGTGCTAGGGATCGTTTATTAGTGAGAATCTCTGAGGTGGGCAGATACAGTGCTTTACACTTTGGTGCTGGGGATCGTTTATAAGTGAAAATCTCTGCCCTGAGGTGGGCAGACACAATGCTTTACACTTTGGTGCCGGGGATTGTTTACTAGTGAGAGTTTCTGAGGTTGGCAGATACAGTACTTTACACTTTGGTGCTGGGGATCGTTTATTAGTGAAAGTCCCTGCCCTGAGGTGGGCAGACACAATGCTTTACACTTTGGTGCCGGGGATTGTTTATTAGTGAGAGTCTCTGAGGTGGGCAGATACAGTGCTTTACACTGGTGCTATGGATCCTTTATTAGTGAGAGTCTCTGAGGTGGGCAGATACAGTGCTTTACACATTGGTGCTGGGGATTGTTTATTAGTGAAAGTCCCTGCCCTGACGTGGGCAGACACAATGCTTTACAATTTGGTGCTAGGGATCGTTTATTAGTGAAACTCTCTGAGGTGGGCAGATACAGTGCTTTACACTTTGGTGCCGGGCATCGTTTATTAGTGAGAGTCTCTGAGGTGGGCATATACAGTTCCTTACACTTTGGTACTAGGGGTCATTTACTAGTGAGAGTCTCTGAGGTGGGCAGATACAGTGCTTTACACTTTGGTGCTGGGGATCGTTTATTAGTGAAAGTCCCTGCCCTGAGGTGGGCAGACACAATGCTTTACTCTTTGGTGCTGGGGATCGTTTATTAGTGAGAGTCTCTGAGGTGGGCAGATACAGTGATTTACACTGGTGGTAGGGATCGTTTATTAGTGAAAGTCCCTGCCCTGAGGTGGGCAGACACAATGCTTTACACTTTGGTGCCGGGGATCGTTTATTAGTGAGAGTCTCTGAGGTGGGCAGATACAGTGCTTTACACTTTGGTGCTAGGGATCGTTTATTAGTGAGAGTCTCTGTGGTGGGCAGATGCAGTGCTTTACACTTTGGTGCTAGGGATCGATTATTAGTGAAAGTCCCTGCCCTGAGGTGAGCAGACACAATGCTTTACAATTTGGTGCGAAGTATCGTTTATTAGTGAGTGTCTCTGAGGTGGGCAGATACAGTGATTTACACTTTGGTGCTGGGGATCGTTAATTAGTGAAAGTCCCTGCCCTGAGGTTGGCAGACACAATGCTTTACACTTTGGTGCCAGGGATCGTTTATAAGTGAGAGTCTCTGAGGTGGGCAGATACAGTGCTTTACACTTTGATGCTAGGGATCGTTTATTAGTGAGAGTCTCTGAGGTGGGCAGATATAGTGCTTTACACTTTGGTGCTGGGGATCGTTTATAAGTGAAAGTCTCTGCCCTGAGGTGGGCAGACACAATGCTTTACACTTTGGTGCCGGGGATTGTTTACTAGTAAGAGTCTCTGAGGTGGGCAAATACAGTGCTTTACACTTTGGTGCTGGGGATTGTTTATTAGTGAAAGTCCCTGCCCTGACGTGGGCAGACACAATGCTTTATAATTTGGTGCTAGGGATCGTTTATTAGTGAAACTCTCTGAGGTGGGCAGATACAGTGCTTTACACTTTGGTGCCGGGGATCGTTTATTAGTGAGAGTCTCTGAGGTGGGCATATACAGTGCTTTACACTTTGGTACTAGGGGTCATTTACTAGTGAGAGTCTCTGAGGTGGGCAGATACAGTGCTTTACACTTTGGTGCTGGGGATCGTTTATTAGTGAAAGTCCCTGCCCTGAGGTGGGCAGACACAATGCTTTACTCTTTGGTGCTGGGGATCGTTTATTAGTGAGAGTCTCTGAGGTGGGCAGATACAGTAATTTACACTGGTGGTAGGGATCGTTTATTAGTGAAAGTCCCTGCCCTGAGGTGGGCAGACACAATGCTTTACACTTTGGTGCCGGGGATCGTTTATTAGTGAGAGTCTCTGAGGTGGGCAGATACAGTGCTTTACACTTTGATGCTAGGGATCGTTTATTAGTGAGAGTCTCTGAGGTGGGCAGATACAGTGCTTTACACTTTGGTGCTAGGGATCGATTATTAGTGAAAGTCCCTGCCCTGAGGTGAGCAGACACAATGCTTTACAATTTGGTGCGAGGGATCGTTTATTAGTGAGAGTCTCTGAAGTGGGCAGAAACAGTGATTTACACTTTGGTGCTAGGGATCGTTTATTAGTGAGAGTCTCTGAGGTGGGCAGATACAGTGCTTTACACTTTGGTGCTGGGGATCGTTTATTAGTGAAAGTCCCTGCCCTGAGGTGGGCAGACACAATGCTTTACAATTTGGTGCCAGGGATTATTTATTAGTGAGAGTCTCTGAGGTGGGCAGATACAGTGCTTTACACGTTGAAGCTAGGGATCGTTTATTAGTGAGAGTCTCTGAGGTGGGCAGATACAATGCTTTACACTTTGGTGCTGGGGATCGTTTATTAGTGAAAGTCCCTGCCCTGAGGTGGGCAGACACAATGCTTTACAATTTGGTGCTAGGGATCGTTTATTAGTGAGAGTCTCTGAGGTGGGCAGATACAGTGCTTTACACTTTGGTGCTGGAGATCGTTTATTAGTGAAAGTCCCTGCCCTGAGGTGGGCAGACACAATGCTTTACACTTTGGTGCTAGGGATCGTTTATTAGTGAGAGTCTCTGAGGTGGGCAGATACAGTGCTTTATACACTTTGGTGCTAGGGATTGATTATTAGTGAAAGTCCCTGCCCTGAGGTGGGCAGACACAATGCTTTACAATTTGGTGCGAGGGATCGTTTATTAGTGAGAGTCTCTGAGGTGAGCAGATACAGTGCTTTACACTTTGGTGCTGGGGATCGTTTATTAGTGAAAGTACCTGCCCTGAGGTGGGCAGACACAGTGCTTTACACTTTGGTGCCGGGGATCGTTTATTAGTGAGAGTCTCTGAGGTGGGCAGATACAGTGCTTTACACTTTGGTGCTGTGGATCGTTTATTAGTGAAAGTCCCTGCCCTGAGGTGGGCAGACACAATGCTTTACACTTTGGTGCTAGGGATCGTTTATTAGTGAGAGTCTCTGAGGTGGGCAGATACAGTGCTTTACACTTTGGTGCCGGGGATCGTTTATTAGTGAGAGTCTCTGAGGTGGGCAGATACAGTGCTTTACACTTTGGTGCCGGGGATCGTTTATTAGTGAGAGTCTCTGAGGTGGGCAGATACAGTGCTTTACACTTTGGTGCTGGGGATCATTTATTAGTGAAAGTCCCTGCCCTGAGGTGGGCAGACACAATGCTTTACACTTTGGTGCTGGGGATCGTTTATTAGTGAGAGTCTCTGAGGTGGGCAGATACAGTGCTTTACACTGGTGCTAGGGATCGTTTATTAGTGAGAGTCTCTGAGGTGGCCAGATACATTGCTTTACATGTTTGTGCTGGGGATCGTTTACTAGTGAAAGTCCCTGCCCTGTGGTGGGCAGACACAATGCTTTACAATTTGGTGCTAGGGATCGTTTATTAGTGAGAGTCTCTGAGGTGGGCAGATGCAGTGCTTTACACTTTGGTGCTAGGGATAGTTTATTAGTGAGAGTCTCTGAGGTGGGCATATACAGTTCTTTACACTTTGGTGCTGGAGATAGTTTATTAGTGAAAGTCCCTGCCCTGAGGTGGGCAGACACAATGCTTTACAATTTGGTGCTATGGATCGTTTATTAGTGAGAGTCTCTGAGGTGGGCAGATACAGTGCTTTACACTTTGGTGCAGGGGATCGTTTATTAGTGACGGTCCCTGCCCTGAGGTGGGCAGACACAATGCTTTACACTTTTGTGCCGGGGATCGTTTATCAGTGAGAGTCTCTAAGGTTGGCAGATACAGTGCTTTACACTGGTGCTAGGGATCGTTTATTAGTGAGAGTCTCTGAGGGACCAGATACAGTGCTTTACACTTTGGTGCTGGGGATCGTTTATTAGTGAAAGTCCCTGCCGTGAGGTGGGCAGACACAATGCTTTATAATTTGGTGCTAGGGATTGTTTATTAGTGAGAGTCTCTGAGGTGGGCAGACACAGTGCTTTACACTTTGGTGCTGGGGATCGTTTATTAGTGAAAGTCCCTGCCCTGAGGTGGGCAGACAAAATGCTTTACACTTTGGTACCGGGGATCGTTTATTAGTGAGAGTCTCTGAGGTGGGCAGATACAGTGCTTTACATTTTGGTGCTGGGGATCGTTTATTAGTGAAAGTCCCTGCCCTGAGATGGGCAGACACAATGCTTTACACGTTGGTGCCGGGGATCGTTTATTAGTGAGAGTCTCTGAGGTGGGCAGATACAGTGCTGTACACTTTGGTGCTAGGGATCGTTTATTAGTGAGAGTCTCTGAGGTGGGCAGATACATTGCTTTACACTTTGGTGCTGAGGATCGTTTATTAGTGAAAGTCCCTGCCCTGAGGTGGGCAGACACAATGCTTTACAATTTGGTGCTAGGGATCATTTATTAGTGAGAGTCTCTGAGGTGGGCAGATACAGTGCTTTACACTTTGGTGCTGGGGATCGTTTATTAGTGAAAGTCACTGCCCTGAGGTAGTCAGACACAATGCTTTACAATTTGGTGCTAGGGATCGTTTATTAGTGAGAGTCTCTGAGGTGGGCAGATACAGAGCTTTACACTTTGGTGCTGGGGATCGTTTATTAGTGAAAGTCTCTGCCCTGAGGTGGGCAGACACAATGCTTTACACTTTGGTGCCGGGGATTGTTTATTAGTGAGAGTCTCCGAGGTGGGCAGATACAGTGCTTTACACTTTGGTGCTGGGGATCGTTTATTAGTGAAAGTCCCTGCCCTGAGGTGGGCAGACACAATGCTTTACACTTTGGTGCCGGGGATTGTTTATTAGTGAGAGTCTCTGAGGTGGGCAGATACAGTGCTTTACACTGGTGCTAGGGATCGTTTATTAGTGAGAGTCTCTGAGGTGGGCAGATACAGTGCTTTACACTTTGGTGCTGGGGATTGTTTATTAGTGAAAGTCCCTGACCTGACGTGGGCAGACACAATGCTTTACAATTTGGTGCTAGGGATCGTTTATTAGTGAGACTCTCTGAGGAGGGCAGATACAGTGCTTTATACTTTGGTGCCGGGGATCGTTTATTAGTGAGAGTCTCTGAGGTGAGCAGATACAGTGCTTTACACTTTGGTGCTGGGGATCATTTATTAGTGAAAGTCCCTGCCCTGAGGTGGGCAGACACAATGCTTTACACTTTGGTGCCGGGGATCGTTTATTAGTGAGAGTCTCTGAGGTGGGCAGATACAGTGCTTTACACTTTGGTGCTAGGGTTCGTTTATTAGTGAGAGTCTCTGAGGTGGGCAGATACAGTGCTTTACACTTTGGTGCTAGGGATTGATTTTTAGCGAAAGTCCCTGCCCTGAGATGGGCAGACACAATGCTTTACAATTTGGTGTGAGGGATCGTTTATTAGTGAGAGTCTCTGATGTGGGCAGATACAGTGCTTTACACTTTGGTGCTAGGGATCGTTTATTAGTGAAAGTCCCTGCCCTGAGGTGGGCAGACACAATGCTTAACACTTTGGTGCCGGGGATCGTTTATTAGTGAGAGTCTCTGAGGTGGGCAGATACAGTGCTTTACACTTTGGTGCTGTGGATCGTTTATTAGTGAAAGTCCCTGCCCTGAGGTGGGCAGACACAATGCTTTACACTTTGGTGCTAGGGATCGTTTATTAGTGAGAGTCTCTGAGGTGGGCAGATACAGTGCTTTACACTTTGGTGCTAGGGATCGTTTATTAGTGAGAGTATCTGAGGTGGGCAGATACAGTGCTTTACACTTTGGTGCTGGGGATCGTTTATTAGTGAAAGTCCCTGCCCTGAGGTGGGCAGACACAATGCTTTACACTTTTGAGCCGGGGATCGTTTATTAGTGAGAGTCTCTGAGGTGGGCAGATACAGTGCTTTACACTGGTGCTAGGGATCGTTTATTAGTGAGAGTCTCTGAGGGGCCAGATACAGTGCTTTACACTTTGGTGCTGGGGATCGTTTATTAGTGAAAGTCCCTGCCCTGAGGTGGGCAGACACAATGCTTTACAATTTGGTGCTAGGAATCGTTTATTAGTGAGAGTCTCTGAGGTGGGCAGACACAGTGCTTTACACTTTGGTGCTGGGGATCGTTTATTGGTGAAAGTTCCTGCCCTGAGGTGGGCAGACACAATGCTTTACACTTTGGTACCGGGGATTGTTTATTAGTGAGAGTCTCTGAGGTGGGCAGATACAGTGCTTTACATTTTGGTGCTGGGGATCGTTTATTAGTGAAAGTCCCTGCCCTGAGGTGGGCAGACACAATGCTTTACACTTTGGTGCCGGGGATCGTTTATTAGTGAAGGTCTCTGCCCTGAGGTGGGCAGACACAATGCTTTACACTTTTGCGCCGGGGATCGTTTATCAGTGAGAGTCTCTGAGGTGGGCAGATACAGTGCTTTACACTGGTGCTAGGGATCGTTTATTAGTGACAGTCTCTGAGGGGCGAGATACAGTGCTTTACACTTTGGTGCTGAGAATCGTTTATTTGTGAAAGTCTCTGCCCTGAGGTGGGCAGACACAATGCTTTACACTTTGGTACCGGGGATTGTTTATTAGTGAGAGTCTCTGAGGTGGGCAGATACAGTGCTTTACATTTTGGTGCTGGGGATCGTTTACTAGTGAAAGTCCCTGCCCTGAGGTGGGCAGACACAATGCTTTACACTTTGGTGCCGGGGATCGTTTATTAGTGAGAGTCTCTGAGGTGGGCAGATACAGTGCTTTACACTTTTGTGCTGTGGATCGTTTATTAGTGAAAGTCCCTGCCCTGAGGTGGGGAGACACAATGCTTTACACTTTGGTGCCGGGGATCGTTTATTAGTGAGAGTCTCTGAGGTGGGCAGATACAGTGCTTTACACTTTGGTGCTAGGGATCGTTTATTAGTGAGAGTCTCTGAGGTGGGCAAATACAGTGCTTTACACTTTGGTGCTGGGGATCGTTTATTAGTGAAAGTCCCTGCCCTGAGGTGGGCAGACACAATGCTTTACAATTTGGTGCTAGGGATCGTTTATTAATGAGAGCCTCTGAGGTATGCAGATACAGTGCTTTACACTTTGGTGCTGGGGATTGTTTATTCGTGAATGTCACTGCCCTGAGGTGGGCAGACACAATGCTTTACAATTTGGTGCTAGGGATCGTTTATTAGTGAGAGTCTCTGAGGTGGGCAGATACAGTGCTTTACACTTTGGTGCTGGGGATCGTTTATTCGTGAAAGTCTGTGCCCTGAGGTGGGCAGACACAATGCTTTACACTTTGGTGCCGGGGATCGTTTATTAGTGAGAGTCTCTGAGGTGGGCAGATACAGTGCTTTACACTTTGGTGCTGGGGATCGTTTATTAGTTAAAGTCTCTGCCCTGAGGTGGGCAGACACAATGCTTTACACTTTTGTGCCGGGGATCGTTTATCAGTGAGAGTCTCTGAGGTGGGCAGATACAGTGCTATACACTGGTGCTAGGGATCGTTTATTAGTGACAGTCTCTGAGGGGCCAGATACAGTGCTTTACACTTTGGTGCTGGGGATCGTTTATTAGTAAAAGTCCCTGCCCTGAGGTGGGCAGACACAATGCTTTACAATTTGGTGCTAGGGATTGTTTATTAGTGAGAGTCTCTGAGGTGGGCAGACACAGTGCTTTACACTTTGGTTCTGGGGATCGTTTATTAGTGAAAGTCCCTGCCCTGAGGTGGGCAGACACAATGCTTTACACTTTGGTACCGGGGATCGTTTATTAGTGAGAGTCTCTGAGGTGGGCAGATACAGTGCTTTACATTTTCGTGCTGGGGATCGTTTATTAGTGAAATTCCCTGCCCTGAGGTGGGCAGACACAATGCTTTACACTTTGGTCCCGGGGATCGTTTATTAGTGAGAGTCTCTGAGGTGGGCAGATACAGTGCTGTACACTTTGGTGCTAGGGATCGTTTATTAGTGAGAGTCTCTGAGGTGGGCAGATACATTGCTTTACACTTTGGTGCTGTGGATCGTTTATTAGTGAAAGTCCCTGCCCTGAGGTGGGCAGACACAATGCTTTACAATTTGGTGCTAGGGATCATTTATTAGTGAGAGTCTCTGAGGTGGGCAGATACAGTGCTTTACACTTTGGTGCTGGGGATCGTTTATTAGTGAAAGTCACTGCCCTGAGGTAGTCAGACACAATGCTTTACAATTTGGTGCTAGGGATCGTTTATTAGTGAGAGTCTCTGAGGTGGGCAGATACAGTGCTTTACACTTTGGTGCTGGGGATCATTTATTAGTGAAAGTCTCTGCCCTGAGGTGGGCAGACACAATGCTTTACTCTTTGGTGCCGGGGATTTTTTATTAGTGAGAGTCTCTGAGGTGGGCAGATACAGTGCTTTACACTTTGGTGCTGGGGATCGTTTATTAGTGAGAGTCTCTGAGGTGGGCATATACAGTTCCTTACACTTTGGTACTAGGGGTCATTTACTAGTGAGAGTCTCTGAGGTGGGCAGATACAGTGCTTTACACTTTGGTGCTGGGGATCGTTTATTAGTGAAAGTCCCTGCCCTGAGGTGGGCAGACACAATGCTTTACTCTTTGGTGCTGGGGATCGTTTATTAGTGAGAGTCTCTGAGGTGGGCAGATACAGTGATTTACACTGGTGGTAGGGATCGTTTATTAGTGAAAGTCCCTGCCCTGAGGTGGGCAGACACAATGCTTTACACTTTGGTGCCGGGGATCGTTTATTAGTGAGAGTCTCTGAGGTGGGCAGATACAGTGCTTTACACTTTGGTGCTAGGGATCGTTTATTAGTGAGAGTCTCTGTGGTGGGCAGATACAGTGCTTTACACTTTGGTGCTAGGGATCGATTATTAGTGAAAGTCCCTGCCCTGAGGTGAGCAGACACAATGCTTTACAATTTGGTGCGAAGTATCGTTTATTAGTGAGAGTCTCTGAGGTGGGCAGATACAGTGATTTACACTTTGGTGCTGGGGATCGTTAATTAGTGAAAGTCCCTGCCCTGAGGTTGGCAGACACAATGCTTTACACTTTGGTGCCAGGGATCGTTTATAAGTGAGAGTCTCTGAGGTGGGCAGATACAGTGCTTTACACTTTGATGCTAGGGATCGTTTATTAGTGAGAGTCTCTGAGGTGGGCAGATATAGTGCTTTACACTTTGGTGCGTGGGATCGTTTATAAGTGAAAGTCTCTGCCCTGAGGTGGGCAGACACAATGCTTTACACTTTGGTGCCGGGGATTGTTTACTAGTAAGAGTCTCTGAGGTGGGAAAATACAGTGCTTTACACTTTGGTGCTGGGGATTGTTTATTAGTGAAAGTCCCTGCCCTGACGTGGGCAGACACAATGCTTTATAATTTGGTGCTAGGGATCGTTTATTAGTGAAACTCTCTGAGGTGGGCAGATACAGTGCTTTACACTTTGGTGCCGGGGATCGTTTATTAGTGAGAGTCTCTGAGGTGGGCATATACAGTGCTTTACACTTTGGTACTAGGGGTCATTTACTAGTGAGAGTCTCTGAGGTGGGCAGATACAGTGCTTTACACTTTGGTGCTGGGGATCGTTTATTAGTGAAAGTCCCTGCCCTGAGGTGGGCAGACACAATGCTTTACTCTTTGGTGCTGGGGATCGTTTATTAGTGAGAGTCTCTGAGGTGGGCAGATACAGTAATTTACACTGGTGGTAGGGATCGTTTATTAGTGAAAGTCCCTGCCCTGAGGTGGGCAGACACAATGCTTTACACTTTGGTGCCGGGGATCGTTTATTAGTGAGAGTCTCTGAGGTGGGCAGATACAGTGCTTTACACTTTGATGCTAGGGATCGTTTATTAGTGAGAGTCTCTGAGGTGGGCAGATACAGTGCTTTACACTTTGGTGCTAGGGATCGATTATTAGTGAAAGTCCCTGCCCTGAGGTGAGCAGACACAATGCTTTACAATTTGGTGCGAGGGATCGTTTATTAGTGAGAGTCTCTGAGGTGGGCAGAAACAGTGATTTACACTTTGGTGCTAGGGATCGTTTATTAGTGAGAGTCTCTGAGGTGGGCAGATACAGTGCTTTACACTTTGGTGCTGTGGATCGTTTATTAGTTAAAGTCCCTGACCTGAGGTGGGCAGACACAATGCTTTACACTTTGGTGCCGGGGATCGTTTATTTGTGAGAGTTTCTGAGGTGGGCAGATACAGTGCTTTACACTTTGGTGCTAGGGATAGTTTATTAGTGAGAGTCTCTGAGGTGGGCAGATACAGTGCTTTACACTTTGGTGCTGGGGATCGTTTATTAGTGAAAGTCCCTGCCCTGACGTGGGCAGACACAATGCTTTACAATTTGGAGCTAGGGATCGTTTATTAGTGAGACTCTCTGAGGTGGGCAGATACAGTGCTTTACAATTTGGTGCCGGGGATCGTTTATTAGTGAGAGTCTCTGAGGTGGGCATATACAGTGCTTTACACTTTGGTACTAGGGGTCGTTTACTAGTGAGAGTCTCTGAGGTGGGCAGATACAGTGCTTTACACTTTGGTGCTGGGGATCGTTTATTAGTGAAAGTCCCTGCCCTGAGGTGGGCAGACACAATGCTTTACAATTTGGTGCCAGGGATTATTTATTAGTGAGAGTCTCTGAGGTGGGCAGATACAGTGCTTTACACGTTGAAGCTAGGGATCGTTTATTAGTGAGAGTCTCTGAGGTGGGCAGATACAATGCTTTACACTTTGGTGCTGGGGATCGTTTATTAGTGAAAGTCCCTGCCCTGAGGTGGGCAGACACAATGCTTTACACTTTGGTGCCGGGGATCGTTTATTAGTGAGAGTCTCTGAGGTGGGCAGATACAGTGCTTTACACTTTGGTGCTAGGGATCGTTTATTAGTGAGAGTCTCTGAGGTGGGCAGATACAGTGCTTTATACACTTTGGTGCTAGGGATTGATTATTAGTGAAAGTCCCTGCCCTGAGGTGGGCAGACACAATGCTTTACAATTTGGTGCGAGGGATCGTTTATTAGTGAGAGTCTCTGAGGTGAGCAGATACAGTGCTTTACACTTTGGTGCTGGGGATCGTTTATTAGTGAAAGTACCTGCCCTGAGGTGGGCAGACACAGTGCTTTACACTTTGGTGCCGGGGATCGTTTATTAGTGAGAGTCTCTGAGGTGGGCAGATACAGTGCTTTACACTTTGGTGCTGTGGATCGTTTATTAGTGAAAGTCCCTGCCCTGAGGTGGGCAGACACAATGCTTTACACTTTGGTGCTAGGGATCGTTTATTAGTGAGAGTCTCTGAGGTGGGCAGATACAGTGCTTTACACTTTGGTGCCGGGGATCGTTTATTAGTGAGAGTCTCTGAGGTGGGCAGATACAGTGCTTTACACTTTGGTGCCGGGGATCGTTTATTAGTGAGAGTCTCTGAGGTGGGCAGATACAGTGCTTTACACTTTGGTGCTGGGGATCATTTATTAGTGAAAGTCCCTGCCCTGAGGTGGGCAGACACAATGCTTTACACTTTGGTGCTGGGGATCGTTTATTAGTGAGAGTCTCTGAGGTGGGCAGATACAGTGCTTTACACTGGTGCTAGGGATCGTTTATTAGTGAGAGTCTCTGAGGTGGCCAGATACATTGCTTTACATGTTTGTGCTGGGGATCGTTTACTAGTGAAAGTCCCTGCCCTGTGGTGGGCAGACACAATGCTTTACAATTTGGTGCTAGGGATCGTTTATTAGTGAGAGTCTCTGAGGTGGGCAGATGCAGTGCTTTACACTTTGGTGCTAGGGATAGTTTATTAGTGAGAGTCTCTGAGGTGGGCATATACAGTTCTTTACACTTTGGTGCTGGAGATAGTTTATTAGTGAAAGTCCCTGCCCTGAGGTGGGCAGACACAATGCTTTACAATTTGGTGCTATGGATCGTTTATTAGTGAGAGTCTCTGAGGTGGGCAGATACAGTGCTTTACACTTTGGTGCAGGGGATCGTTTATTAGTGACGGTCCCTGCCCTGAGGTGGGCAGACACAATGCTTTACACTTTTGTGCCGGGGATCGTTTATCAGTGAGAGTCTCTAAGGTTGGCAGATACAGTGCTTTACACTGGTGCTAGGGATCGTTTATTAGTGAGAGTCTCTGAGGGACCAGATACAGTGCTTTACACTTTGGTGCTGGGGATCGTTTATTAGTGAAAGTCCCTGCCGTGAGGTGGGCAGACACAATGCTTTATAATTTGGTGCTAGGGATTGTTTATTAGTGAGAGTCTCTGAGGTGGGCAGACACAGTGCTTTACACTTTGGTGCTGGGGATCGTTTATTAGTGAAAGTCCCTGCCCTGAGGTGGGCAGACAAAATGCTTTACACTTTGGTACCGGGGATCGTTTATTAGTGAGAGTCTCTGAGGTGGGCAGATACAGTGCTTTACATTTTGGTGCTGGGGATCGTTTATTAGTGAAAGTCCCTGCCCTGAGATGGGCAGACACAATGCTTTACACGTTGGTGCCGGGGATCGTTTATTAGTGAGAGTCTCTGAGGTGGGCAGATACAGTGCTGTACACTTTGGTGCTAGGGATCGTTTATTAGTGAGAGTCTCTGAGGTGGGCACATACATTGCTTTACACTTTGGTGCTGAGGATCGTTTATTAGTGAAAGTCCCTGCCCTGAGGTGGGCAGACACAATGCTTTACAATTTGGTGCTAGGGATCATTTATTAGTGAGAGTCTCTGAGGTGGGCAGATACAGTGCTTTACACTTTGGTGCTGGGGATCGTTTATTAGTGAAAGTCACTGCCCTGAGGTAGTCAGACACAATGCTTTACAATTTGGTGCTAGGGATCGTTTATTAGTGAGAGTCTCTGAGGTGGGCAGATACAGAGCTTTACACTTTGGTGCTGGGGATCGTTTATTAGTGAAAGTCTCTGCCCTGAGGTGGGCAGACACAATGCTTTACACTTTGGTGCCGGGGATTGTTTATTAGTGAGAGTCTCCGAGGTGGGCAGATACAGTGCTTTACACTTTGGTGCTGGGGATCGTTTATTAGTGAAAGTCCCTGCCCTGAGGTGGGCAGACACAATGCTTTACACTTTGGTGCCGGGGATTGTTTATTAGTGAGAGTCTCTGAGGTGGGCAGATACAGTGCTTTACACTGGTGCTAGGGATCGTTTATTAGTGAGAGTCTCTGAGGTGGGCAGATACAGTGCTTTACACTTTGGTGCTGGGGATTGTTTATTAGTGAAAGTCCCTGACCTGACGTGGGCAGACACAATGCTTTACAATTTGGTGCTAGGGATCGTTTATTAGTGAGACTCTCTGAGGAGGGCAGATACAGTGCTTATACTTTGGTGCCGGGGATCGTTTATTAGTGAGAGTCTCTGAGGTGAGCAGATACAGTGCTTTACACTTTGGTGCTGGGGATCATTTATTAGTGAAAGTCCCTGCCCTGAGGTGGGCAGACACAATGCTTTACACTTTGGTGCCGGGGATCGTTTATTAGTGAGAGTCTCTGAGGTGGGCAGATACAGTGCTTTACACTTTGGTGCTAGGGTTCGTTTATTAGTGAGAGTCTCTGAGGTGGGCAGATACAGTGCTTTACACTTTGGTGCCAGGGATTGATTTTTAGCGAAAGTCCCTGCCCTGAGATGGGCAGACACAATGCTTTACAATTTGGTGTGAGGGATCGTTTATTAGTGAGAGTCTCTGAGGTGGGCAGATACAGTGCTTTACACTTTGGTGCTAGGGATCGTTTATTAGTGAAAGTCCCTGCCCTGAGGTGGGCAGACACAATGCTTTACACTTTGGTGCCGGGGATCGTTTATTAGTGAGAGTCTCTGAGGTGGGCAGATACAGTGCTTTACACTTTGGTGCTGTGGATCGTTTATTAGTGAAAGTCCCTGCCCTGAGGTGGGCAGACACAATGCTTTACACTTTGGTGCTAGGGATCGTTTATTAGTGAGAGTCTCTGAGGTGGGCAGATACAGTGCTTTACACTTTGGTGCTAGGGATCGTTTATTAGTGAGAGTATCTGAGGTGGGCAGATACAGTGCTTTACACTTTGGTGCTGGGGATCGTTTATTAGTGAAAGTCCCTGCCCTGAGGTGGGCAGACACAATGCTTTACACTTTTGAGCCGGGGATCGTTTATTAGTGAGAGTCTCTGAGGTGGGCAGATACAGTGCTTTACACTGGTGCTAGGGATCGTTTATTAGTGAGAGTCTCTGAGGGGCCAGATACAGTGCTTTACACTTTGGTGCTGGGGATCGTTTATTAGTGAAAGTCCCTGCCCTGAGGTGGGCAGACACAATGCTTTACAATTTGGTGCTAGGAATCGTTTATTAGTGAGAGTCTCTGAGGTGGGCAGACACAGTGCTTTACACTTTGGTGCTGGGGATCGTTTATTAGTGAAAGTTCCTGCCCTGAGGTGGGCAGACACAATGCTTTACACTTTGGTACCGGGGATTGTTTATTAGTGAGAGTCTCTGAGGTGGGCAGATACAGTGCTTTACATTTTGGTGCTGGGGATCGTTTATTAGTGAAAGTCCCTGCCCTGAGGTGGGCAGACACAATGCTTTACACTTTGGTGCCGGGGATCGTTTATTAGTGAAGGTCTCTGCCCTGAGGTGGGCAGACACAATGCTTTACACTTTTGCGCCGGGGATCGTTTATCAGTGAGAGTCTCTGAGGTGGGCAGATACAGTGCTTTACACTGGTGCTAGGGATCGTTTATTAGTGACAGTCTCCGAGGGGCGAGATACAGTGCTTTACACTTTGGTGCTGAGAATCGTTTATTTGTGAAAGTCTCTGCCCTGAGGTGGGCAGACACAATGCTTTACACTTTGGTACCGGGGATTGTTTATTAGTGAGAGTCTCTGAGGTGGGCAGATACAGTGCTTTACATTTTGGTGCTGGGGATCGTTTACTAGTGAAAGTCCCTGCCCTGAGGTGGGCAGACACAATGCTTTACACTTTGGTGCCGGGGATCGTTTATTAGTGAGAGTCTCTGAGGTGGGCAGATACAGTGCTTTACACTTTTGTGCTGTGGATCGTTTATTAGTGAAAGTCCCTGCCCTGAGGTGGGGAGACACAATGCTTTACACTTTGGTGCCGGGGATCGTTTATTAGTGAGAGTCTCTGAGGTGGGCAGATACAGTGCTTTACACTTTGGTGCTAGGGATCGTTTATTAGTGAGAGTCTCTGAGGTGGGCAAATACAGTGCTTTACACTTTGGTGCTGGGGATCGTTTATTAGTGAAAGTCCCTGCCCTGAGGTGGGCAGACACAATGCTTTACAATTTGGTGCTAGGGATCGTTTATTAATGAGAGCCTCTGAGGTATGCAGATACAGTGCTTTACACTTTGGTGCTGGGGATTGTTTATTCGTGAATGTCACTGCCCTGAGGTGGGCAGACACAATGCTTTACAATTTGGTGCTAGGGATCGTTTATTAGTGAGAGTCTCTGAGGTGGGCAGATACAGTGCTTTACACTTTGGTGCTGGGGATCGTTTATTCGTGAAAGTCTGTGCCCTGAGGTGGGCAGACACAATGCTTTACACTTTGGTGCCGGGGATCGTTTATTAGTGAGAGTCTCTGAGGTGGGCAGATACAGTGCTTTACACTTTGGTGCTGGGGATCGTTTATTAGTGAAAGTCTCTGCCCTGAGGTGGGCAGACACAATGCTTTACACTTTTGTGCCGGGGATCGTTTATCAGTGAGAGTCTCTGAGGTGGGCAGATACAGTGCTATACACTGGTGCTAGGGATCGTTTATTAGTGACAGTCTCTGAGGGGCCAGATACAGTGCTTTACACTTTGGTGCTGGGGATCGTTTATTAGTAAAAGTCCCTGCCCTGAGGTGGGCAGACACAATGCTTTACAATTTGGTGCTAGGGATTGTTTATTAGTGAGAGTCTCTGAGGTGGGCAGACACAGTGCTTTACACTTTGGTTCTGGGGATCGTTTATTAGTGAAAGTCCCTGCCCTGAGGTGGGCAGACACAATGCTTTACACTTTGGTACCGGGGATCGTTTATTAGTGAGAGTCTCTGAGGTGGGCAGATACAGTGCTTTACATTTTCGTGCTGGGGATCGTTTATTAGTGAAATTCCCTGCCCTGAGGTGGGCAGACACAATGCTTTACAATTTGGTGCCAGGGATTATTTATTAGTGAGAGTCTCTGAGGTGGGCAGATACAGTGCTTTACACGTTGAAGCTAGGGATCGTTTATTAGTGAGAGTCTCTGAGGTGGGCAGATACAATGCTTTACACTTTGGTGCTGGGGATCGTTTATTAGTGAAAGTCCCTGCCCTGAGGTGGGCAGACACAATGCTTTACACTTTGGTGCCGGGGATCGTTTATTAGTGAGAGTCTCTGAGGTGGGCAGATACAGTGCTTTACACTTTGGTGCTAGGGATCGTTTATTAGTGAGAGTCTCTGAGGTGGGCAGATACAGTGCTTTATACACTTTGGTGCTAGGGATTGATTATTAGTGAAAGTCCCTGCCCTGAGGTGGGCAGACACAATGCTTTACAATTTGGTGCGAGGGATCGTTTATTAGTGAGAGTCTCTGAGGTGAGCAGATACAGTGCTTTACACTTTGGTGCTGGGGATCGTTTATTAGTGAAAGTACCTGCCCTGAGGTGGGCAGACACAGTGCTTTACACTTTGGTGCCGGGGATCGTTTATTAGTGAGAGTCTCTGAGGTGGGCAGATACAGTGCTTTACACTTTGGTGCTGTGGATCGTTTATTAGTGAAAGTCCCTGCCCTGAGGTGGGCAGACACAATGCTTTACACTTTGGTGCTAGGGATCGTTTATTAGTGAGAGTCTCTGAGGTGGGCAGATACAGTGCTTTACACTTTGGTGCCGGGGATCGTTTATTAGTGAGAGTCTCTGAGGTGGGCAGATACAGTGCTTTACACTTTGGTGCCGGGGATCGTTTATTAGTGAGAGTCTCTGAGGTGGGCAGATACAGTGCTTTACACTTTGGTGCTGGGGATCATTTATTAGTGAAAGTCCCTGCCCTGAGGTGGGCAGACACAATGCTTTACACTTTGGTGCTGGGGATCGTTTATTAGTGAGAGTCTCTGAGGTGGGCAGATACAGTGCTTTACACTGGTGCTAGGGATCGTTTATTAGTGAGAGTCTCTGAGGTGGCCAGATACATTGCTTTACATGTTTGTGCTGGGGATCGTTTACTAGTGAAAGTCCCTGCCCTGTGGTGGGCAGACACAATGCTTTACAATTTGGTGCTAGGGATCGTTTATTAGTGAGAGTCTCTGAGGTGGGCAGATGCAGTGCTTTACACTTTGGTGCTAGGGATAGTTTATTAGTGAGAGTCTCTGAGGTGGGCATATACAGTTCTTTACACTTTGGTGCTGGAGATAGTTTATTAGTGAAAGTCCCTGCCCTGAGGTGGGCAGACACAATGCTTTACAATTTGGTGCTATGGATCGTTTATTAGTGAGAGTCTCTGAGGTGGGCAGATACAGTGCTTTACACTTTGGTGCAGGGGATCGTTTATTAGTGACGGTCCCTGCCCTGAGGTGGGCAGACACAATGCTTTACACTTTTGTGCCGGGGATCGTTTATCAGTGAGAGTCTCTAAGGTTGGCAGATACAGTGCTTTACACTGGTGCTAGGGATCGTTTATTAGTGAGAGTCTCTGAGGGACCAGATACAGTGCTTTACACTTTGGTGCTGGGGATCGTTTATTAGTGAAAGTCCCTGCCGTGAGGTGGGCAGACACAATGCTTTATAATTTGGTGCTAGGGATTGTTTATTAGTGAGAGTCTCTGAGGTGGGCAGACACAGTGCTTTACACTTTGGTGCTGGGGATCGTTTATTAGTGAAAGTCCCTGCCCTGAGGTGGGCAGACAAAATGCTTTACACTTTGGTACCGGGGATCGTTTATTAGTGAGAGTCTCTGAGGTGGGCAGATACAGTGCTTTACATTTTGGTGCTGGGGATCGTTTATTAGTGAAAGTCCCTGCCCTGAGATGGGCAGACACAATGCTTTACACGTTGGTGCCGGGGATCGTTTATTAGTGAGAGTCTCTGAGGTGGGCAGATACAGTGCTGTACACTTTGGTGCTAGGGATCGTTTATTAGTGAGAGTCTCTGAGGTGGGCACATACATTGCTTTACACTTTGGTGCTGAGGATCGTTTATTAGTGAAAGTCCCTGCCCTGAGGTGGGCAGACACAATGCTTTACAATTTGGTGCTAGGGATCATTTATTAGTGAGAGTCTCTGAGGTGGGCAGATACAGTGCTTTACACTTTGGTGCTGGGGATCGTTTATTAGTGAAAGTCACTGCCCTGAGGTAGTCAGACACAATGCTTTACAATTTGGTGCTAGGGATCGTTTATTAGTGAGAGTCTCTGAGGTGGGCAGATACAGAGCTTTACACTTTGGTGCTGGGGATCGTTTATTAGTGAAAGTCTCTGCCCTGAGGTGGGCAGACACAATGCTTTACACTTTGGTGCCGGGGATTGTTTATTAGTGAGAGTCTCCGAGGTGGGCAGATACAGTGCTTTACACTTTGGTGCTGGGGATCGTTTATTAGTGAAAGTCCCTGCCCTGAGGTGGGCAGACACAATGCTTTACACTTTGGTGCCGGGGATTGTTTATTAGTGAGAGTCTCTGAGGTGGGCAGATACAGTGCTTTACACTGGTGCTAGGGATCGTTTATTAGTGAGAGTCTCTGAGGTGGGCAGATACAGTGCTTTACACTTTGGTGCTGGGGATTGTTTATTAGTGAAAGTCCCTGACCTGACGTGGGCAGACACAATGCTTTACAATTTGGTGCTAGGGATCGTTTATTAGTGAGACTCTCTGAGGAGGGCAGATACAGTGCTTATACTTTGGTGCCGGGGATCGTTTATTAGTGAGAGTCTCTGAGGTGAGCAGATACAGTGCTTTACACTTTGGTGCTGGGGATCATTTATTAGTGAAAGTCCCTGCCCTGAGGTGGGCAGACACAATGCTTTACACTTTGGTGCCGGGGATCGTTTATTAGTGAGAGTCTCTGAGGTGGGCAGATACAGTGCTTTACACTTTGGTGCTAGGGTTCGTTTATTAGTGAGAGTCTCTGAGGTGGGCAGATACAGTGCTTTACACTTTGGTGCCAGGGATTGATTTTTAGCGAAAGTCCCTGCCCTGAGATGGGCAGACACAATGCTTTACAATTTGGTGTGAGGGATCGTTTATTAGTGAGAGTCTCTGAGGTGGGCAGATACAGTGCTTTACACTTTGGTGCTAGGGATCGTTTATTAGTGAAAGTCCCTGCCCTGAGGTGGGCAGACACAATGCTTTACACTTTGGTGCCGGGGATCGTTTATTAGTGAGAGTCTCTGAGGTGGGCAGATACAGTGCTTTACACTTTGGTGCTGTGGATCGTTTATTAGTGAAAGTCCCTGCCCTGAGGTGGGCAGACACAATGCTTTACACTTTGGTGCTAGGGATCGTTTATTAGTGAGAGTCTCTGAGGTGGGCAGATACAGTGCTTTACACTTTGGTGCTAGGGATCGTTTATTAGTGAGAGTATCTGAGGTGGGCAGATACAGTGCTTTACACTTTGGTGCTGGGGATCGTTTATTAGTGAAAGTCCCTGCCCTGAGGTGGGCAGACACAATGCTTTACACTTTTGAGCCGGGGATCGTTTATTAGTGAGAGTCTCTGAGGTGGGCAGATACAGTGCTTTACACTGGTGCTAGGGATCGTTTATTAGTGAGAGTCTCTGAGGGGCCAGATACAGTGCTTTACACTTTGGTGCTGGGGATCGTTTATTAGTGAAAGTCCCTGCCCTGAGGTGGGCAGACACAATGCTTTACAATTTGGTGCTAGGAATCGTTTATTAGTGAGAGTCTCTGAGGTGGGCAGACACAGTGCTTTACACTTTGGTGCTGGGGATCGTTTATTAGTGAAAGTTCCTGCCCTGAGGTGGGCAGACACAATGCTTTACACTTTGGTACCGGGGATTGTTTATTAGTGAGAGTCTCTGAGGTGGGCAGATACAGTGCTTTACATTTTGGTGCTGGGGATCGTTTATTAGTGAAAGTCCCTGCCCTGAGGTGGGCAGACACAATGCTTTACACTTTGGTGCCGGGGATCGTTTATGAGTGAAGGTCTCTGCCCTGAGGTGGGCAGACACAATGCTTTACACTTTTGCGCCGGGGATCGTTTATCAGTGAGAGTCTCTGAGGTGGGCAGATACAGTGCTTTACACTGGTGCTAGGGATCGTTTATTAGTGACAGTCTCCGAGGGGCGAGATACAGTGCTTTACACTTTGGTGCTGAGAATCGTTTATTTGTGAAAGTCTCTGCCCTGAGGTGGGCAGACACAATGCTTTACACTTTGGTACCGGGGATTGTTTATTAGTGAGAGTCTCTGAGGTGGGCAGATACAGTGCTTTACATTTTGGTGCTGGGGATCGTTTACTAGTGAAAGTCCCTGCCCTGAGGTGGGCAGACACAATGCTTTACACTTTGGTGCCGGGGATCGTTTATTAGTGAGAGTCTCTGAGGTGGGCAGATACAGTGCTTTACACTTTTGTGCTGTGGATCGTTTATTAGTGAAAGTCCCTGCCCTGAGGTGGGGAGACACAATGCTTTACACTTTGGTGCCGGGGATCGTTTATTAGTGAGAGTCTCTGAGGTGGGCAGATACAGTGCTTTACACTTTGGTGCTAGGGATCGTTTATTAGTGAGAGTCTCTGAGGTGGGCAAATACAGTGCTTTACACTTTGGTGCTGGGGATCGTTTATTAGTGAAAGTCCCTGCCCTGAGGTGGGCAGACACAATGCTTTACAATTTGGTGCTAGGGATCGTTTATTAATGAGAGCCTCTGAGGTATGCAGATACAGTGCTTTACACTTTGGTGCTGGGGATTGTTTATTCGTGAATGTCACTGCCCTGAGGTGGGCAGACACAATGCTTTACAATTTGGTGCTAGGGATCGTTTATTAGTGAGAGTCTCTGAGGTGGGCAGATACAGTGCTTTACACTTTGGTGCTGGGGATCGTTTATTCGTGAAAGTCTGTGCCCTGAGGTGGGCAGACACAATGCTTTACACTTTGGTGCCGGGGATCGTTTATTAGTGAGAGTCTCTGAGGTGGGCAGATACAGTGCTTTACACTTTGGTGCTGGGGATCGTTTATTAGTGAAAGTCTCTGCCCTGAGGTGGGCAGACACAATGCTTTACACTTTTGTGCCGGGGATCGTTTATCAGTGAGAGTCTCTGAGGTGGGCAGATACAGTGCTATACACTGGTGCTAGGGATCGTTTATTAGTGACAGTCTCTGAGGGGCCAGATACAGTGCTTTACACTTTGGTGCTGGGGATCGTTTATTAGTAAAAGTCCCTGCCCTGAGGTGGGCAGACACAATGCTTTACAATTTGGTGCTAGGGATTGTTTATTAGTGAGAGTCTCTGAGGTGGGCAGACACAGTGCTTTACACTTTGGTTCTGGGGATCGTTTATTAGTGAAAGTCCCTGCCCTGAGGTGGGCAGACACAATGCTTTACACTTTGGTACCGGGGATCGTTTATTAGTGAGAGTCTCTGAGGTGGGCAGATACAGTGCTTTACATTTTCGTGCTGGGGATCGTTTATTAGTGAAATTCCCTGCCCTGAGGTGGGCAGACACAATGCTTTACACTTTGGTCCCGGGGATCGTTTATTAGTGAGAGTCTCTGAGGTGGGCAGATACAGTGCTGTACACTTTGGTGCTAGGGATCGTTTATTAGTGAGAGTCTCTGAGGTGGGCAGATACATTGCTTTACACTTTGGTGCTGTGGATCGTTTATTAGTGAAAGTCCCTGCCCTGAGGTGGGCAGACACAATGCTTTACAATTTGGTGCTAGGGATCATTTATTAGTGAGAGTCTCTGAGGTGGGCAGATACAGTGCTTTACACTTTGGTGCTGGGGATCGTTTATTAGTGAAAGTCACTGCCCTGAGGTAGTCAGACACAATGCTTTACAATTTGGTGCTAGGGATCGTTTATTAGTGAGAGTCTCTGAGGTGGGCAGATACAGTGCTTTACACTTTGGTGCTGGGGATCATTTATTAGTGAAAGTCTCTGCCCTGAGGTGGGCAGACACAATGCTTTACTCTTTGGTGCCGGGGATTTTTTATTAGTGAGAGTCTCTGAGGTGGGCAGATACAGTGCTTTACACTTTGGTGCTGGGGATCGTTTATTAGTGAGAGTCTCTGAGGTGGGCAGATACAGTGCTTTACACTTTGGTGCTAGGGATCGTTTATTAGTGAAAGTCCCTGCCCTGAGGTGGGCAGACACAATGCTTTACACTTTGGTGCCGGGGATCGTTTATTAGTGAGAGTCTCTGAGGTGGGCAGATACAGTGCTTTACACTTTGGTGCTGTGGATCGTTTATTAGTGAAAGTCCCTGCCCTGAGGTGGGCAAACACAATGCTTTACACTTTGGTGCTAGGGATCGTTTATTAGTGAGAGTCTCTGAGGTGGGCAGATACAGTGCTTTACACTTTGGTGCTAGGGATCGTTTATTAGTGAGAGTCTCTGAGGTGGGCATATACAGTGCTTTACACTTTGGCGCTGGGGATCGTTTATTAGTGAAAGTCCCTGCCCTGAGGTGGGCAGACACAATGCTTTACAATTTTGTGCCGGGGATCGTTTATTAGTGAGAGTCTCTGAGGTGGGCAGATACAGTGCTTTACACTGGTGCTAGGGATCGTTTATTAGTGAGAGTCTCTGAGGGGCGAGATACAGTGCTTTACACTTTGGTGCTGAGAATCGTTTATTTGTGAAAGTCTCTGCCCTGAGGTGGGCAGACACAATGCTTTACACTTTGGTACCGGGGATTGTTTATTAGTGAGAGTCTCTGAGGTGGGCAGATACAGTGCTTTACATTTTGGTGCTGGGGATCGTTTACTAGTGAAAGTCCCTGCCCTGAGGTGGGCAGACACAATGCTTTACACTTTGGTGCCGGGGATCGTTTATTAGTGAGAGTCTCTGAGGTGGGCAGATACAGTGCTTTACACTTTTGTGCTGTGGATCGTTTATTAGTGAAAGTCCCTGCCCTGAGGTGGGCAGACACAATGCTTTACACTTTGGTGCCGGGGATCGTTTATTAGTGAGAGTCTCTGAGGTGGGCAGATACAGTGCTTTACACTTTGGTGCTAGGGATCGTTTATTAGTGAGAGTCTCTGAGGTGGGCAGATACAGTGCTTTACACTTTGGTGCTGGGGATCGTTTATTAGTGAAAGTCCCTGCCCTGAGGTGGGCAGACACAATGCTTTACAATTTGGTGCTAGGGATCGTTTATTAATGAGAGCCTCTGAGGTATGCAGATACAGTGCTTTACACTTTGGTGCTGGGGATTGTTTATTCGTGAATGTCACTGCCCTGAGGTGGGCAGACACAATGCTTTACAATTTGGTGCTAGGGATCGTTTATTAGTGAGAGTCTCTGAGGTGGGCAGATACAGTGCTTTACACTTTGGTGCTGGGGATCGTTTATTCGTGAAAGTCTGTGCCCTGAGGTGGTCAGACACAATGCTTTACACTTTGGTGCCGGGGATCATTTATTAGTGAGAGTCTCTGAGGTGGGCAGATACAGTGCTTTACACTTTGGTGCTGGGGATCGTTTATTAGTGAAAGTCTCTGCCCTGAGGTGGGCAGACACAATGCTTTACACTTTTGTGCCGGGGATCGTTTATCAGTGAGAGTCTCTGAGGTGGGCAGATACAGTGTTTTACACTGGTGCTAGGGATCGTTTATTAGTGACAGTCTCTGAGGGGCCAGATACAGTGCTTTACACTTTGGTGCTGGGGATCGTTTATTAGTAAAAGTCCCTGCCCTGAGGTGGGCAGACACAATGCTTTACAATTTGGTGCTAGGGATTGTTTATTAGTGAGAGTCTCTGAGGTGGGCAGACACAGTGCTTTACACTTTGGTTCTGGGGATTGTTTATTAGTGAAAGTCCCTGCCCTGAGGTGGGTAGACACAATGCTTTACACTTTGGTACCGGGGATCGTTTATTAGTGAGAGTCTCTGAGGTGGGCAGATACAGTGCTTTACATTTTCGTGCTGGGGATCGTTTATTAGTGAAATTCCCTGCCCTGAGGTGGGCAGACACAATGCTTTACACTTTGGTCCCGGGGATCGTTTATTAGTGAGAGTCTCTGAGGTGGGCAGATACAGTGCTGTAAACTTTGGTGCTAGGGATCGTTTATTAGTGAGAGTCTCTGAGGTGGGCAGATACATTGCTTTACACTTTGGTGCTGGGGATCGTTTATTAGTGAAAGTCCCTGCCCTGAGGTGGGCAGACACAATGCTTTACAATTTGGTGCTCGGGATCATTTATTAGTGAGAGTCTCTGAGGTGGGCAGATACAGTGCTTTACACTTTGGTGCTGGGGATCATTTATTAGTGAAAGTCTCTGCCCTGAGGTGGGCAGACACAATGCTTTACTCTTTGGTGCCGGGGATTTTTTATTAGTGAGAGTCTCTGAGGTGGGCAGATACAGTGCTTTACACTTTGGTGCTGGGGATCGTTTATTAGTGAAAGTCTCTGCCCTGAGGTGGGCAGACACAATGCTTTACACTTTGGTCCCGGGGATCGTTTATTAGTGAGAGTCTCTGAGGTGGGCAGATACAGTGCTGTACACTTTGGTGCTAGGGATCGTTTATTAGTGAGAGTCTCTGAGGTGGGCAGATACATTGCTTTACACTTTGGTGCTGTGGATCGTTTATTAGTGAAAGTCCCTGCCCTGAGGTGGGCAGACACAATGCTTTACAATTTGGTGCTAGGGATCATTTATTAGTGAGAGTCTCTGAGGTGGGCAGATACAGTGCTTTACACTTTGGTGCTGGGGATCGTTTATTAGTGAAAGTCACTGCCCTGAGGTAGTCAGACACAATGCTTTACAATTTGGTGCTAGGGATCGTTTATTAGTGAGAGTCTCTGAGGTGGGCAGATACAGTGCTTTACACTTTGGTGCTGGGGATCATTTATTAGTGAAAGTCTCTGCCCTGAGGTGGGCAGACACAATGCTTTACTCTTTGGTGCCGGGGATTTTTTATTAGTGAGAGTCTCTGAGGTGGGCAGATACAGTGCTTTACACTTTGGTGCTGGGGATCGTTTATTAGTGAGAGTCTCTGAGGTGGGCAGATACAGTGCTTTACACTTTGGTGCTAGGGATCGTTTATTAGTGAAAGTCCCTGCCCTGAGGTGGGCAGACACAATGCTTTACACTTTGGTGCCGGGGATCGTTTATTAGTGAGAGTCTCTGAGGTGGGCAGATACAGTGCTTTACACTTTGGTGCTGTGGATCGTTTATTAGTGAAAGTCCCTGCCCTGAGGTGGGCAAACACAATGCTTTACACTTTGGTGCTAGGGATCGTTTATTAGTGAGAGTCTCTGAGGTGGGCAGATACAGTGCTTTACACTTTGGCGCTGGGGATCGTTTATTAGTGAAAGTCCCTGCCCTGAGGTGGGCAGACACAATGCTTTACAATTTTGTGCCGGGGATCGTTTATTAGTGAGAGTCTCTGAGGTGGGCAGATACAGTGCTTTACACTGGTGCTAGGGATCGTTTATTAGTGAGAGTCTCTGAGGGGCGAGATACAGTGCTTTACACTTTGGTGCTGAGAATCGTTTATTTGTGAAAGTCTCTGCCCTGAGGTGGGCAGACACAATGCTTTACACTTTGGTACCGGGGATTGTTTATTAGTGAGAGTCTCTGAGGTGGGCAGATACAGTGCTTTACATTTTGGTGCTGGGGATCGTTTACTAGTGAAAGTCCCTGCCCTGAGGTGGGCAGACACAATGCTTTACACTTTGGTGCCGGGGATCGTTTATTAGTGAGAGTCTCTGAGGTGGGCAGATACAGTGCTTTACACTTTTGTGCTGTGGATCGTTTATTAGTGAAAGTCCCTGCCCTGAGGTGGGCAGACACAATGCTTTACACTTTGGTGCCGGGGATCGTTTATTAGTGAGAGTCTCTGAGGTGGGCAGATACAGTGCTTTACACTTTGGTGCTAGGGATCGTTTATTAGTGAGAGTCTCTGAGGTGGGCAGATACAGTGCTTTACACTTTGGTGCTGGGGATCGTTTATTAGTGAAAGTCCCTGCCCTGAGGTGGGCAGACACAATGCTTTACAATTTGGTGCTAGGGATCGTTTATTAATGAGAGCCTCTGAGGTATGCAGATACAGTGCTTTACACTTTGGTGCTGGGGATTGTTTATTCGTGAATGTCACTGCCCTGAGGTGGGCAGACACAATGCTTTACAATTTGGTGCTAGGGATCGTTTATTAGTGAGAGTCTCTGAGGTGGGCAGATACAGTGCTTTACACTTTGGTGCTGGGGATCGGTTATTCGTGAAAGTCTGTGCCCTGAGGTGGTCAGACACAATGCTTTACACTTTGGTGCCGGGGATCATTTATTAGTGAGAGTCTCTGAGGTGGGCAGATACAGTGCTTTACACTTTGGTGCTGGGGATCGTTTATTAGTGAAAGTCTCTGCCCTGAGGTGGGCAGACACAATGCTTTACACTTTTGTGCCGGGGATCGTTTATCAGTGAGAGTCTCTGAGGTGGGCAGATACAGTGCTTTACACTGGTGCTAGGGATCGTTTATTAGTGACAGTCTCTGAGGGGCCAGATACAGTGCTTTACACTTTGGTGCTGGGGATCGTTTATTAGTAAAAGTCCCTGCCCTGAGGTGGGCAGACACAATGCTTTACAATTTGGTGCTAGGGATTGTTTATTAGTGAGAGTCTCTGAGGTGGGCAGACACAGTGCTTTACACTTTGGTTCTGGGGATCGTTTATTAGTGAAAGTCCCTGCCCTGAGGTGGGTAGACACAATGCTTTACACTTTGGTACCGGGGATCGTTTATTAGTGAGAGTCTCTGAGGTGGGCAGATACAGTGCTTTACATTTTCGTGCTGGGGATCGTTTATTAGTGAAATTCCCTGCCCTGAGGTGGGCAGACACAATGCTTTACACTTTGGTCCCGGGGATCATTTATTAGTGAGAGTCTCTGAGGTGGGCAGATACAGTGCTGTACACTTTGGTGCTGGGGATCGTTTATTAGTGAGAGTCTCTGAGGTGGGCAGATACATTGCTTTACACTTTGGTGCTGGGGATCGTTTATTAGTGAAAGTCCCTGCCCTGAGGTGGGCAGACACAATGCTTTACAATTTGGTGCTCGGGATCATTTATTAGTGAGAGTCTCTGAGGTGGGCAGATACAGTGCTTTACACTTTGGTGCTGGGGATCATTTATTAGTGAAAGTCTCTGCCCTGAGGTGGGCAGACACAATGCTTTACTCTTTGGTGCCGGGGATTTTTTATTAGTGAGAGTCTCTGAGGTGGGCAGATACAGTGCTTTACACTTTGGTGCTGGGGATCGTTTATTAGTGAGAGTCTCTGAGGTGGGCAGATACAGTGCTTTACACTTTGGTGCTAGGGATCGTTTATTAGTGAAAGTCCCTGCCCTGAGGTGGGCAGACACAATGCTTTACACTTTGGTGCCGGGGATCGTTTATTAGTGAGAGTCTCTGAGGTGGGCAGATACAGTGCTTTACACTTTGGTGCTGTGGATCGTTTATTAGTGAAAGTCCCTGCCCTGAGGTGGGCAAACACAATGCTTTACACTTTGGTGCTAGGGATCGTTTATTAGTGAGAGTCTCTGAGGTGGGCAGATACAGTGCTTTACACTTTGGTGCTAGGGATCGTTTATTAGTGAGAGTCTCTGAGATGGGCAGATACAGTGCTTTACACTTTGGCGCTGGGGATCGTTTATTAGTGAAAGTCCCTGCCCTGAGGTGGGCAGACACAATGCTTTACAATTTTGTGCCGGGGATCGTTTATTAGTGAGAGTCTCTGAGGTGGGCAGATACAGTGCTTTACACTGGTGCTAGGGATCGTTTATTAGTGAGAGTCTCTAAGGGGCCAGATACAGTGCTTTACACTTTGGTGCTGGGGATCGTTTATTAGTGAAAGTCCCTGCCCTGAGGTGGGCAGACACAATGCTTTACAATTTGGTGCTAGGAATCGTTTATTAGTGAGAGTCTCTGAGGTGGGCAGACACAGTGCTTTACACTTTGGTGCTGGGGATCGTTTATTAGTGAAAGTTCCTGCCCTAAGGTGGGCAGACACAATGCTTTACACTTTGGTACCGGGGATTGTTTATTAGTGAGAGTCTCTGAGGTGGGCAGATACAGTGCTTTACATTTTGGTGCTGGGGATCATTTATTAGTCAAAGTCCCTGCCCTGAGGTGGGCAGACACAATGCTTTACAATTTGGTGCTAGGGATCGTTTATTAGTGAGAGTCTCTGAGGTGGGCAGATACAGTGCTTTACACTTTGGTGCTAGGGATCGTTTATTAGTGAAAGTCCCTGCCCTGAGGTGGGCAGACACAATGCTTTACACTTTGGTGCCGGGGATCGTTTATTAGTGAGAGTCTCTGAGGTGGGCAGATACAGTGCTTTACACTTTGGTGCTGTGGATCGTTTATTAGTGAAAGTCCCTTCCCTGAGGTGGGCAGACACAATGCTTTACACTTTGGTGCTAGGGATCATTTATTAGTGAGAGTCTCTGAGGTGGGCAGATACAGTGCTTTACACTTTGGTGCTAGGGATCGTTTATTAGTGAGAGTATCTGAGGTGGGCAGATACAGTGCTTTACACTTTGGCGCTGGGGATCGTTTATTAGTGAAAGTCCCTGCCCTGAGGTGGGCAGACACAATGCTTTACACTTTTGTGCCGGGGATCGTTTATTAGTGAGAGTCTCTGAGGTGGGCAGATACAGTGCTTTACACTGGTGCTAGGGATCGTTTATTAGTGAGAGTCTCTGAGGGGCCAGATACAGTGCTTTACACTTTGGTGCTGGGGATTTTTTATTAGTGAAAGTCCCTGCCCTGAGGTGGGCAGACACAATGCTTTACAATTTGGTGCTAGGAATCGTTTATTAGTGAGAGTCTCTGAGGTGGGCAGATACAGTGCTTTACACTGGTGCTAGGGATCGTTTATTAGTGAGAGTCTCTGAGGGGCCAGATACAGTGCTTTACAATTTGGTGCTGGGGATCGTTTATTAGTGAAAGTTCCTGCCCTGAGGTGGGCAGACACAATGCTTTACACTTTGGTACCGGGGATTGTTTATTAGTGAGAGTCTCTGAGGTGGGCAGATACAGTGCTTTACATTTTGGTGCTGGGGATCGTTTATTAGTGAAAGTCCCTGCCCTGAGGTGGGCAGACACAATGCTTTACACTTTGGTGCCGGGGATCGTTTGTTAGTGAGAGTCTCTGAGGTGGGCAGATACTGTGCTGTACACTTTGGTGCTAGGGATCGTTTATTAGTGAGAGTCTCTGAGGTGGCCAGATACAGTGCTTTCCACTTTCGTGCTGGGGATCGTTTATTAGTGAAAGTCTCTGCCCTGAGGTGGGCAGACACAATGCTTTACACTTTTGCGCCGGGGATCGTTTATCAGTGAGAGTCTCTGAGGTGGGCAGATACAGTGCTTTACACTGGTGCTAGGGATCGTTTATTAGTGACAGTCTCTGAGGGGCGAGATACAGTGCTTTACACTTTGGTGCTGGGGATCGTTTATTAGTGAAAGTCCCTGCCCTGCGGTGGGCAGACACAATGCTTTCCAATTTGGTGCTAGGGATTGTTTATTAGTGAGAGTCTCTGAGGTGGGCAGACACAGTGCTTTACACTTTGGTGCTGGGGATCGTTTATTAGTGAAAGTCCCTGCCCTGAGGTGGGCAGACACAATGCTTTACACTTTGGTACCGGGGATCGTTTATTAGTGAGAGTCTCTGAGGTGGGCAGATACAGTGCTTTACATTTTGGTGCTGGGGATCGTTTTCTAGTGAAAGTCCCTGCCCTGAGGTGGGCAGACACAATGCTTTACACTTTGGTGCCGGGGTTCGTTTATTAGTGAGAGTCTCTGAGGTGGGCAGATACAGTGCTTTACACTTTTGTGCTGTGGATCGTTTATTAGTGAAAGTCCCTGCCCTGAGGTGGGCAGACACAATGCTTTACACTTTGGTGCCGGGGATCGTTTATTAGTGAGAGTCTCTGAGGTGGGCAGATACAGTGCTTTACACTTTGGTGCTAGGGATCGTTTATTAGTGAGAGTCTCTGAGGTCGGCAGATACAGTGCTTTACACTTTGGTGCTGGGGATCGTTTATTAGTGAAAGTCCCTGCCCTGAGGTGGGCAGACACAATGCTTTACAATTTGGTGCTAGGGATCGTTTATTAATGAGAGCCTTTGAGGTATGCAGATACAGTGCTTTACACTTTGGTGCTGGGGATCGTTTATTAGTGAATGTCCCTGCCCTGAGGTGGGCAGACACAATGCTTTACAATTTGGTGCTAGGGATCGTTTATTAGTGAGAGTCTCTGAGGTGGGCAGATACAGTGCTTTACACTTTGGTGCTGGGGATCGTTTATTCGTGAAAGTCTGTGCACTGAGGTGGGCATACACAATGCTTTACACTTTGGTGCCGGGGATCGTTTATCAGTGAGAGTCTCTGAGGTGGGCAGATACAGTGCTTTACACTGGTGCTAGGGATCGTTTATTAGTGACAGTCTCTGAGGGGCCAGATACAGTGCTTTACACTTTGGTGCTGGGGATCGTTTATTAGTGAAAGTCCCTGCCCTGAGGTGGGCAGACACAATGCTTTACAATTTGGTGCTAGGGATTGTTTATTAGTGAGAGTCTCTGAGGTGGGCAGACACAGTGCTTTACACTTTGGTTCTGGGGATCATTTATTAGTGAAAGTCCTTGCCCTGAGGTGGGCAGACACAATGCTTTACACTTTGGTACCGGGGATCGTTTATTAGTCAGAGTCTCTGAGGTGGGCAGATACAGTGCTTTACATTTTCGTGCTGGGGATCGTTTATTAGTGAAAGTCCCTGCCGTGAGGTGGGCAGACACAATGCTTTACACTTTGGTCCCGGGGATCAATTATTAGTGAGAGTCTCTGAGGTGGGCAGATACAGTGCTGTACACTTTGGTGCTAGGGATCGTTTATTAGTGAGAGTCTCTGAGGTGGGCAGATACATTGCTTTACACTTTGGTGCTGGGGATCGTTTATTAGTGAAAGTCCCTGCCCTGAGGTGGGCAGACACAATGCTTTACAATTTGGTGCTAGAGATCATTTATTAGTGAGAGTCTCTGAGGTGGGCAGATACAGTGCTTTACACTTTGGTGCTGGGGATCGTTTATTAGTGAAAGTCACTGCCCTGAGGTAGTCAGACACAATGCTTTACAATTTGGTGCTAGGGATCGTTTATTAGTGAGAGTCTCTGAGGTGGGCAGATAGAGTGCTTTACACTTTGGTGCTGGGGATCATTTATTAGTGAAAGTCTCTGCACTGAGGTGGGCAGACACAATGCTTTACTCTTTGGTGCCGGGGATTTTTTATTAGTGAGAGTCTCTGAGGTGGGCAGATACAGTGCTTTACACTTTGGTGCTGGGGATCGTTTATTAGTGAGAGTCTCTGAGGTGGGCAGATACAGTGCTTTACACTTTGGCGCTGGGGATCGTTTATTAATGAAAGTCCCTGCCCTGAGGTGGGCAGACACAATGCTTTACACTTTTGTGCCGGAGATCGTTTATTAGTGAGAGTCTCTGAGGTGGGCAGATACAGTGCTTTACACTGGTGCTAGGGATCGTTTATTAGTGAGAGTCTCTGAGGGGCCAGATACAGTGCTTTACACTTTGGTGCTGGGGATCGTTTATTAGTGAAAGTCCCTGCCCTGAGGTGGGCAGACACAATGCTTTACAATTTGGTGCTAGGAATCGTTTATTAGTGAGAGTCTCTGAGGTGGGCAGACACAGTGCTTTACACTTTGGTGCTGGGGATCGTTTATTAGTGAAAGCTCCTGCCCTGAGGTGGGCAGACACAATGCTTTACACTTTGGTACCGGGGATTGTTTGTTAGTGAGAGTCTCTGAGGTGGGCAGATACAGTGCTTTACATTTTGGTGCTGGGGATCGTTTATTAGTTAAAGTCCCTGCCCTGAGGTGGGCAGACACAATGCTTTACACTTTGGTGCCGGGGATCGTTTATTAGTGAGAGTCTCTGAGGTGGGCAGATACTGTGCTGTACACTTTGGTGCTAGGGATCGTTTATTAGTGAGAGTCTCTGAGGTGGGCATATACAGTTCTTTTCACTTTGGTGCTGGGGATCGTTTTTTAGTGAAAGTCCCTGCCCTGAGGTGGGAAGACACAATGCTTTACAATTTGGTGCTAGGGATCGTTTATTAGTGAGAGTCTCTGAGGTGGGCAGATACAGTGCTTTACATTTTGGTGCTGGGGATCGTTTATTAGTGAAAGTCTCTGCCCTGAGGTGGGCAGACACAATGCTTTACACTTTTGCGCCGGGGATCGTTTATCAGTGAGAGTCTCAGAGGTGGGCCGATACAGTGCTTTACACTGGTGCTAGGGATCGTTTATTAGTGACAGTCTCTGAGGGGCGAGATACAGTGCTTTACACTTTGGTGCTGGGGATCGTTTATTAGTGAAAATCCCTGCCCTGAGGTGGGCAGACACAATGCTTTACAATTTGGTGCTAGGGATTGTTTATTAGTGAGAGTCTCTGAGGTGGGCAGATACAGTGCTTTACACTGGTGCTAGGGATCGTTTATTAGTTAGAGTCTCTGAGGTGGGCAGATACAGTGCTTTACACTTTGGTGCTGGGGATTGTTTATTAGTGAAAGTCCCTGACCTGACTTGGGCAGACACAATGCTTTACAATTTGGTGCTAGGGATCGTTTATTAGTGAGACTCTCTGAGGAGGGCAGATACAGTGCTTTATACTTTGGTGCCGGGGATCGTTTATTAGTGAGAGTCTCTGAGGTGAGCAGATACAGTGCTTTACACTTTGGTGCTGGGGATCATTTATTAGTGAAAGTCCCTGCCCTGAGGTGGGCAGACACAATGCTTTACACTTTGGTGCCGGGGATCGTTTATTAGTGAGAGTCTCTGAGGTGGGCAGATACAGTGCTTTACACTTTGGTGCTAGGGATCGTTTATTAGTGAGAGTCTCTGAGGTGGGCCGATACAGTGCTTTACACTTTGGTGCTAGGGATTGATTATTAGCGAAAGTCCCTGCCCTGAGGTGGGCAGACACAATGCTTTACAATTTGGTGCTAGGGATCGTTTATTAATGAGAGCCTCTGAGGTATGCAGATACAGTGCTTTACACTTTGGTGCTGGGGATCGTTTATTAGTGAATGTCACTGCCCTGAGGTGGGCAGACACAATGCTTTACAATTTGGTGCTAGGGATCGTTTATTAGTGAGAGTCTCTGAGGTGGGCAGATACAGTGCTTTACACTTTGGTGCTGGGTATCGTTTATTCGTGAAAGTCTGTGCCCTGAGGTGGGAAGACACAATGCTTTACAATTTGGTGCTAGGGATCGTTTATTAGTGAGAGTCTCTGAGGTGGGCAGATACAGTGCTTTACACTTTGGTGCTAGGGATTGATTATTAGCGAAAGTCCCTGCCCTGAGGTGGGCAGACACAATGCTTTACAATTTGGTGTGAGGGATCGTTTATTAGGGAGAGTCTCTGAGGTGGGCAGATACAGTGCTTTACACTTTGGTGCTAGGGATCGTTTATTAGTGAATGTCCCTGCCCTGAGGTGGGCAGACACAATGCTTTACACTTTGGTGCCGGGGATCGTTTATTAGTGAGAGTCTCTGAGGTGGGCAGATACAGTGCTTTACACTTTGGTGCTGTGGATCGTTTATTAGTGAAAGTCCCTGCCCTGAGGTGGGCAGACACAATGCTTTACACTTTGGTGCTAGGGATCGTTTATTAGTGAGAGTCTCTGAGGTGGGCAGATACAGTGCTTTACACTTTGGCGCTGGGGATCGTTTATTAGTGAAAGTCCCTGCCCTGAGGTGGGCAGACACAATGCTTTACACTTTTGTGCCGGGGATCGTTTATTAGTGAGAGTCTCTGAGGTGGGCAGATACAGTGCTTTACACTGGTGCTAGGGATCGTTTATTAGTGAGAGTCTCTGAGGGGCCAGATACAGTGCTTTACACTTTGGTGCTGGGGATCGTTTATTAGTGAAAGTCCCTGCCCTGAGGTGGGCAGACACAATGCTTTACAATTTGGTGCTAGGAATCGTTTATTAGTGAGAGTCTCTGAGGTGGGCAGACACAGTGCTTTACACTTTGGTGCTGGGGATCGTTTATTAGTGAAAGTTCCTGCCCTGAGGTGGGCAGACACAATGCTTTACACTTTGGTACCGGGGAGTGTTTATTAGTGAGAGTCTCTGAGGTGGGCAGATACAGTGCTTTACATTTTGGTGCTGGGGATCGTTTATTAGTGAAAGTCCCTGCCCTGAGGTGGGCAGACACAATGCTTTACACTTTGGTGCCGGGGATCATTTGTTAGTGAGAGTCTTTGAGGTGGGCAGATACTGTGCTGTACACTTTGGTGCTAGGGATCGTTTATTAGTGAGAGTCTCTGAGGTGGCCAGATACAGTGCTTTACACTTTGGTGCTGGGGATCGTTTATTAGTGAAAGTCTCTGCCCTGAGGTGGGCAGACACAATGCTTTACACTTTTGCGCCGGGGATTGTTTATCAGTGAGAGTCTCTGAGGTGGGCAGATACAGTGCTTTACACTGGTGCTAGGGATCGTTTATTAGTGACAGTCTCTGAGGGGCGAGATACAGTGCTTTACACTTTGGTGCTGGGGATCGTTTATTAGTGAAAGTCCCTGCCCTGCGGTGAGCAGACACAATGCTTTACAATTTGGTGCTAGGGATTGTTTATTAGTGAGAGTCTCTGAGGTGGGCGACACAGTGCTTTACACTTTGGTGCTGGGGATCGTTTACTAGTGAAAGTCCCTGCCCTGAGGTGGGCAGACACAATGCTTTACACTTTGGTGCCGGGGATCGTTTATTAGTGAGAGTCTCTGAGGTGGGCAGATACAGTGCTTTACACTATGGTGCTAGGGATCGTTTATTAGTGAGAGTCTCTGAGGTGGGCAGATACAGTGCTTTACACTTTGGTGCTGGGGATCGTTTATTAGTGAAAGTCCCTGCCCTGAGGTGGGCAGACACAATGCTTTACAATTTGGTGCTAGGGATCGTTTATTAATGAGAGCCTCTGAGGTATGCAGATACAGTGCTTTACACTTTGGTGCTGGGGATCGTTTATTAGTGAATGTCACTGCCCTGAGGTGGGCAGACACAATGCTTTACAATTTGGTGCTAGGGATCGTTTATTAGTGAGAGTCTCTGAGGTGGGCAGATACAGTGCTTTACACTTTGGTGCTGGGTATCGTTTATTCGTGAAAGTCTGTGCCCTGAGGTGGGCAGACACAATGCTTTACACTTTGGTGCCGGGGATCGTTTATTAGTGAGAGTCTCTGAGGTGGGCAGATACAGTGCTTTACAATTTGGTGTGAGGGATCGTTTATTAGGGAGAGTCTCTGAGGTGGGCAGATACAGTGCTTTACACTATGGTGCTAGGGATCGTTTATTAGTGAGAGTCTCTGAGGTGGGCAGATACAGTGCTTTACACTTTGGTGCTAGGGATCGTTTATTAGTGAAAGTCCCTGCCCTGAGGTGGGCAGACACAATGCTTTACACTTTGGTGCCGGGGATCGTTTATTAGTGAGAGTCTCTGAGGAGGGCAGATACAGTGCTTTACACTTTGGTGCTGTGGATCGTTTATTAGTGAAAGTCCCTGCCCTGAGGTGGGCAGACACAATGCTTTACACTTTGGTGCTAGGGATCGTTTATTAGTGAAAGTCTCTGAGGTGGGCAGATACAGTGCTTTACACTTTGGTGCTAGGGATCGTTTATTAGTGAGAGTATCTGAGGTGGGCAGATACAGTGCTTTACACTTTGGCGCTGGGGATCGTTTATTAGTGAAAGTCCCTGCCCTGAGGTGGGCAGACACAATGCTTTACACTTTTGTGCCGGGGATCGTTTATTAGTGAGAGTCTCTGAGGTGGGCAGATACAGTGCTTTACACTGGTGCTAGGGATCGTTTATTAGTGAGAGTCTCTGAGGGGCCAGATACAGTGCTTTACACTTTGGTGCTGGGGATCGTTTATTAGTGAAAGTCCCTGCCCTGAGGTGGGCAGACACAATGCTTTACAATTTGGTGCTAGGAATCGTTTATTATTGAGAGTCTCTGAGGTGGGCAGACACAGTGCTTTACACTTTGGTGCTGGAGATCGTTTATTAGTGAAAGTTCCTGCCCTGAGGTGGGCAGACACAATGCTTTACACTTTGGTACCGGGGATTGTTTATTAGTGAGAGTCTCTGAGGTGGGCAGATACAGTGCTTTACACTTTGGTGCTGTGGATCGTTTATTAGTGAGAGTCTCTGAGGTGGGCAGATACAGTGCTTTACACTTTGGTGCTGGGGATCGTTTATTAGTGAAAGTCCCTGCCCTGAGGTGGGCAGACACAATGCTTTACAATTTGGTGCTAGGAATCGTTTATTATTGAGAGTCTCTGAGGTGGGCAGACACAGTGCTTTACACTTTGGTGCTGGGGATCGTTTATTAGTGAAAGTTCCTGCCCTGAGGTGGGCAGACACAATGCTTTACACTTTGGTACCGGGGATCGTTTGTTAGTGAGAGTCTTTGAGGTGGGCAGATACTGTGCTGTACACTTTGGTGCTAGGGATCGTTTATTAGTGAGAGTCTCTGAGGTGGCCAGATACAGTGCTTTACACTTTGGTGCTGGGGATCGTTTATTAGTGAAAGTCTCTGCCCTGAGGTGGGCAGACACAATGCTTTACACTTTTGTGCCGGGGATCGTTTATCAGTGAGAGTCTCTGAGGTGGGCAGATACAGTGCTTTACACTGGTGCTAGGGATCGTTTATTAGTGACATTCTCTGAGGGGCCAGATACAGTGCTTTACACTTTGGTGCTGGGGATCGTTAATTAGTGAAAGTCTCTGCCCTGAGGTGGGCAGACACAATGCTTTACACTTTTGCGCCGGGGATCGTTTATCAGTGAGAGTCTCTGAGGTGGGCCTATACAGTGCTTTACACTGGTGCTAGGGATCGTTTATTAGTGACAGTCTCTGAGGGGCGAGATACAGTGCTTTACACTTTGGTGCTGGGGATCGTTTATTAGTGAAAGTCCCTGCCCTGAGGTGGGCAGACACAATGCTTTACAATTTGGTGCTAGGGATTGTTTATTAGTGAGAGTCTCTGAGGTGGGCAGACACAGTGCTTTACACTTTGGTGCTGAGGATCGTTTATTAGTGAAAGTCCCTGCCCTGAGGTGGGCAGACACAATGCTTTACACTTTGGTACCAGGGATCGTTTATTAGTGAGAGTCTCTGAGGTGGGCAGATACAGTGCTTTACATTTTGGTGCTGGGGATCGTTTACTAGTGAAAGTCCCTGCCCTGAGGTGGGCAGACACAATGCTTTACACTTTGGTGCCGGGGATCGTTTATTAGTGCGAGTCTCTGAGGTGGGCAGATACAGTGCTTTACACTTTTGTGCTGTGGATCGTTTATTAGTGAAAGTCCCTGCCCTGAGGTGGGCAGACACAATGCTTAACACTTTGGTGCCGGGGATCGTTTATTAGTGAGAGTCTCTGAGGTGGGCAGATACAGTGCTTTACACTTTGGTGCTGGGGATCGTTTATTAGTGAAAGTCCCTGCCCTGAGGTGGGCAGACACAATGCTTTACAATTTGGTGCTAGGGATCGTTTATTAATGAGAGCCTCTGAGGTATGCAGATACAGTGCTTTACACTTTGGTGCTGGGGATCGTTTATTAGTGAATGTCACTGCCCTGAGGTGGGCAGACACATTGCTTTACAATTTGGTGCTAGGGATCGTTTATTCGTGAAAGTCTGTGCCCTGAGGTTGGCAGACACAATGCTTTACACTTTGGTGCCAGGGATCGTTTATTAGTGAGAGTCTCTGAGGTGGGCAGATACAGTGCTTCACACTTTGGTTCTGGGGATCGTTTATTAGTGAAAGTCCCTGCCCTGAGGTGGGCAGACACAATGCTTTACACTTTGGTACTGGGGATCGTTTATTAGTGAGAGTCTCTGAGGTGGGCAGATACAGTGCTTTACATTTTCGTGCTGGGGATCGTTTATTAGTGAAAGTCCCTGTCCTGAGGTGGGCAGACACCATGCTTTACACTTTGGTGCCTGGGATTGTTTATTAGTGAGAGTCTCTGAGGTGGGCAGATACAGTGCTGTACACTTTGGTGCTAGGGATCGTTTATTAGTGAGAGTCTCTGAGGTGGGCAGATACATTGCTTTACACTTTGGTGCTGGGGATCGTTTATTAGTGAAAGTCCCTGCCCTGAGGTGGGCAGACACAATGCTTTACAATTTGGTGCTAGGGATCATTTATTAGTGAGAGTCTCTGAGGTGGGCAGATACAGTGCTTTACACTTTGGTGCTGGGGATCGTTTATTAGTGAAAGTCACTGCCCTGAGGTAGTCAGACACAATGCTTTACAATTTGGTGCTAGGGATCGTTTATTAGTGAGAGTCTCTGAGGTGGGCAGATACAGTGCTTTATACTTTGGTGCTGGGGATCGTTTATTAGTGAAAGTCACTGCCCTGAGGTAGTCAGACACAATGCTTTACAATTTGGTGCTAGGGATCGTTTATTAGTGAGAGTCTCTGAGGTGGGCAGATACAGTGCTTTACACTTTGGTGCTGGGGATCATTTATTAGTGAAAGTCTCTGCCCTGAGGTGGGCAGACACCATGCTTTACACTTTGGTGCCTGGGATTGTTTATTAGTGAGAGTCTCTGAGGTGGGCAGATACAGTGCTTTACACTTTGGTGCTGGGGATCGTTTATTAGTGAGAGTCTCTGAGGTGGGCAGATACAGTGCTTTACACTTTGGTGCTAGGGATCGTTTATTAGTGAAAGTCCCTGCCCTGAGGTGGGCAGACACAATGCTTTACACTTTGTTGCCGGGGATCGTTTATTAGTGAGAGTCTCTGAGGAGGGCAGATACAGTGCTTTACACTTTGGTGCTGTGGATCGTTTATTAGTGAAAGTCCCTGCCCTGAGGTGGGCAGACACAATGCTTTACACTTTGGTGCTAGGGATCGTTTATTAGTGAGAGTCTCTGAGGTGGGCAGATACAGTGCTTTACACTTTGGTGCTAGGGATCGTTTATTAGTGAGAGTATCTGAGGTGGGCAGATACAGTGCTTTACACTTTGGCGCTGGGGATCGTTTATTAGTGAAAGTCCCTGCCCTGAGGTGGGCAGACACAATGCTTTACACTTTTGTGCCGGGGATCGTTTATTAGTGAGAGTCTCTGAGGTGGGCAGATACAGTGCTTTACACTGGTGCTAGGGATCGTTTATTAGTGAGAGTCTCTGAGGGGCCAGATACAGTGCTTTACACTTTGGTGCTGGGGATCGTTTATTAGTGAAAGTCCCTGCCCTGAGGTGGGCAGACACAATGCTTTACAATTTGGTGCTAGGAATCGTTTATTATTGAGAGTCTCTGAGGTGGGCAGACACAGTGCTTTACACTTTGGTGCTGGAGATCGTTTATTAGTGAAAGTTCCTGCCCTGAGGTGGGCAGACACAATGCTTTACACTTTGGTACCGGGGATTGTTTATTAGTGAGAGTCTCTGAGGTGGGCAGATACAGTGCTTTACACTTTGGTGCTGTGGATCGTTTATTAGTGAGAGTCTCTGAGGTGGGCAGATACAGTGCTTTACACTTTGGTGCTGGGGATCGTTTATTAGTGAAAGTCCCTGCCCTGAGGTGGGCAGACACAATGCTTTACAATTTGGTGCTAGGAATCGTTTATTATTGAGAGTCTCTGAGGTGGGCAGACACAGTGCTTTACACTTTGGTGCTGGGGATCGTTTATTAGTGAAAGTTCCTGCCCTAAGGTGGGCAGACAAAATGCTTTACACTTTGGTACCGGGGATCGTTTGTTAGTGAGAGTCTTTGAGGTGGGCAGATACTGTGCTGTACACTTTGGTGCTAGGGATCGTTTATTAGTGAGAGTCTCTGAGGTGGCCAGATACAGTGCTTTACACTTTGGTGCTGGGGATCGTTTATTAGTGAAAGTCTCTGCCCTGAGGTGGGCAGACACAATGCTTTACACTTTTGTGCCGGGGATCGTTTATCAGTGAGAGTCTCTGAGGTGGGCAGATACAGTGCTTTACACTGGTGCTAGGGATCGTTTATTAGTGACATTCTCTGAGGGGCCAGATACAGTGCTTTACACTTTGGTGCTGGGGATCGTTAATTAGTGAAAGTCTCTGCCCTGAGGTGGGCAGACACAATGCTTTACACTTTTGCGCCGGGGATCGTTTATCAGTGAGAGTCTCTGAGGTGGGCCTATACAGTGCTTTACACTGGTGCTAGGGATCGTTTATTAGTGACAGTCTCTGAGGGGCGAGATACAGTGCTTTACACTTTGGTGCTGGGGATCGTTTATTAGTGAAAGTCCCTGCCCTGAGGTGGGCAGACACAATGCTTTACAATTTGGTGCTAGGGATTGTTTATTAGTGAGAGTCTCTGAGGTGGGCAGACACAGTGCTTTACACTTTGGTGCTGAGGATCGTTTATTAGTGAAAGTCCCTGCCCTGAGGTGGGCAGACACAATGCTTTACACTTTGGTACCAGGGATCGTTTATTAGTGAGAGTCTCTGAGGTGGGCAGATACAGTGCTTTACATTTTGGTGCTGGGGATCGTTTACTAGTGAAAGTCCCTGCCCTGAGGTGGGCAGACACAATGCTTTACACTTTGGTGCCGGGGATCGTTTATTAGTGCGAGTCTCTGAGGTGGGCAGATACAGTGCTTTACACTTTTGTGCTGTGGATCGTTTATTAGTGAAAGTCCCTGCCCTGAGGTGGGCAGACACAATGCTTAACACTTTGGTGCCGGGGATCGTTTATTAGTGAGAGTCTCTGAGGTGGGCAGATACAGTGCTTTACACTTTGGTGCTGGGGATCGTTTATTAGTGAAAGTCCCTGCCCTGAGGTGGGCAGACACAATGCTTTACAATTTGGTGCTAGGGATCGTTTATTAATGAGAGCCTCTGAGGTATGCAGATACAGTGCTTTACACTTTGGTGCTGGGGATCGTTTATTAGTGAATGTCACTGCCCTGAGGTGGGCAGACACATTGCTTTACAATTTGGTGCTAGGGATCGTTTATTCGTGAAAGTCTGTGCCCTGAGGTTGGCAGACACAATGCTTTACACTTTGGTGCCAGGGATCGTTTATTAGTGAGAGTCTCTGAGGTGGGCAGATACAGTGCTTCACACTTTGGTTCTGGGGATCGTTTATTAGTGAAAGTCCCTGCCCTGAGGTGGGCAGACACAATGCTTTACACTTTGGTGCCTGGGATCGTTTATTAGTGAGAGTCTCTGAGGTGGGCAGATACAGTGCTTTACATTTTCGTGCTGGGGATCGTTTATTAGTGAAAGTCCCTGTCCTGAGGTGGGCAGACACCATGCTTTACACTTTGGTGCCTGGGATTGTTTATTAGTGAGAGTCTCTGAGGTGGGCAGATACAGTGCTGTACACTTTGGTGCTAGGGATCGTTTATTAGTGAGAGTCTCTGAGGTGGGCAGATACATTGCTTTACACTTTGGTGCTGGGGATCGTTTATTAGTGAAAGTCCCTGCCCTGAGGTGGGCAGACACAATGCTTTACAATTTGGTGCTAGGGATCATTTATTAGTGAGAGTCTCTGAGGTGGGCAGATACAGTGCTTTACACTTTGGTGCTGGGGATCGTTTATTAGTGAAAGTCACTGCCCTGAGGTAGTCAGACACAATGCTTTACAATTTGGTGCTAGGGATCGTTTATTAGTGAGAGTCTCTGAGGTGGGCAGATACAGTGCTTTACACTTTGGTGCTGGGGATCGTTTATTAGTGAAAGTCACTGCCCTGAGGTAGTCAGACACAATGCTTTACAATTTGGTGCTAGGGATCGTTTATTAGTGAGAGTCTCTGAGGTGGGCAGATACAGTGCTTTACACTTTGGTGCTGGGGATCATTTATTAGTGAAAGTCTCTGCCCTGAGGTGGGCAGACACCATGCTTTACACTTTGGTGCCTGGGATTGTTTATTAGTGAGAGTCTCTGAGGTGGGCAGATACAGTGCTTTACACTTTGGTGCTGGGGATCGTTTATTAGTGAGAGTCTCTGAGGTGGGCAGATACAGTGCTTTACACTTTGGTGCTAGGGATCGTTTATTAGTGAAAGTCCCTGCCCTGAGGTGGGCAGACACAATGCTTTACACTTTGTTGCCGGGGATCGTTTATTAGTGAGAGTCTCTGAGGTGGGCAGATACAGTGCTTTACACTTTGGTGCTGTGGATCGTTTATTAGTGAAAGTCCCTGCCCTGAGGTGGGCAGACACAATGCTTTACACTTTGGTGCCGGGGATCGTTTATTAGTGAGAGTCTCTGAGGTGGGCAGATACAGTGCTTTACACTATGGTGCTAGGGATCGTTTATTAGTGAGAGTCTCTGAGGTGGGCAGATACAGTGCTTTACACTTTGGTGCTGGGGATCGTTTATTAGTGAAAGTCCCTGCCCTGAGGTGGGCAGACACAATGCTTTACAATTTGGTGCTAGGGATCGTTTATTAGTGAGAGTCTCTGAGGCGGGCAGATACAGTGCTTTACACTTTGGTGCTGGGGATCGTTTATTCGTGAAAGTCTGTGCCCTGAGGTGGGCAGACACAATGCTTTACACTTTGGTGCCGGGGATCGTTTATTAGTGAGAGTCTCTGAGGTGGGCAGATACAGTGCTTTACAATTTGGTGTGAGGGATCGTTTATTAGGGAGAGTCTCTGAGGTGGGCAGATACAGTGCTTTACACTTTGGCGCTGGGGATCGTTTATTAGTGAAAGTCCCTGCCCTGAGGTGGGCAGACACAATGCTTTACACTTTTGTGCCGGGGATCGTTTATTAGTGAGAGTCTCTGAGGTGGGCAGATACAGTGCTTTACACTGGTGCTAGGGATCGTTTATTAGTGAGAGTCTCTGAGGGGCCAGATACAGTGCTTTACACTTTGGTGCTGGGGATCGTTTATTAGTGAAAGTCCCTGCCCTGAGGTGGGCAGACACAATGCTTTACATTTGGTGCTAGGAATCGTGTATTATTGAGAGTCTCTGAGGTGGGCAGACACAGTGCTTTACACTTTGGTGCTGGGGATCGTTTATTAGTGAAAGTTCCTGCCCTGAGGTGGGCAGACACAATGCTTTACACTTTGGTACCGGGGATTGTTTATTAGTGAGAGTCTCTGAGGTGGGCAGATACAGTGCTTTACATTTTGGTGCTGGGGATCGTTTATTAGTGAAAGTACCTGCCCTGAGGTGGGCAGACACAATGCTTTACACTTTGGTGCCGGGGATCGTTTGTTAGTGAGAGTCTTTGAGGTGGGCAGATACTGTGCTGTACACTTTGGTGTTAGGGATCGTTTATTAGTGAGAGTCTCTGAGGTGGCCAGATACAGTGCTTTACACTTTGGTGCTGGGGATCGTTTATTAGTGAAAGTCTCTGCCCTGAGGTGGGCAGACACAATGCTTTACACTTTTGCGCCGGGGATCGTTTATCAGTGAGAGTCTCTGAGGTGGGCAGATACAGTGCTTTAAACTGGTGCTAGGGATCGTTTATTAGTGACAGTCTCTGAGGGGCGAGATACAGTGCTTTACACTTTGGTGCTGGGGATCGTTTATTAGTGAAAGTCCCTGCCCTGCGGTGAGCAGACACAATGCTTTACAATTTGGTGCTAGGGATTGTTTATTAGTGAGAGTCTCTGAGGTGGGCAGACACAGTGCTTTACACTTTGGTGCTGGGGATCGTTTATTAGTGAAAGTCCCTGCCCTGAAGTGGGCAGACACAATGCTTTACACTTTGGTACCGGGGATCGTTTATTAGTGAGAGTCTCTGAGGTGGGCAGATACAGTGCTTTACATTTTGGTGCTGGGGATCGTTTACTAGTGAAAGTCCCTGCCCTGAGGTGGGCAGACACAATGCTTTACACTTTGGTGCCGGGGATCGTTTATTAGTGAGAGTCTCTGAGGTGGGCAGATACAGTGCTTTACACTTTTGTGCTGTGGATCGTTTATTAGTGAAAGTCCCTGCCCTGAGGTGGGCAGACACAATGCTTTACACTTTGGTGCCGGGGATCGTTTATTAGTGAGAGTCTCTGAGGTGGGCAGATACAGTGCTTTACACTATGGTGCTAGGGATCGTTTATTAGTGAGAGTCTCTGAGGTGGGCAGATACAGTGCTTTACACTTTGGTGCTGGGGATCGTTTATTAGTGAAAGTCCCTGCCCTGAGGTGGGCAGACACAATGCTTTACAATTTGGTGCTAGGGATCGTTTATTAATGAGAGCCTCTGAGGTATGCAGATACAGTGCTTTACACTTTGGTGCTGGGGATCGTTTATTAGTGAATGTCACTGCCCTGAGGTGGGCAGACACAATGCTTTACAATTTGGTGCTAGGGATCGTTTATTAGTGCGAGTCTCTGAGGTGGGCAGATACAGTGCTTTACACTTTGGTGCTGGGGATCGTTTATTCGTGAAAGTCTGTGCCCTGAGGTGGGCAGACACAATGCTTTACACTTTTGTGCCGGGGATCGTTTATCAGTGAGAGTCTCTGAGGTGGGCAGATACAGTGCTTTACACTGGTGCTAGGGATCGTTTATTAGTGACAGTCTCTGAGGGGCCAGATACAGTGCTTTACACTTTGGTGCTGGGGATCGTTTATTAGTGAAAGTCCCTGCCCTGAGGTGGGCAGACACAATGCTTTACAATTTGGTGATAGGGATTGTTTATTAGTGAGAGTCTCTGAGGTGGGCAGACACAGTGCTTTACACTTTGGTTCTGGGGATCGTTTATTAGTGAAAGTCCCTGCCCTGAGGTGGGCAGACACAATGCTTTACACTTTGGTACCGGGGATCGTTTATTAGTGAGAGTCTCTGAGGTGGGCAGATACAGTGCTTTACATTTTCGTGCTGGGGATCGTTTATTAGTGAAAGTCCCTGCCCTGAGGTGGGCAGACACAATGCTTTACACTTTGGTCCCGGGGATCGTTTATTAGTGAGAGTCTCTGAGGTGGGCAGATACAGTGCTGTACACTTTGGTGCTAGGGATCGTTTATTAGTGAGAGTCTCTGAGGTGGGCAGATACATTGCTTTACACTTTGGTGCTGGGGATCGTTTATTAGTGAAAGTCCCTGCCCTGAGGTGGGCAGACACAATGCTTTACAATTTGGTGCTAGGGTTCATTTATTAGTGAGAGTCTCTGAGGTGGGCAGATACAGTGCTTTACACTTTGGTGCTGGGGATCATTTATTAGTGAAAGTCTCTGCCCTGAGGTGGGCAGACACAATGCTTTACTCTTTGGTGCCGGGGATTTTTTATTAGTGAGAGTCTCTGAGGTGGGCAGATACAGTGCTTTACACTTTGGTGCTGGGGATCGTTTATTAGTGAGAGTCTCTGAGGTGGGCAGATACAGTGCTTTACACTTTGGTGCTAGGGATCGTTTATTAGTGAAAGTTCCTGCCCTGAGGTGGGCAGACACAATGCTTACACTTTGGTGCCGGGGATAGTTTATTAGTGAAAGTCTCTGCCCTGAGGTGGGCAGACACAATGCTTTACACTTTTGTGCCGGGGATCGTTTATCAGTGAGAGTCTCTGAGGTGGGCAGATACAGTGCTTTACACTGGTGCTAGGGATCGTTTATTAGTGACAGTCTCTGAGGGGCCAGATACAGTGCTTTACACTTTGGTGCTGGGGATCGTTTATTAGTGAAAGTCCCTGCCCTGAGGTGGGCAGACACAATGCTTTACAATTTGGTGCTAGGGATTGTTTATTAGTGAGAGTCTCTGAGGTGGGCAGACACAGTGCTTTACACTTTGGTTCTGGGGATCGTTTATTAGTGAAAATCCCTGCCCTGAGGTGGGCAGACACAATGCTTTACACTTTGGTCCCGGGGATCGTTTATTAGTGAGAGTCTCTGAGGTGGGCAGATACAGTGCTGTACACTTTGGTGCTAGGGATCGTTTATTAGTGAGAGTCTCTGAGGTGGGCAGATACATTGCTTTACACTTTGGTGCTGGGGATCGTTTATTAGTGAAAGTCCCTGCCCTGAGGTGGGCAGACACAATGCTTTACAATTTGGTGCTAGGGATCATTTATTAGTGAGAGTCTCTGAGGTGGGCAGATACAGTGCTTTACACTTTGGTGCTGGGGATCATTTATTAGTGAAAGTCTCTGCCCTGAGGTGGGCAGACACAATGCTTTACTCTTTGGTGCCGGGGATTTTTTATTAGTGAGAGTCTCTGAGGTGGGCAGATACAGTGCTTTACACTTTGGTGCTGGGGATCGTTTATTAGTGAGAGTCTCTGAGGTGGGCAGATACAGTGCTTTACACTTTGGTGCTAGGGATCGTTTATTAGTGAAAGTCCCTGCCCTGAGGTGGGCAGACACAATGCTTTACACTTTGGTGCCGGGGATCGTTTATTAGTGAAAGTCTCTGCCCTGAGGTGGGCAGACACAATGCTTTACACTTTTGTGCCGGGGATCGTTTATTAGTGACAGTCTCTGAGGGGCCAGATACAGTGCTTTACACTTTGGTGCTGGGGATCGTTTATTAGTGAAAGTCCCTGCCCTGAGGTGGGCAGACACAATGCTTTACAATTTGGTGCTAGGGATTGTTTATTAGTGAGAGTCTCTGAGGTGGGCAGACACAGTGCTTTACACTTTGGTTCTGGGGATCGTTTATTAGTGAAAGTCCCTGCCCTGAGGTGGGCAGACACAATGCTTTACACTTTGGTACCGGGGATCGTTTATTAGTAAGAGTCTCTGAGGTGGGCAGATACAGTGCTTTACATTTTCGTGCTGGGGATCGTTTATTAGTGAAAGTCCCTGCCCTGAGGTGGGCAGACACAATGCTTTACACTTTGGTCCCGGGGATCGTTTATTAGTGAGAGTCTCTGAGGTGGGCAGATACAGTGCTGTACACTTTGGTGCTAGGGATCGTTTATTAGTGAGAGTCTCTGAGGTGGGCAGATACATTGCTTTACACTTTGGTGCTGGGGATCGTTTATTAGTGAAAGTCCCTGCCCTGAGGTGGGCAGACACAATGCTTTACAATTTGGTGCTAGGGATCATTTATTAGTGAGAGTCTCTGAGGTGGGCAGATACAGTGCTTTACACTTTGGTGCTGGGGATCATTTATTAGTGAAAGTCTCTGCCCTGAGGTGGGCAGACACAATGCTTTACTCTTTGGTGCCGGGGATATTTTATTAGTGAGAGTCTCTGAGGTGGGCAGATACAGTGCTTTACACTTTGGTGCTGGGGATCGTTTATTAGTGAGAGTCTCTGAGGTGGGCAGATACATTGCTTTACACTTTGGTGCTGGGGATCGTTTATTAGTGAAAGTCCCTGCCCTGAGGTGGGCAGACACAATGCTTTACACTTTGGTGCCGGGGATCGTTTATTAGTGAGAGTCTCTGAGGTGGGCAGATACAGTGCTTTACATTTTGGTGCTGTGGATCGCTTATTAGTGAAAGTCCCTGCCCTGAGGTGGGCAAACACAATGCTTTACAATTTGGTGCTAGGGATTGTTTATTAGTGAGAGTCTCTGAGGTGGGCAGATACAGTGCTTTACACTTTGGTGCTAGGGATCGTTTATTAGTGAGAGTCTCTGAGGTGGGCAGATACAGTGCTTTACACTTTGGCGCTGGGGATCGTTTATTAATGAAAGTCCCTGCCCTGAGGTGGGCAGACACAATGCTTTACACTTTGGTGCCGGGGATCGTTTGTTAGTGAGAGTCTCTGAGGTGGGCAGATACTGTGCTGTACACTTTGGTGCTAGGGATCGTTTATTAGTGAGAGTCTCTGAGGTGGCCAGATACAGTGCTTTCCACTTTCGTGCTGGGGATCGTTTATTAGTGAAAGTCTCTGCCCTGAGGTGGGCAGACACAATGCTTTACACTTTTGCGCCGGGGATCGTTTATCAGTGAGAGTCTCTGAGGTGGGCAGATACAGTGCTTTACACTGGTGCTAGGGATCGTTTATTAGTGACAGTCTCTGAGGGGCGAGATACAGTGCTTTACACTTTGGTGCTGGGGATCGTTTATTAGTGAAAGTCCCTGCCCTGCGGTGGGCAGACACAATGCTTTCCAATTTGGTGCTAGGGATTGTTTATTAGTGAGAGTCTCTGAGGTGGGCAGACACAGTGCTTTACACTTTGGTGCTGGGGATCGTTTATTAGTGAAAGTCCCTGCCCTGAGGTGGGCAGACACAATGCTTTACACTTTGGTACCGGGGATCGTTTATTAGTGAGAGTCTCTGAGGTGGGCAGATACAGTGCTTTACATTTTGGTGCTGGGGATCGTTTACTAGTGAGAGTCTCTGAGGTCGGCAGATACAGTGCTTTACACTTTGGTGCTGGGGATCGTTTATTAGTGAAAGTCCCTGCCCTGAGGTGGGCAGACACAATGCTTTACAATTTGGTGCTAGGGATCGTTTATTAATGAGAGCCTTTGAGGTATGCAGATACAGTGCTTTACACTTTGGTGCTGGGGATCGTTTATTAGTGAATGTCACTGCCCTGAGGTGGGCAGACACAATGCTTTACAATTTGGTGCTAGGGATCGTTTATTAGTGAGAGTCTCTGAGGTGGGCAGATACAGTGCTTTACACTTTGGTGCTGGGGATCGTTTATTCGTGAAAGTCTGTGCACTGAGGTGGGCAGACACAATGCTTTACACTTTGGTGCCGGGGATCGTTTATCAGTGAGAGTCTCTGAGGTGGGCAGATACAGTGCTTTACACTGGTGCTAGGGATCGTTTATTAGTGACAGTCTCTGAGGGGCCAGATACAGTGCTTTACACTTTGGTGCTGGGGATCGTTTATTAGTGAAAGTCCCTGCCCTGAGGTGGGCAGACACAATGCTTTACAATTTGGTGCTAGAGATCATTTATTAGTGAGAGTCTCTGAGGTGGGCAGATACAGTGCTTTACACTTTGGTGCTGGGGATCGTTTATTAGTGAAAGTCACTGCCCTGAGGTAGTCAGACACAATGCTTTACAATTTGGTGCTAGGGATCGTTTATTAGTGAGAGTCTCTGAGGTGGGCAGATAGAGTGCTTTACACTTTGGTGCTGGGGATCATTTATTAGTGAAAGTCTCTGCACTGAGGTGGGCAGACACAATGCTTTACTCTTTGGTGCCGGGGATTTTTTATTAGTGAGAGTCTCTGAGGTGGGCAGATACAGTGCTTTACACTTTGGTGCTGGGGATCGTTTATTAGTGAGAGTCTCTGAGGTGGGCAGATACAGTGCTTTACACTTTGGTGCTAGGGATTGTTTATTAGTGAAAGTCCCTGCCCTGAGGTGGGCAAACACAATGCTTTACACTTTGGTGCTAGGGATCGTTTATTAGTGAGAGTCTCTGAGGTGAGCAGATACAGTGCTTTACACTTTGGTGCTAGGGATCGTTTATTAGTGAGAGTCTATGAGGTGGGCAGATACAGTGCTTTACACTTTGGCGCTGGGGATCGTTTATTAATGAAAGTCCCTGCCCTGAGGTGGGCAGACACAATGCTTTACACTTTTGTGCCGGAGATCGTTTATTAGTGAGAGTCTCTGAGGTGGGCAGATACAGTGCTTTACACTGGTGCTAGGGATCGTTTATTAGTGAGAGTCTCTGAGGGGCCAGATACAGTGCTTTACACTTTGGTGCTGGGGATTGTTTATTAGTGAAAGTCCCTGCCCTGAGGTTGGCAGACACAATGCTTTACAATTTGGTGCTAGGAATCGTTTATTAGTGAGAGTCTCTGAGGTGGGCAGACACAGTGCTTTACACTTTGGTGCTGGGGATCGTTTATTAGTGAAAGCTCCTGCCCTGAGGTGGGCAGACACAATGCTTTACACTTTGGTACCGGGGATTGTTTATTAGTGAGAGTCTCTGAGGTGGGCAGATACAGTGCTTTACATTTTGGTGCTGGGGATCGTTTATTAGTGAAAGTCCCTGCCCTGAGGTGGGCAGACAAAATGCTTTACACTTTGGTGCCGGGGATCGTTTATTAGTGAGAGTCTCTGAGGTGGGCAGATACTGTGCTGTACACTTTGGTGCTAGGGATCGTTTATTAGTGAGAGTCTCTGAGGTGGGCATATACAGTTCTTTTCACTTTGGTGCTGGGGATCGTTTTTTAGTGAAAGTCCCTGCCCTGAGGTGGGAAGACACAATGCTTTACAATTTGGTGCTAGGGATCGTTTATTAGTGAGAGTCTCTGAGGTGGGCAGATACAGTGCTTTACATTTTGGTGCTGGGGATCGTTTATTAGTGAAAGTCTCTGCCCTGAGGTGGGCAGACACAATGCTTTACACTTTTGCGCCGGGGATCGTTTATCAGTGAGAGTCTCAGAGGTGGGCCGATACAGTGCTTTACACTGGTGCTAGGGATCGTTTATTAGTGACAGTCTCTGAGGGGCGAGATACAGTGCTTTACACTTTGGTGCTGGGGATCGTTTATTAGTGAAAATCCCTGCCCTGAGGTGGGCAGACACAATGCTTTACAATTTGGTGCTAGGGATTGTTTATTAGTGAGAGTCTCTGAGGTGGGCAGATACAGTGCTTTACACTGGTGCTAGGGATCGTTTATTAGTGAGAGTCTCTGAGGTGGGCAGATACAGTGCTTTACACTTTGGTGCTGGGGATTGTTTATTAGTGAAAGTCCCTGACCTGACTTGGGCAGACACAATGCTTTACAATTTGGTGCTAGGGATCGTTTATTAGTGAGACTCTCTGAGGAGGGCAGATACAGTGCTTTATACTTTGGTGCCGGGGATCGTTTATTAGTGAGAGTCTCTGAGGTGAGCAGATACAGTGCTTTACACTTTGGTGCTGGGGATCATTTATTAGTGAAAGTCCCTGCCCTGAGGTGGGCAGACACAATGCTTTACACTTTGGTGCCGGGGATCGTTTATTAGTGAGAGTCTCTGAGGTGGGCAGATACAGTGCTTTACACTTTGGTGCTAGGGATCGTTTATTAGTGAGAGTCTCTGAGGTGGGCCGATACAGTGCTTTACACTTTGGTGCTAGGGATTGATTATTAGCGAAAGTCCCTGCCCTGAGGTGGGCAGACACAATGCTTTACAATTTGGTGTGAGGGATTGTTTATTAGTGAGAGTCTCTGAGGTGGGCAGATACAGTGCTTTACACTTTGGTGCTAGGGATCGTTTATTAGTGAAAGTCCCTGCCCTGAGGTGGGCAGACACAATGCTTTACACTTTTGTGCCGGGGATCGTTTATTAGTGAGAGTCTCTGAGGTGGGCAGATACAGTGCTTTACATTTTGGTGCTGGGGATCGTTTATTAGTGAAAGTCCTTGCCCTGAGGTGGGCAGACACAATGCTTTACACTTTGGTGCCGGGGATCATTTATTAGTGAAAGTCTCTGCCCTGAGGTGGGCAGACACAATGCTTTACACTTTTGCGCCGGGGATCGTTTATCAGTGAGAGTCTCTGAGGTGGGCAGATACAGTGCTTTACACTGGTGCTAGGGATCGTTTATTAGTGACAGTCTCTGAGGGGTGAGATACAGTGCTTTACACTTTGGTGCTGGGGATCGTTTATTAGTGAAAGTCCCTGCCCTGCGGTGGGCAGACACAATGCTTTACAATTTGGTGCTAGGGATTGTTTATTAGTGAGAGTCTCTGAGGTGGGCAGACACAGTGCTTTACACTTTGGTGCTGGGGATCGTTTATTAGTGAAAGTCCCTGCCCTGAGGTGGGCAGACACAATTCTTTACACATTGGTACCGGGGATTGTTTATTAGTGAGAGTCTCTGAGGTGGGCAGATACAGTGCTTTACATTTTGGTGCTGGGGATCGTTTACTAGTGAAAGTCCCTGCCCTGAGGTGGGCAGACACAATGCTTTACACTTTGGTGCCGGGGATCGTTTATTAGTGAGAGTCTCTGAGGTGGGCAGATACAGTGCTTTACACTTTTTTGCTGTGGATCGTTTATTAGTGAAAGTCCCTGCCCTGAGGTGGGCAGACACAATGCCTTACACTTTGGTGCCGGGGATCGTTTATTAGTGAGAGTCTCTGAGGTGGGCAGATACAGTGCTTTACACTTTGGTGCTATGGATCGTTTATTAGTGAGAGTCTCTGAGGTGGGCAGATACAGTGCTTTACACTTTGGTGCTGGGGATCGTTTATTAGTGAAAGTCCCTGCCCTGAGGTGGGCAGACACAATGCTTTACAATTTGGTGCTAGGGATCGTTTATTGATGAGAGCCTCTGAGGTATGCAGATACAGTGCTTTACACTTTGGTGCTGGGGATCGTTTATTAGTGAATGTCACTGCCCTGAGGTAGGCAGACACAATGCTTTACAATTTGGTGCTAGGGATTGTTTATTAGTGAGAGTCTCTGAGGTGGCAGATACAGTGCTTTACACTTTGGTGCTGGGGATCGTTTATTCGTGAAAGTCTGTGCCCTGAGGTGGGCAGACACAATGCTTTACACTTTTGTGCCGGGGATCGTTTATCAGTGAGAGTCTCTGAGGTGGGCAGATACAGTGCTTTACACTGGTGCTAGGGATCGTTTATTAGTGACAGTCTCTGAGGGGCCAGATACAGTGCTTTACACTTTGGTGCTGGGGATAGTTTATTAGTGAAAGTCCCTGCCCTGAGGTGGGCAGACACAATGCTTTACAATTTGGTGCTAGGGATTGTTTATTAGTGAGAGTCTCTGAGGTGGGCAGACACAGTGCTTTACACTTTGGTTCTGGGGATCGTTTACTAGTGAAAGTCCCTACCCTGAGGTGGGCAGACACAATGCTTTACACTTTGGTACCGGGGATCGTTTATTAGTGAGAGTCTCTGAGGTGGGCAGATACAGTGCTTTACATTTTCGTGCTGGGGATCGTTTATTAGTGAAAGTCCCTGCCCTGAGGTGGGCAGACACAATGCTTTACACTTTGGTCCCGGGGATCGTTTATTAGTGAGAGTCTCTGAGGTGGGCAGATACAGTGCTGTACACTTTGGTGCTAGGGATCGTTTATTAGTGAGAGTCTCTGAGGTGGGCAGATACATTGCTTTACACTTTGATGCTGGGGATCGTTTATTAGTGAAAGTCCCTGCCCTGAGGTGGGCAGACACAATGCTTTACAATTTGGTGCTAGGGATCATTTATTAGTGAGAGTCTCTGAGGTGGGCAGATACAGTGCATTACACTTTGGTGCTGGGGATCGTTTATTAGTGAAAGTCACTGCCCTGAGGTAGTCAGACACAATGCTTTACAATTTGGTGCTAGGGATCGTTTATTAGTGAGAGTCTCTGAGGTGGGCAGATACAGTGCTTTACACTTTGGTGCTGGGGATCATTTATTAGTGAAAGTCTCTGCCCTGAGGTGGGCAGACACAATGCTTTACTCTTTGGTGCCGGGGATTTTTTATTAGTGAGAGTCTCTGAGGTGGGCAGATACAGTGCTTTACACTTTGGTGCTGGGGATCGTTTATTAGTGAGAGTCTCTGAGGTGGGCAGATACAGTGCTTTACACTTTGGTGCTAGGGATCGTTTATTAGTGAAAGTCCCTGCCCTGAGGTGGGCCGACACAATGCTTTACACTTTGGTGCCGGGGATCGTTTATTAGTGAGAGTCTCTGAGGTGGGCAGATACAGTGCTTTACACTTTGGTGCTGTGGATCGTTTATTAGTGAAAGTCCCTGCCCTGAGGTGGGCAAACACAATGCTTTACACTTTGGTGCTAGGGATCCTTTATTAGTGAGAGTCTCTGAGGTGGGCAGATACAGTGCTTTACACTGGTGCTAGGGATCGTTTATTAGTGAGAGTCTCTGAGGGGCCAGATACAGTGCTTTACACTTTGGTGCTGGGGATCGTTTATTAGTGAAAGTCCCTGCCCTGAGGTGGGCAGACACAATGCTTTACAATTTGGTGCTAGGAATCGTTTATTAGTGAGAGTGTCTGAGGTGGGCAGACACAGTGCTTTACACTTTGGTGCTGGGGATCGTTTATTAGTGAAAGTCCCTGCCCTGAGGTGAGCAGACACAATGCTTTACACTTTGGTGCCGGGGATCGTTTATTAGTGAGAGTCTCTGAGGTGGGCAGATACTGTGCTGTACACTTTGGTGCTAGGGATCGTTTATTATTGAGAGTCTCTGAGGTGGGCATATACAGTTCTTTTCACTTTGGTGCTGGGGATCGTTTATTAGTGAAAGTCCCTGCCCTGAGGTGGGAAGACACAATGCTTTACAATTTGGTGCTAGGGATCGTTTATTAGTGAGAGTCTCTGAGGTGGGCAGATACAGTGCTTTACACTTTGGTGCTAGGGATTGATTATTAGCGAAAGTCCCTGCCCTGAGGTGGGCAGACACAATTCTTTACAATTTGGTGTGAGGGATCGTTTATTAGGGAGAGTCTCTGAGGTGGGCAGATACAGTGCTTTACACTTTGGTGCTAGGGATCGTTTATTAGTGAAAGTCCCTGCCCTGAGGTGGGCAGACACAATGCTTTACACTTTGGTGCCGGGGATCGTTTATTAGTGAGAGTCTCTGAGGTGGGCAGATACAGTGCTTTACACTTTGGTGCTGTTGATCGTTTATTAGTGAAAGTCCCTGCCCTGAGGTGGGCAGACACAATGCTTTACACTTTGGTGCTAGGGATCGTTTATTAGTGAGAGTCTCTGAGGTGGGCAGATACAGTGCTTTACACTTTGGTGCTAGGGATTGTTTATTAGTGAAAGTCCCTGCCCTGAGGTGGGCAAACACAATGCTTTACACTTTGGTGCTAGGGATCGTTTATTAGTGAGAGTCTCTGAGGTGAGCAGATACAGTGCTTTACACTTTGGTGCTAGGGATCGTTTATTAGTGAGAGTCTATGAGGTGGGCAGATACAGTGCTTTACACTTTGGCGCTGGGGATCGTTTATTAATGAAAGTCCCTGCCCTGAGGTGGGCAGACACAATGCTTTACACTTTTGTGCCGGAGATCGTTTATTAGTGAGAGTCTCTGAGGTGGGCAGATACAGTGCTTTACACTGGTGCTAGGGATCGTTTATTAGTGAGAGTCTCTGAGGGGCCAGATACAGTGCTTTACACTTTGGTGCTGGGGATTGTTTATTAGTGAAAGTCCCTGCCCTGAGGTTGGCAGACACAATGCTTTACAATTTGGTGCTAGGAATCGTTTATTAGTGAGAGTCTCTGAGGTGGGCAGACACAGTGCTTTACACTTTGGTGCTGGGGATCGTTTATTAGTGAAAGCTCCTGCCCTGAGGTGGGCAGACACAATGCTTTACACTTTGGTACCGGGGATTGTTTATTAGTGAGAGTCTCTGAGGTGGGCAGATACAGTGCTTTACATTTTGGTGCTGGGGATCGTTTATTAGTGAAAGTCCCTGCCCTGAGGTGGGCAGACAAAATGCTTTACACTTTGGTGCCGGGGATCGTTTATTAGTGAGAGTCTCTGAGGTGGGCAGATACTGTGCTGTACACTTTGGTGCTAGGGATCGTTTATTAGTGAGAGTCTCTGAGGTGGGCATATACAGTTCTTTTCACTTTGGTGCTGGGGATCGTTTTTTAGTGAAAGTCCCTGCCCTGAGGTGGGAAGACACAATGCTTTACAATTTGGTGCTAGGGATCGTTTATTAGTGAGAGTCTCTGAGGTGGGCAGATACAGTGCTTTACATTTTGGTGCTGGGGATCGTTTATTAGTGAAAGTCTCTGCCCTGAGGTGGGCAGACACAATGCTTTACACTTTTGCGCCGGGGATCGTTTATCAGTGAGAGTCTCAGAGGTGGGCCGATACAGTGCTTTACACTGGTGCTAGGGATCGTTTATTAGTGACAGTCTCTGAGGGGCGAGATACAGTGCTTTACACTTTGGTGCTGGGGATCGTTTATTAGTGAAAATCCCTGCCCTGAGGTGGGCAGACACAATGCTTTACAATTTGGTGCTAGGGATTGTTTATTAGTGAGAGTCTCTGAGGTGGGCAGATACAGTGCTTTACACTGGTGCTAGGGATCGTTTATTAGTGAGAGTCTCTGAGGTGGGCAGATACAGTGCTTTACACTTTGGTGCTGGGGATTGTTTATTAGTGAAAGTCCCTGACCTGACTTGGGCAGACACAATGCTTTACAATTTGGTGCTAGGGATCGTTTATTAGTGAGACTCTCTGAGGAGGGCAGATACAGTGCTTTATACTTTGGTGCCGGGGATCGTTTATTAGTGAGAGTCTCTGAGGTGAGCAGATACAGTGCTTTACACTTTGGTGCTGGGGATCATTTATTAGTGAAAGTCCCTGCCCTGAGGTGGGCAGACACAATGCTTTACACTTTGGTGCCGGGGATCGTTTATTAGTGAGAGTCTCTGAGGTGGGCAGATACAGTGCTTTACACTTTGGTGCTAGGGATCGTTTATTAGTGAGAGTCTCTGAGGTGGGCCGATACAGTGCTTTACACTTTGGTGCTAGGGATTGATTATTAGCGAAAGTCCCTGCCCTGAGGTGGGCAGACACAATGCTTTACAATTTGGTGTGAGGGATTGTTTATTAGTGAGAGTCTCTGAGGTGGGCAGATACAGTGCTTTACACTTTGGTGCTAGGGATCGTTTATTAGTGAAAGTCCCTGCCCTGAGGTGGGCAGACACAATGCTTTACACTTTGGTGCCGGGGATCGTTTATTAGTGAGAGTCTCTGAGGTGGGCAGATACAGTGCTTTAGACTTTGGTGCTGTGGATCGTTTATTAGTGAAAGTCCCTGCCCTGAGGTGGGCAGACACACTGCTTTACACTTTGGTGCTAGGGATCGTTTATTAGTGAGAGTATCTGAGGTGGGCAGATACAGTGCTTTACACTTTGGTGCTGGGGATCGTTTATTAGTGAATGTCCCTGCCCTGAGGTGGGCAGACACAATGCTTTACACTTTTGTGCCGGGGATTGTTTATTAGTGAGAGTCTCTGAGGTGGGCAGATACAGTGCTTTACATTTTGGTGCTGGGGATCGTTTATTAGTGAAAGTCCTTGCCCTGAGGTGGGCAGACACAATGCTTTACACTTTGGTGCCGGGGATCATTTATTAGTGAAAGTCTCTGCCCTGAGGTGGGCAGACACAATGCTTTACACTTTTGCGCCGGGGATCGTTTATCAGTGAGAGTCTCTGAGGTGGGCAGATACAGTGCTTTACACTGGGGCTAGGGATCGTTTATTAGTGACAGTCTCTGAGGGGTGAGATACAGTGCTTTACACTTTGGTGCTGGGGATCGTTTATTAGTGAAAGTCCCTGCCCTGCGGTGGGCAGACACAATGCTTTACAATTTGGTGCTAGGGATTGTTTATTAGTGAGAGTCTCTGAGGTGGGCAGACACAGTGCTTTACACTTTGGTGCTGGGGATCGTTTATTAGTGAAAGTCCCTGCCCTGAGGTGGGCAGACACAATTCTTTACACATTGGTACCGGGGATTGTTTATTAGTGAGAGTCTCTGAGGTGGGCAGATACAGTGCTTTACATTTTGGTGCTGGGGATCGTTTACTAGTGAAAGTCCCTGCCCTGAGGTGGGCAGACACAATGCTTTACACTTTGGTGCCGGGGATCGTTTATTAGTGAGAGTCTCTGAGGTGGGCAGATACAGTGCTTTACACTTTTTTGCTGTGGATCGTTTATTAGTGAAAGTCCCTGCCCTGAGGTGGGCAGACACAATGCCTTACACTTTGGTGCCGGGGATCGTTTATTAGTGAGAGTCTCTGAGGTGGGCAGATACAGTGCTTTACACTTTGGTGCTATGGATCGTTTATTAGTGAGAGTCTCTGAGGTGGGCAGATACAGTGCTTTACACTTTGGTGCTGGGGATCGTTTATTAGTGAAAGTCCCTGCCCTGAGGTGGGCAGACACAATGCTTTACAATTTGGTGCTAGGGATCGTTTATTGATGAGAGCCTCTGAGGTATGCAGATACAGTGCTTTACACTTTGGTGCTGGGGATCGTTTATTAGTGAATGTCACTGCCCTGAGGTAGGCAGACACAATGCTTTACAATTTGGTGCTAGGGATTGTTTATTAGTGAGAGTCTCTGAGGTGGCAGATACAGTGCTTTACACTTTGGTGCTGGGGATCGTTTATTCGTGAAAGTCTGTGCCCTGAGGTGGGCAGACACAATGCTTTACACTTTTGTGCCGGGGATCGTTTATCAGTGAGAGTCTCTGAGGTGGGCAGATACAGTGCTTTACACTGGTGCTAGGGATCGTTTATTAGTGACAGTCTCTGAGGGGCCAGATACAGTGCTTTACACTTTGGTGCTGGGGATAGTTTATTAGTGAAAGTCCCTGCCCTGAGGTGGGCAGACACAATGCTTTACAATTTGGTGCTAGGGATTGTTTATTAGTGAGAGTCTCTGAGGTGGGCAGACACAGTGCTTTACACTTTGGTTCTGGGGATCGTTTACTAGTGAAAGTCCCTACCCTGAGGTGGGCAGACACAATGCTTTACACTTTGGTACCGGGGATCGTTTATTAGTGAGAGTCTCTGAGGTGGGCAGATACAGTGCTTTACATTTTCGTGCTGGGGATCGTTTATTAGTGAAAGTCCCTGCCCTGAGGTGGGCAGACACAATGCTTTACACTTTGGTCCCGGGGATCGTTTATTAGTGAGAGTCTCTGAGGTGGGCAGATACAGTGCTGTACACTTTGGTGCTAGGGATCGTTTATTAGTGAGAGTCTCTGAGGTGGGCAGATACATTGCTTTACACTTTGATGCTGGGGATCGTTTATTAGTGAAAGTCCCTGCCCTGAGGTGGGCAGACACAATGCTTTACAATTTGGTGCTAGGGATCATTTATTAGTGAGAGTCTCTGAGGTGGGCAGATACAGTGCATTACACTTTGGTGCTGGGGATCGTTTATTAGTGAAAGTCACTGCCCTGAGGTAGTCAGACACAATGCTTTACAATTTGGTGCTAGGGATCGTTTATTAGTGAGAGTCTCTGAGGTGGGCAGATACAGTGCTTTACACTTTGGTGCTGGGGATCATTTATTAGTGAAAGTCTCTGCCCTGAGGTGGGCAGACACAATGCTTTACTCTTTGGTGCCGGGGATTTTTTATTAGTGAGAGTCTCTGAGGTGGGCAGATACAGTGCTTTACACTTTGGTGCTGGGGATCGTTTATTAGTGAGAGTCTCTGAGGTGGGCAGATACAGTGCTTTACACTTTGGTGCTAGGGATCGTTTATTAGTGAAAGTCCCTGCCCTGAGGTGGGCCGACACAATGCTTTACACTTTGGTGCCGGGGATCGTTTATTAGTGAGAGTCTCTGAGGTGGGCAGATACAGTGCTTTACACTTTGGTGCTGTGGATCGTTTATTAGTGAAAGTCCCTGCCCTGAGGTGGGCAAACACAATGCTTTACACTTTGGTGCTAGGGATCCTTTATTAGTGAGAGTCTCTGAGGTGGGCAGATACAGTGCTTTACACTGGTGCTAGGGATCGTTTATTAGTGAGAGTCTCTGAGGGGCCAGATACAGTGCTTTACACTTTGGTGCTGGGGATCGTTTATTAGTGAAAGTCCCTGCCCTGAGGTGGGCAGACACAATGCTTTACAATTTGGTGCTAGGAATCGTTTATTAGTGAGAGTGTCTGAGGTGGGCAGACACAGTGCTTTACACTTTGGTGCTGGGGATCGTTTATTAGTGAAAGTCCCTGCCCTGAGGTGAGCAGACACAATGCTTTACACTTTGGTGCCGGGGATCGTTTATTAGTGAGAGTCTCTGAGGTGGGCAGATACTGTGCTGTACACTTTGGTGCTAGGGATCGTTTATTATTGAGAGTCTCTGAGGTGGGCATATACAGTTCTTTTCACTTTGGTGCTGGGGATCGTTTATTAGTGAAAGTCCCTGCCCTGAGGTGGGAAGACACAATGCTTTACAATTTGGTGCTAGGGATCGTTTATTAGTGAGAGTCTCTGAGGTGGGCAGATACAGTGCTTTACACTTTGGTGCTAGGGATTGATTATTAGCGAAAGTCCCTGCCCTGAGGTGGGCAGACACAATTCTTTACAATTTGGTGTGAGGGATCGTTTATTAGGGAGAGTCTCTGAGGTGGGCAGATACAGTGCTTTACACTTTGGTGCTAGGGATCGTTTATTAGTGAAAGTCCCTGCCCTGAGGTGGGCAGACACAATGCTTTACACTTTGGTGCCGGGGATCGTTTATTAGTGAGAGTCTCTGAGGTGGGCAGATACAGTGCTTTACACTTTGGTGCTGTTGATCGTTTATTAGTGAAAGTCCCTGCCCTGAGGTGGGCAGACACAATGCTTTACACTTTGGTGCTAGGGATCGTTTATTAGTGAGAGTCTCTGAGGTGGGCAGATACAGTGCTTTACACTTTGGCGCTGGGGATCGTTTATTAGTGAAAGTCCCTGCCCTGAGGTGGGCAGACACAATGCTTTACACTTTTGTGCCGGGGATCGTTTATTAGTGAGAGTCTCTGAGGTGGGCAGATACAGTGCTTTACACTGGTGCTAGGGATCGTTTATTAGTGAGAGTCTCTGAGGGGCCAGATACAGTGCTTTACACTTTGGTGCTGGGGATCGTTTATTAGTGAAAGTCCCTGCCCTGAGGTGGGCAGACACAATGCTTTACAATTTGGTGCTAGGAATCGTTTATTAGTGAGAGTCTCTGAGGTGGGCAGACACAGTGCTTTACACTTTGGTGCTGGGGATCGTTTATTAGTGAAAGTTCCTGCCCCGAGGTGGGCAGACACAATGCTTTACACTTTGGTACCGGGGATTGTTTATTAGTGAGAGTCTCTGAGGTGGGCAGATACAGTGCTTTACATTTTGGTGCTGGGGATCGTTTATTAGTGAAAGTCCCTGCCCTGAGGTGGGCAGACACAATGCTTTACACTTTGGTGCCGGGGATCGTTTGTTAGTGAGAGTCTTTGAGGTGGGCAGATACTGTGCTGTACACTTTGGTGCTAGGGATCGTTTATTAGTGAGAGTCTCTGAGGTGGCCAGATACAGTGCTTTACACTTTGGTGCTGGGGATCGTTTATTAGTGAAAGTCTCTGCCCTGAGGTGGGCAGACACAATGCTTTACACTTTTGCGCCGGGGATCGTTTATCAGTGAGAGTCTCTGAGGTGGGCAGATACAGTGCTTTACACTGGTGCTAGGGATCGTTTATTAGTGACAGTCTCTGAGGGGCGAGATACAGTGCTTTACACTTTGGTGCTGGGGATCGTTTATTAGTGAAAGTCCCTGCCCTGCGGTGAGCAGACACAATGCTTTACAATTTGGTGCTAGGGATTGTTTATTAGTGAGAGTCTCTGAGGTGGGCGACACAGTGCTTTACACTTTGGTGCTGGGGATCGTTTATTAGTGAAAGTCCCTGCCCTGAGGTGGGCAGACACAATGCTTTACACTTTGGTACCGGGGATCGTTTATTAGTGAGAGTCTCTGAGGTGGGCAGATACAGTGCTTTACATTTTGGTGCTGGGGATCGTTTACTAGTGAAAGTCCCTGCCCTGAGGTGGGCAGACACAATGCTTTACACTTTGGTGCCGGGGATCGTTTATTAGTGAGAGTCTCTGAGGTGGGCAGATACAGTGCTTTACACTATGGTGCTAGGGATCGTTTATTAGTGAGAGTCTCTGAGGTGGGCAGATACAGTGCTTTACACTTTGGTGCTGGGGATCGTTTATTAGTGAAAGTCCCTGCCCTGAGGTGGGCAGACACAATGCTTTACAATTTGGTGCTAGGGATCGTTTATTAATGAGAGCCTCTGAGGTATGCAGATACAGTGCTTTACACTTTGGTGCTGGGGATCGTTTATTAGTGAATGTCACTGCCCTGAGGTGGGCATACACAATGCTTTACAATTTGGTGCTAGGGATCGTTTATTAGTGAGAGTCTCTGAGGTGGGCAGATACAGTGCTTTACACTTTGGTGCTGGGTATCGTTTATTCGTGAAAGTCTGTGCCCTGAGGTGGGCAGACACAATGCTTTACACTTTGGTGCCGGGGATCGTTTATTAGTGAGAGTCTCTGAGGTGGGCAGATACAGTGCTTTACAATTTGGTGTGAGGGATCGTTTATTAGGGAGAGTCTCTGAGGTGGGCAGATACAGTGCTTTACACTATGGTGCTAGGGATCGTTTATTAGTGAGAGTCTCTGAGGTGGGCAGATACAGTGCTTTACACTTTGGTGCTAGGGATCGTTTATTAGTGAAAGTCCCTGCCCTGAGGTGGGCAGACACAATGCTTTACACTTTGGTGCCGGTGATCGTTTATTAGTGAGAGTCTCTGAGGAGGGCAGATACAGTGCTTTACACTTTGGTGCTGTGGATCGTTTATTAGTGAAAGTCCCTGCCCTGAGGTGGGCAGACACAATGCTTTACACTTTGGTGCTAGGGATCGTTTATTAGTGAGAGTCTCTGAGGTGGGCAGATACAGTGCTTTACACTTTGGTGCTAGGGATCGTTTATTAGTGAGAGTATCTGAGGTGGGCAGATACAGTGCTTTACACTTTGGCGCTGGGGATCGTTTATTAGTGAAAGTCCCTGCCCTGAGGTGGGCAGACACAATGCTTTACACTTTTGTGCCGGGGATCGTTTATTAGTGAGAGTCTCTGAGGTGGGCAGATACAGTGCTTTACACTGGTGCTAGGGATCGTTTATTAGTGAGAGTCTCTGAGGGGCCAGATACAGTGCTTTACACTTTGGTGCTGGGGATCGTTTATTAGTGAAAGTCCCTGCCCTGAGGTGGGCAGACACAATGCTTTACAATTTGGTGCTAGGAATCGTTTATTATTGAGAGTCTCTGAGGTGGGCAGACACAGTGCTTTACACTTTGGTGCTGGAGATCGTTTATTAGTGAAAGTTCCTGCCCTGAGGTGGGCAGACACAATGCTTTACACTTTGGTACCGGGGATTGTTTATTAGTGAGAGTCTCTGAGGTGGGCAGATACAGTGCTTTACACTTTGGTGCTGTGGATCGTTTATTAGTGAGAGTCTCTGAGGTGGGCAGATACAGTGCTTTACACTTTGGTGCTGGGGATCGTTTATTAGTGAAAGTCCCTGCCCTGAGGTGGGCAGACACAATGCTTTACAATTTGGTGCTAGGAATCGTTTATTATTGAGAGTCTCTGAGGTGGGCAGACACAGTGCTTTACACTTTGGTGCTGGGGATCGTTTATTAGTGAAAGTTCCTGCCCTGAGGTGGGCAGACACAATGCTTTACACTTTTGTGCCGGGGATCGTTTATCAGTGAGAGTCTCTGAGGTGGGCAGATACAGTGCTTTACACTGGTGCTAGGGATCGTTTATTAGTGACATTCTCTGAGGGGCCAGATACAGTGCTTTACACTTTGGTGCTGGGGATCGTTAATTAGTGAAAGTCTCTGCCCTGAGGTGGGCAGACACAATGCTTTACACTTTTGCGCCGGGGATCGTTTATCAGTGAGAGTCTCTGAGGTGGGCCTATACAGGGGTTTACACTGGTGCTAGGGATCGTTTATTAGTGACAGTCTCTGAGGGGCGAGATACAGTGCTTTACACTTTGGTGCTGGGGATCGTTTATTAGTGAAAGTCCCTGCCCTGAGGTGGGCAGACACAATGCTTTACAATTTGGTGCTAGGGATTGTTTATTAGTGAGAGTCTCTGAGGTGGGCAGACACAGTGCTTTACACTTTGGTGCTGAGGATCGTTTATTAGTGAAAGTCCCTGCCCTGAGGTGGGCAGACACAATGCTTTACACTTTGGTACCAGGGATCGTTTATTAGTGAGAGTCTCTGAGGTGGGCAGATACAGTGCTTTACATTTTGGTGCTGGGGATCGTTTACTAGTGAAAGTCCCTGCCCTGAGGTGGGCAGACACAATGCTTTACACTTTGGTGCCGGGGATCGTTTATTAGTGCGAGTCTCTGAGGTGGGCAGATACAGTGCTTTACACTTTTGTGCTGTGGATCGTTTATTAGTGAAAGTCCCTGCCCTGAGGTGGGCAGACACAATGCTTTACACTTTGGTGCCGGGGATCGTTTATTAGTGAGAGTCTCTGAGGTGGGCAGATACAGTGCTTTACACTTTGGTGCTGGGGATCGTTTATTAGTGAAAGTCCCTGCCCTGAGGTGGGCAGACACAATGCTTTACAATTTGGTGCTAGGGATCGTTTATTAATGAGAGCCTCTGAGGTATGCAGATACAGTGCTTTACACTTTGGTGCTGGGGATCGTTTATTAGTGAATGTCACTGCCCTGAGGTGGGCAGACACATTGCTTTACAATTTGGTGCTAGGGATCGTTTATTCGTGAAAGTCTGTGCCCTGAGGTTGGCAGACACAATGCTTTACACTTTGGTGCCAGGGATCGTTTATTAGTGAGAGTCTCTGAGGTGGGCAAATACAGTGCTTCACACTTTGGTTCTGGGGATCGTTTATTAGTGAAAGTCCCTGCCCTGAGGTGGGCAGACACAATGCTTTACACTTTGGTACTGGGGATGGTTTATTACTGAGAGTCTCTGAGGTGGGCAGATACAGTGCTTTACATTTTCGTGCTGGGGATCGTTTATTAGTGAAAGTCCCTGTCCTGAGGTGGGCAGACACCATGCTTTACACTTTGGTGCCTGGGATTGTTTATTAGTGAGAGTCTCTGAGGTGGGCAGATACAGTGCTGTACACTTTGGTGCTAGGGATCGTTTATTAGTGAGAGTCTCTGAGGTGGGCAGATACATTGCTTTACACTTTGGTGCTGGGGATCGTTTATTAGTGAAAGTCCCTGCCCTGAGGTGGGCAGACACAATGCTTTACAATTTGGTGCTAGGGATCATTTATTAGTGAGAGTCTCTGAGGTGGGCAGATACAGTGCTTTACACTTTGGTGCTGGGGATCGTTTATTAGTGAAAGTCACTGCCCTGAGGTAGTCAGACACAATGCTTTACAATTTGGTGCTAGGGATCGTTTATTAGTGAGAGTCTCTGAGGTGGGCAGATACAGTGCTTTACACTTTGGTGCTGGGGATCGTTTATTAGTGAAAGTCACTGCCCTGAGGTAGTCAGACACAATGCTTTACAATTTGGTGCTAGGGATCGTTTATTAGTGAGAGTCTCTGAGGTGGGCAGATACAGTGCTTTACACTTTGGTGCTGGGGATCATTTATTAGTGAAAGTCTCTGCCCTGAGGTGGGCAGACACCATGCTTTACACTTTGGTGCCTGGGATTGTTTATTAGTGAGAGTCTCTGAGGTGGGCAGATACAGTGCTTTACACTTTGGTGCTGGGGATCGTTTATTAGTGAGAGTCTCTGAGGTGGGCAGATACAGTGCTTTACACTTTGGTGCTAGGGATCGTTTATTAGTGAAAGTCCCTGCCCTGAGGTGGGCAGACACAATGCTTTACACTTTGTTGCCGGGGATCGTTTATTAGTGAGAGTCTCTGAGGTGGGCAGATACAGTGCTTTACACTTTGGTGCTGTGGATCGTTTATTAGTGAAAGTCCCTGCCCTGAGGTGGGCAGACACAATGCTTTACACTTTGGTGCCGGGGATCGTTTATTAGTGAGAGTCTCTGAGGTGGGCAGATACAGTGCTTTACACTATGGTGCTAGGGATCGTTTATTAGTGAGAGTCTCTGAGGTGGGCAGATACAGTGCTTTACACTTTGGTGCTGGGGATCGTTTATTAGTGAAAGTCCCTGCCCTGAGGTGGGCAGACACAATGCTTTACAATTTGGTGCTAGGGATCGTTTATTAATGAGAGCCTCTGAGGTATGCAGATACAGTGCTTTACACTTTGGTGCTGGGGATCGTTTATTAGTGAATGTCACTGCCCTGAGGTGGGCAGACACAATGCTTTACAATTTGGTGCTAGGGATCGTTTATTAGTGAGAGTCTCTGAGGTGGGCAGATACAGTGCTTTACACTTTGGTGCTGGGGATCGTTTATTCGTGAAAGTCTGTGCCCTGAGGTGGGCAGACACAATGCTTTACACTTTGGTGCCGGGGATCGTTTATTAGTGAGAGTCTCTGAGGTGGGCAGATACAGTGCTTTACAATTTGGTGTGAGGGATCGTTTATTAGGGAGAGTCTCTGAGGTGGGCAGATACAGTGCTTTACACTTTGGCGCTGGGGATCGTTTATTAGTGAAAGTCCCTGCCCTGAGGTGGGCAGACACAATGCTTTACACTTTTGTGCCGGGGATCGTTTATTAGTGAGAGTCTCTGAGGTGGGCAGATACAGTGCTTTACACTGGTGCTAGGGATCGTTTATTAGTGAGAGTCTCTGAGGGGCCAGATACAGTGCTTTACACTTTGGTGCTGGGGATCGTTTATTAGTGAAAGTCCCTGCCCTGAGGTGGGCAGACACAATGCTTTACATTTGGTGCTAGGAATCGTTTATTATTGAGAGTCTCTGAGGTGGGCAGACACAGTGCTTTACACTTTGGTGCTGGGGATCGTTTATTAGTGAAAGTTCCTGCCCTGAGGTGGGCAGACACAATGCTTTACACTTTGGTACCGGGGATTGTTTATTAGTGAGAGTCTCTGAGGTGGGCAGATACAGTGCTTTACATTTTGGTGCTGGGGATCGTTTATTAGTGAAAGTCCCTGCCCTGAGGTGGGCAGACACAATGCTTTACACTTTGGTGCCGGGGATCGTTTGTTAGTGAGAGTCTTTGAGGTGGGCAGATACTGTGCTGTACACTTTGGTGTTAGGGATCGTTTATTAGTGAGAGTCTCTGAGGCGGCCAGATACAGTGCTTTACACTTTGGTGCTGGGGATCGTTTATTAGTGAAAGTCTCTGCCCTGAGGTGGGCAGACACAATGCTTTACACTTTTGCGCCGGGGATCGTTTATCAGTGAGAGTCTCTGAGGTGGGCAGATACAGTGCTTTACACTGGTGCTAGGGATCGTTTATTAGTGACAGTCTCTGAGGGGCGAGATACAGTGCTTTACACTTTGGTGCTGGGGATCGTTTATTAGTGAAAGTCCCTGCCCTGCGGTGAGCAGACACAATGCTTTACAATTTGGTGCTAGGGATTGTTTATTAGTAGGAGTCTCTGAGGTGGGCAGACACAGTGCTTTACACTTTGGTGCTGGGGATCGTTTATTAGTGAAAGTCCCTGCCCTGAAGTGGGCAGACACAATGCTTTACACTTTGGTACCGGGGATCGTTTATTAGTGAGAGTCTCTGAGGTGGGCAGATACAGTGCTTTACATTTTGGTGCTGGGGATCGTTTACTAGTGAAAGTCCCTGCCCTGAGGTGGGCAGACACAATGCTTTACACTTTGGTGCCGGGGATCGTTTATTAGTGAGAGTCTCTGAGGTGGGCAGATACAGTGCTTTACACTTTTGTGCTGTGGATCGTTTATTAGTGAAAGTCCCTGCCCTGAGGTGGGCAGACACAATGCTTTACACTTTGGTGCCGGGGATCGTTTATTAGTGAGAGTCTCTGAGGTGGGCAGATACAGTGCTTTACACTATGGTGCTAGGGATCGTTTATTAGTGAGAGTCTCTGAGGTGGGCAGATACAGTGCTTTACACTTTGGTGCTGGGGATCGTTTATTAGTGAAAGTCCCTGCCCTGAGGTGGGCAGACACAATGCTTTACAATTTGGTGCTAGGGATCGTTTATTAATGAGAGCCTCTGAGGTATGCAGATACAGTGCTTTACACTTTGGTGCTGGGGATCGTTTATTAGTGAATGTCACTGCCCTGAGGTGGGCAGACACAATGCTTTACAATTTGGTGCTAGGGATCGTTTATTAGTGCGAGTCTCTGAGGTGGGCAGATACAGTGCTTTACACTTTGGTGCTGGGGATCGTTTATTCGTGAAAGTCTGTGCCCTGAGGTGGGCAGACACAATGCTTTACACTTTTGTGCCGGGGATCGTTTATCAGTGAGAGTCTCTGAGGTGGGCAGATACAGTGCTTTACACTGGTGCTAGGGATCGTTTATTAGTGACAGTCTCTGAGGGGCCAGATACAGTGCTTTACACTTTGGTGCTGGGGATCGTTTATTGGTGAAAGTCCCTGCCCTGAGGTGGGCAGACACAATGCTTTACACTTTGGTCCCGGGGATCGTTTATTAGTGAGAGTCTCTGAGGTGGGCAGATACAGTGCTGTACACTTTGGTGCTAGGGATCGTTTATTAGTGAGAGTCTCTGAGGTGGGCAGATACATTGCTTTACACTTTGGTGCTGGGGATCGTTTATTAGTGAAAGTCCCTGCCCTGAGGTGGGCAGACACAATGCTTTACACTTTGGTCCCGGGGATCGTTTATTAGTGAGAGTCTCTGAGGTGGGCAGATACAGTGCTGTACACTTTGGTGCTAGGGATCGTTTATTAGTGAGAGTCTCTGAGGTGGGCAGATACAGTGCTTTACATTTTCGTGCTGGGGATCGTTTATTAGTGAAAGTCCCTGCCCTGAGGTGGGCAGACACAATGCTTTACACTTTGGTCCCGGGGATCGTTTATTAGTGAGAGTCTCTGAGGTGGGCAGATACAGTGCTGTACACTTTGGTGCTAGGGATCGTTTATTAGTGAGAGTCTCTGAGGTGGGCAGATACATTGCTTTACACTTTGGTGCTGGGGATCGTTTATTAGTGAAAGTCCCTGCCCTGAGGTGGGCAGACACAATGCTTTACAATTTGGTGCTAGGGTTCATTTATTAGTGAGAGTCTCTGAGGTGGGCAGATACATTGCTTTACACTTTGGTGCTGGGGATCATTTATTAGTGAAAGTCTCTGCCCTGAGGTGGGCAGACACAATGCTTTACTCTTTGGTGCCGGGGATTTTTTATTAGTGAGAGTCTCTGAGGTGGGCAGATACAGTGCTTTACACTTTGGTGCTGGGGATCGTTTATTAGTGAGAGTCTCTGAGGTGGGCAGATACAGTGCTTTACACTTTGGTGCTAGGGATCGTTTATTAGTGAAAGTCCCTGCCCTGAGGTGGGCAGACACAATGCTTTACACTTTGGTGCCGGGGATCGTTTATTAGTGAGAGTCTCTGAGGTGGGCAGATACAGTGCTTTACATTTTGGTGCTGTGGATCGCTTATTAGTGAAAGTCCCTGCCCTGAGGTGGGCAAACACAATGCTTTACACTTTGGTGCTAGGGATTGTTTATTAGTGAGAGTCTCTGAGGTGGGCAGATACAGTGCTTTACACTTTGGTGCTAGGGATCGTTTATTAGTGAGAGTCTCTGAGGTGGGCAGATACAGTGCTTTACACTTTGGCGCTGGGGATCGTTTATTAATGAAAGTCCCTGCCCTGAGGTGGGCAGACACAATGCTTTACACTTTTGTGCCGGGGATCGTTTATTAGTGAGAGTCTCTGAGGTGGGCAGATAAAGTGCTTTACACTGGTGCTAGGGATCGTTTATTAGTGAGAGTCTCTGAGGGGCCAGATACAGTGCTTTACACTTTGGTGCTGGGGATCGTTTATTAGTGAAAGTCCCTGCCCTGAGGTGGGCAGACAAAATGCTTTACAATTTGGTGCTAGGAATCGTTTATTAGTGAGAGTCTCTGAGGTGGGCAAACACAGTGCTTTTCACTTTGGTGCTGGGGATCGTTTATTAGTGAAAGTTCCTGCCCTGAGGTGGGCAGACACAATGCTTTACACTTTGGTACCGGGGATTGTTTATTAGTGAGAGTCTCTAAGGTGGGCAGATACAGTGCTTTACATTTTGGTGCTGGGGATCGTTTATTAGTGAAAGTGCCTGCCCTGAGGTGGGCAGACACAATGCTTTACACTTTGGTGCCGGGGATCGTTTATTAGTGAGAGTCTCTGAGGTGGGCAGATACAGTGCTTTACACTTTGGTGCTGGGGATCATTTATTAGTGAAAGTCTCTGCCCTGAGGTGGGCAGACACAATGCTTTACACTTTTGTGCCGGGGATCGTTTATCAGTGAGAGTCTCTGAGGTGGGCAGATACAGTGCTTTACACTGGTGCTAGGGATCGTTTATTAGTGACAGTCTCTGAGGGGCCAGATACAGTGCTTTACACTTTGGTGCTGGGGATCGTTTATTAGTGAAAGTCCCTGCCCTGAGGTGGGCAGACACAATGCTTTACAATTTGGTGATAGGGATTGTTTATTAGTGAGAGTCTCTGAGGTGGGCAGACACAGTGCTTTACACTTTGGTTCTGGGGATCGTTTATTAGTGAAAGTCCCTGCCCTGAGGTGGGCAGACACAATGCTTTACACTTTGGTACCGGGGATCATTTATTAGTGAGAGTCTCTGAGGTGGGCAGATACAGTGCTTTACACTTTGGTGCTGGGGATCGTTTATTAGTGAGAGTCTCTGAGGTGGGCAGATACAGTGCTTTACACTTTGGTGCTAGGGATCGTTTATTAGTGAAAGTCCCTGCCCTGAGGTGGGCAGACACAATGCTTTACACTTTGGTGCCGGGGATCGTTTATTAGTGAAAGTCTCTGCCCTGAGGTGGGCAGACACAATGCTTTACACTTTTGTGCCGGGGATCGTTTATCAGTGAGAGTCTCTGAGGTGGGCAGATACAGTGCTTTACACTGGTGCTAGGGATCGTTTATTAGTGACAGTCTCTGAGGGGCCAGATACAGTGCTTTACACTTTGGTGCTGGGGATCGTTTATTAGTGAAAGTCCCTGCCCTGAGGTGGGCAGACACAATGCTTTACAATTTGGTGCTAGGGATCGTTTATTAGTGAAAGTCCCTGCCCTGAGGTGGGCAGACACAATGCTTTACACTTTGGTACCGGGGATCGTTTATTAGTAAGAGTCTCTGAGGTGGGCAGATACAGTGCTTTACATTTTCGTGCTGGGGATCGTTTATTAGTGAAAGTCCCTGCCCTGAGGTTGGCAGACACAATGCTTTACACTTTGGTCCTGGGGATCGTTTATTAGTGAGAGTCTCTGAGGTGGGCAGATACAGTGCTGTACACTTTGGTGCTAGGGATCGTTTATTAGTGAGAGTCTCTGAGGTGGGCAGATACATTGCTTTACACTTTGGTGCTGGGGATCGTTTATTAGTGAAAGTCCCTGCCCTGAGGTGGGCAGACACAATGCTTTACAATTTGGTGCTAGGGATCATTTATTAGTGAGAGTCTCTGAGGTGGGCAGATACAGTGCTTTACACTTTGGTGCTGGGGATCATTTATTAGTGAAAGTCTCTGCCCTGAGGTGGGCAGACACAATGCTTTACTCTTTGGTGCCGGGGATTTTTTATTAGTGAGAGTCTCTGAGGTGGGCAGATACAGTGCTTTACACTTTGGTGCTGGGGATCGTTTATTAGTGAGAGTCTCTAAGGTGGGCAGATACAGTGCTTTACACTTTGGTGCTAGGGATCGTTTATTAGTGAAAGTCCCTGCCCTGAGGTGGGCAGACACAATGCTTTACACTTTGGTGCCCGGGATCGTTTATTAGTGAGAGTCTCTGAGGTGGGCAGATACAGTGCTTTACATTTTGGTGCTGTGGATCGTTTATTAGTGAAAGTCCCTGCCCTGAGGTGGGCAAACACAATGCTTTACACTTTGGTGCTAGGGATCGTTTATTAGTGAGAGTCTCTGAGGTGGGCAGATACAGTGCTTTACACTTTGGTGCTAGGGATCGTTTATTAGTGAGAGTCTCTGAGGTGGGCAGATACAGTGCTTTACACTTTGGCGCTGGGGATCGTTTATTAATGAAAGTCCCTGCCCTGAGGTGGGCAGACACAATGCTTTACACTTTTGTGCCGGGGATCGTTTATTAGTGAGAGTCTCTGAGGTGGGCAGATAAAGTGCTTTACACTGGTGCTAGGGATCGTTTATTAGTGAGAGTCTCTGAGGGGCCAGATACAGTGCTTTACACTTTGGTGCTGGGGATCGTTTATTAGTGAAAGTCCCTGCCCTGAGGTGGGCAGACAAAATGCTTTACAATTTGGTGCTAGGAATCGTTTATTAGTGAGAGTCTCTGAGGTGGGCAGACACAGTGCTTTTCACTTTGGTGCTGGGGATCGTTTATTAGTAAAAGTTCCTGCCCTGAGGTGGGCAGACACAATGCTTTACACTTTGGTACCAGGGATTGTTTATTAGTGAGAGTCTCTAAGGTGGGCAGATACAGTGCTTTACATTTTGGTGCTGGGGATCGTTTATTAGTGAAAGTGCCTGCCCTGAGGTGGGCAGACACAATGCTTTACACTTTGGTGCCGGGGATCGTTTATTAGTGAGAGTCTCTGAGGTGGGCAGATACAGTGCTTTACACTTTGGTGCTGGGGATCATTTATTAGTGAAAGTCTCTGCCCTGAGGTGGGCAGACACAATGCTTTACACTTTTGTGCCGGGGATCGTTTATCAGTGAGAGTCTCTGAGGTGGGCAGATACAGTGCTTTACACTGGTGCTAGGGATCGTTTATTAGTGACAGTCTCTGAGGGGCCAGATACAGTGCTTTACACTTTGGTGCTGGGGATCGTTTATTAGTGAAAGTCCCTGCCCTGAGGTGGGCAGACACAATGCTTTACAATTTGGTGATAGGGATTGTTTATTAGTGAGAGTCTCTGAGGTGGGCAGACACAGTGCTTTACACTTTGGTTCTGGGGATCGTTTATTAGTGAAAGTCCCTGCCCTGAGGTGGGCAGACACAATGCTTTACACTTTGGTACCGGGGATCGTTTATTAGTGAGAGTCTCTGAGGTGGGCAGATACAGTGCTTTACATTTTCGTGCTGGGGATCGTTTATTAGTGAAAGTCCCTGCCCTGAGGTGGGCAGACACAATGCTTTACACTTTGGTCCCGGGGATCGTTTATTAGTGAGAGTCTCTGAGGTGGGCAGATACAGTGCTGTACACTTTGGTGCTAGGGATCGTTTATTAGTGAGAGTCTCTGAGGTGGGCAGATACATTGCTTTACACTTTGGTGCTGGGGATCGTTTATTAGTGAAAGTCCCTGCCCTGAGGTGGGCAGACACAATGCTTTACAATTTGGTGCTAGGGATCATTTATTAGTGAGAGTCTCTGAGGTGGGCAGATACAGTTCTTTACACTTTGGTGCTGGGGATCATTTATTAGTGAAAGTCTCTGCCCTGAGGTGGGCAGACACAATGCTTTACTCTTTGGTGCCGGGGATTTTTTATTAGTGAGAGTCTCTGAGGTGGGCAGATACAGTGCTTTACACTTTGGTGCTGGGGATCGTTTATTAGTGAGAGTCTCTGAGGTGGGCAGATACAGTGCTTTACACTTTGGTGCTAGGGATCGTTTATTAGTGAAAGTCCCTGCCCTGAGGTGGGCAGACACAATGCTTTACACTTTGGTGCCGGGGATCGTTTATTAGTGAAAGTCTCTGCCCTGAGGTGGGCAGACACAATGCTTTACACTTTTGTGCCGGGGATCGTTTATCAGTGAGCGTCTCTGAGGTGGGCAGATACAGTGCTTTACACTGGTGCTAGGGATCGTTTATTAGTGACAGTCTCTGAGGGGCCAGATACAGTGCTTTACACTTTGGTGCTGGGGATCGTTTATTAGTGAAAGTCCCTGCCCTGAGGTGGGCAGACACAATGCTTTACAATTTGGTGCTAGGGATTGTTTATTAGTGAGAGTCTCTGAGGTGGGCAGACACAGTGCTTTACACTTTGGTTCTGGGGATCGTTTATTAGTGAAAGTCCCTGCCCTGAGGTGGGCAGACACAATGCTTTACATTTTGGTCCCGGGGATCGTTTATTAGTGAGAGTCTCTGAGGTGGGCAGATACAGTGCTGTACACTTTGGTGCTAGGGATCGTTTATTAGTGAGAGTCTCTGAGGTGGGCAGATACATTGCTTTACACTTTGGTGCTGGGGATCGTTTATTAGTGAAAGTCCCTGCCCTGAGGTGGGCAGACACAATGCTTTACAATTTGGTGCTAGGGATCATTTATTAGTGAGAGTCTCTGAGGTGGGCAGATACAGTGCTTTACACTTTGGTGCTAGGGATCGTTTATTAGTGAGAGTCTCTGAGGTGGGCAGATACAGTGCTTTACACTTTTGTGCCGGGGATCGTTTATCAGTGAGAGTCTCTGAGGTGGGCAGATACAGTGCTTTACACTGGTGCTAGGGATCGTTTATTAGTGACAGTCTCTGAGGGGCCAGATACAGTGCTTTACACTTTGGTGCTGGGGATCGTTTATTAGTGAAAGTCCCTGCCCTGAGGTGGGCAGACACAATGCTTTACAATTTGGTGCTAGGGATTGTTTATTAGTGAGAGTCTCTGAGGTGGGCAGACACAGTGCTTTACACTTTGGTTCTGGGGATCGTTTATTAGTGAAAGTCCCTGCCCTGAGGTGGGCAGACACAATGCTTTACATTTTGGTCCCGGGGATCGTTTATTAGTGAGAGTCTCTGAGGTGGGCAGATACAGTGCTGTACACTTTGGTGCTAGGGATCGTTTATTAGTGAGAGTCTCTGAGGTGGGCAGATACAGTGCTTTACATTTTGGTGCTGTGGATCGTTTATTAGTGAAAGTCCCTGCCCTGAGGTGGGCAAACACAATGCTTTACACTTTGGTGCTAGGGATCGTTTATTAGTGAGAGTCTCTGAGGTGGGCAGATACAGTGCTTTACACTTTGGTGCTAGGGATCGTTTATTAGTGAGAGTCTCTGAGGTGGGCAGATACAGTGCTTTACACTTTGGCGCTGGGGATCGTTTATTAATGAAAGTCCCTGCCCTGAGGTGGGCAGACACAATGCTTTACACTTTTGTGCCGGGGATCGTTTATTAGTGAGAGTCTCTGAGGTGGGCAGATAAAGTGCTTTACACTGGTGCTAGGGATCGTTTATTAGTGAGAGTCTCTGAGGGGCCAGATACAGTGCTTTACACTTTGGTGCTGGGGATCGTTTATTAGTGAAAGTCCCTGCCCTGAGGTGGGCAGACAAAATGCTTTACAATTTGGTGCTAGGAATCGTTTATTAGTGAGAGTCTCTGAGGTGGGCAGACACAGTGCTTTTCACTTTGGTGCTGGGGATCGTTTATTAGTGAAAGTGCCTGCCCTGAGGTGGGCAGACACAATGCTTTACACTTTGGTGCCGGGGATCGTTTATTAGTGAGAGTCTCTGAGGTGGGCAGATACAGTGCTTTACACTTTGGTGCTGGGGATCATTTATTAGTGAAAGTCTCTGCCCTGAGGTGGGCAGACACAATGCTTTACACTTTTGTGCCGGGGATCGTTTATCAGTGAGAGTCTCTGAGGTGGGCAGATACAGTGCTTTACACTGGTGCTAGGGATCGTTTATTAGTGACAGTCTCTGAGGGGCCAGATACAGTGCTTTACACTTTGGTGCTGGGGATCGTTTATTAGTGAAAGTCCCTGCCCTGAGGTGGGCAGACACAATGCTTTACAATTTGGTGATAGGGATTGTTTATTAGTGAGAGTCTCTGAGGTGGGCAGACACAGTGCTTTACACTTTGGTTCTGGGGATCGTTTATTAGTGAAAGTCCCTGCCCTGAGGTGGGCAGACACAATGCTTTACACTTTGGTACCGGGGATCGTTTATTAGTGAGAGTCTCTGAGGTGGGCAGATACAGTGCTTTACATTTTCGTGCTGGGGATCGTTTATTAGTGAAAGTCCCTGCCCTGAGGTGGGCAGACACAATGCTTTACACTTTGGTCCCGGGGATCGTTTATTAGTGAGAGTCTCTGAGGTGGGCAGATACAGTGCTGTACACTTTGGTGCTAGGGATCGTTTATTAGTGAGAGTCTCTGAGGTGGGCAGATACATTGCTTTACACTTTGGTGCTGGGGATCGTTTATTAGTGAAAGTCCCTGCCCTGAGGTGGGCAGACACAATGCTTTACAATTTGGTGCTAGGGATCATTTATTAGTGAGAGTCTCTGAGGTGGGCAGATACAGTGCTTTACACTTTGGTGCTGGGGATCATTTATTAGTGAAAGTCTCTGCCCTGAGGTGGGCAGACACAATGCTTTACTCTTTGGTGCCGGGGATTTTTTATTAGTGAGAGTCTCTGAGGTGGGCAGATACAGTGCTTTACACTTTGGTGCTGGGGATCGTTTATTAGTGAGAGTCTCTGAGGTGGGCAGATACAGTGCTTTACACTTTGGTGCTAGGGATCGTTTATTAGTGAAAGTCCCTGCCCTGAGGTGGGCAGACACAATGCTTTACACTTTGGTGCCGGGGATCGTTTATTAGTGAAAGTCTCTGCCCTGAGGTGGGCAGACACAATGCTTTACACTTTTGTGCCGGGGATCGTTTATCAGTGAGAGTCTCTGAGGTGGGCAGATACAGTGCTTTACACTGGTGCTAGGGATCGTTTATTAGTGACAGTCTCTGAGGGGCCAGATACAGTGCTTTACACTTTGGTGCTGGGGATCGTTTATTAGTGAAAGTCCCTGCCCTGAGGTGGGCAGACACAATGCTTTACAATTTGGTGCTAGGGATTGTTTATTAGTGAGAGTCTCTGAGGTGGGCAGACACAGTGCTTTACACTTTGGTTCTGGGGATCGTTTATTAGTGAAAGTCCCTGCCCTGAGGTGGGCAGACACAATGCTTTACATTTTGGTCCCGGGGATCGTTTATTAGTGAGAGTCTCTGAGGTGGGCAGATACAGTGCTGTACACTTTGGTGCTAGGGATCGTTTATTAGTGAGAGTCTCTGAGGTGGGCAGATACATTGCTTTACACTTTGGTGCTGGGGATCGTTTATTAGTGAAAGTCCCTGCCCTGAGGTGGGCAGACACAATGCTTTACAATTTGGTGCTAGGGATCATTTATTAGTGAGAGTCTCTGAGGTGGGCAGATACAGTGCTTTACACTTTGGTGCTGGGGATCATTTATTAGTGAAAGTCTCTGCCCTGAGGTGGGCAGACACAATGCTTTACTCTTTGGTGCCGGGGATTTTTTATTAGTGAGAGTCTCTGAGGTGGGCAGATACAGTGCTTTACACTTTGGTGCTGGGGATCGTTTATTAGTGAGAGTCTCTGAGGTGGGCAGATACAGTGCTTTACACTTTGGTGCTAGGGATCGTTTATTAGTGAAAGTCCCTGCCCTGAGGTGGGCAGACACAATGCTTTACACTTTGGTGCCGGGGATCGTTTATTAGTGAAAGTCTCTGCCCTGAGGTGGGCAGACACAATGCTTTACACTTTTGTGCCGGGGATCGTTTATCAGTGAGAGTCTCTGAGGTGGGCAGATACAGTGCTTTACACTGGTGCTAGGGATCGTTTATTAGTGACAGTCTCTGAGGGGCCAGATACAGTGCTTTACACTTTGGTGCTGGGGATCGTTTATTAGTGAAAGTCCCTGCCCTGAGGTGGGCAGACACAATGCTTTACAATTTGGTGCTAGGGATTGTTTATTAGTGAGAGTCTCTGAGGTGGGCAGACACAGTGCTTTACACTTTGGTTCTGGGGATCGTTTATTAGTGAAAGTCCCTGCCCTGAGGTGGGCAGACACAATGCTTTACACTTTGGTACCGGGGATCGTTTATTAGTGAGAGTCTCTGAGGTGGGCAGATACAGTGCTTTACATTTTCGTGCTGGGGATCGTTTATTAGTGAAAGTCCCTGCCCTGAGGTGGGCAGACACAATGCTTTACACTTTGGTCCCGGGGATCGTTTATTAGTGAGAGTCTCTGAGGTGGGCAGATACAGTGCTGTACACTTTGGTGCTAGGGATCGTTTATTAGTGAGAGTCTCTGAGGTGGGCAGATACATTGCTTTACACTTTGGTGCTGGGGATCGTTTATTAGTGAAAGTCCCTGCCCTGAGGTGGGCAGACACAATGCTTTACAATTTGGTGCTAGGGATCATTTATTAGTGAGAGTCTCTGAGGTGGGCAGATACAGTGCTTTACACTTTGGTGCTGGGGATCATTTATTAGTGAAAGTCTCTGCCCTGAGGTGGGCAGACACAATGCTTTACTCTTTGGTGCCGGGGATTTTTTATTAGTGAGAGTCTCTGAGGTGGGCAGATACAGTGCTTTACACTTTGGTGCTGGGGATCGTTTATTAGTGAGAGTCTCTGAGGTGGGCAGATACAGTGCTTTACACTTTGGTGCTAGGGATCGTTTATTAGTGAAAGTCCCTGCCCTGAGGTGGGCAGACACAATGCTTTACACTTTGGTGCCGGGGATCGTTTATTAGTGAGAGTCTCTGAGGTGGGCAGATACAGTGCTTTACACTTTGGTGCTAGGGATCGTTTATTAGTGAAAGTCCCTGCCCTGAGGTGGGCAGACACAATGCTTTACACTTTGGTGCCGGGGATCGTTTATTAGTGAGAGTCTCTGAGGTGGGCAGATACAGTGCTTTACATTTTGGTGCTGTGGATCGTTTATTAGTGAAAGTCCCTGCCCTGAGGTGGGCAAACACAATGCTTTACACTTTGGTGCTAGGGATCGTTTATTAGTGAGAGTCTCTGAGGTGGGCAGATACAGTGCTTTACACTTTGGTGCTAGGGATCGTTTATTAGTGAGAGTCTCTGAGGTGGGCGGATACAGTGCTTTACACTTTGGCGCTGGGGATCGTTTATTAATGAAAGTCCCTGCCCTGAGGTGGGCAGACACAATGCTTTACACTTTTGTGCCGGGGATCGTTTATTAGTGAGAGTCTCTGAGGTGGGCAGATAAAGTGCTTTACACTGGTGCTAGGGATCGTTTATTAGTGAGAGTCTCTGAGGGGCCAGATACAGTGCTTTACACTTTGGTGCTGGGGATCGTTTATTAGTGAAAGTCCCTGCCCTGAGGTGGGCAGACAAAATGCTTTACAATTTGGTGCTAGGAATCGTTTATTAGTGAGAGTCTCTGAGGTGGGCAGACACAGTGCTTTTCACTTTGGTGCTGGGGATCGTTTATTAGTGAAAGTTCCTGCCCTGAGGTGGGCAGACACAATGCTTTACACTTTGGTACCGGGGATTGTTTATTAGTGAGAGTCTCTAAGGTGGGCAGATACAGTGCTTTACATTTTGGTGCTGGGGATCGTTTATTAGTGAAAGTGCCTGCCCTGAGGTGGGCAGACACAATGCTTTACACTTTGGTGCCGGGGATCGTTTATTAGTGAGAGTCTCTGAGGTAGGCAGAAACTGTGCTGTACACTTTGGTGCTAGGGATCGTTTATTAGTGAGAGTCTCTGAGGTGGGCATATACAGTTCTTTTCACTTTGGTGCTGGGGATCGTTTATTAGTGAAAGTCCCTGCCCTGAGGTGGGAAGACACAATGCTTTACAATTTGGTGCTAGGGATCGTTTATTAGTGAGAGTCTCTGAGGTGGGCAGATACAGTGCTTTACACTTTGGTGCTGGGGATCGTTTATTAGTGAAAGTCTCTGCCCTGAGGTGGGCAGACACAATGCTTTACACTTTTGCGCCTGGGATCGTTTATCAGTGAGAGTCTCTGAGGTGGGCCTATACAGTGCTTTACACTGGTGCTAGGGATCGTTTATTAGTGACAGTCTCTGAGGGGCGAGATACAGTGCTTTACACTTTGGTGCTGGGGATCGTTTATTAGTGAAAGTCCCTGCCCTGAGGTGGGCAGACACAATGCTTTACAATTTGGTGCTAGGGATTGTTTATTAGTGAGAGTCTCTGAGGTGGGCAGACACAGTGCTTTACACTTTGGTGCTGGGGATCGTTTATTAGGGAAAGTCCCTGCCCTGAGGTGGGCAGACACAATGCTTTACACTTTGGTACCAGGGATCGTTTATTAGTGAGAGTCTCTGAGGTGGGCAGATACAGTGCTTTACATTTTGGTGCTGGGGATCGTTTACTAGTGAAAGTCCCTGCCCTGAGGTGGGCAGACACAATGCTTTACACTTTGGTGCCGGGGATCGTTTATTAGTGCGAGTCTCTGAGGTGGGCAGATACAGTGCTTTACAATTTTGTGCTGTGGATCGTTTATTAGTGAAAGTCCCTGCCCTGAGGTGGGCAGACACAATGCTTTACACTTTGGTGCCGGGGATCGTTTATTAGTGAGAGTCTCTGAGGTGGGCAGATACAGTGCTTTACACTTTGGTGCTAGGGATCGTTTATTAGTGAGAGTCTCTGAGGTGGGCAGATACAGTGCTTTACACTTTGGTGCTGGGGATCGTTTATTAGTGAAAGTCCCTGCCCTGAGGTGGGCAGACACAGTGCTTTACAATTTGGTGCTAGGGATCGTTTATTAGTGAGAGTCTCTGAGGTGGGCAGATACAGTGCTTTACACTTTGGTGCTGGGAATCAGTTATTCGTGAAAGTCTGTGCCCTGAGGTTGGCAGACACAATGCTTTACACTTTTGCGCCGGGGATCGTTTATCAGTGAGAGTCTCTGAGGTGGACAGATACAGTGCTTTACACTGGTGCTAGGGATCGTTTATTAGTGACAGTCTCTGAGGGGCCAGATACAGTGCTTTACACTTTGGTGCTGGGGATCGTTTATTAGTGAAAGTCCCTGCCCTGAGGTGGGCAAACACAATGCTTTACAATTTGGTGCTAGGGATTGTTTATTAGTGAGAGTCTCTGAGGTGGGCAGACACAGTGCTTTACACTTTGGTTCTGGGGATCGTTTATTAGTGAAAGTCCCTGCCCTGAGGTGGGCAGACACAATGCTTTACACTTTGGTCCCGGGGATCGTTTATTAGTGAGAGTCTCTGCGGTGGGCAGATACAGTGCTGTACACTTTGGTGCTAGGGATCGTTTATTAGTGAGAGTCTCTGAGGTGGGCAGATACATTGCTTTACACTTTGGTGCTGGGGATCGTTTATTAGTGAAAGTCCCTGCCCTGAGGTGGGCAGACACAATGCTTTACAATTTGGTGCTAGGGATCATTTATTAGTGAGAGTCTCTGAGGTGGGCAGATACAGTGCTTTACACTTTGGTGCTGGGGATCATTTATTAGTGAAAGTCTCTGCCCTGAGGTGGGCAGACACAATGCTTTACTCTTTGGTGCCGGGGATTTTTTATTAGTGAGAGTCTCTGAGGTGGGCAGGTACAGTGCTTTACACTTTGGTGCTGGGGATCGTTTATTAGTGAGAGTCTCTGAGGTGGGCAGATACAGTGCTTTACACTTTGGTGCTAGGGATCGTTTATTAGTGAAAGTCCCTGCCCTGAGGTGGGCAGACACAATGCTTTACACTTTGGTGCCGGGGATCGTTTATTAGTGAAAGTCTCTGCCCTGAGGTGGGCAGACACAATGCTTTACACTTTTGTGCCGGGGATCGTTTATCAGTGAGAGTCTCTGAGGTGGGCAGATACAGTGCTTTACACTGGTGCTAGGGATCGTTTATTAGTGACAGTCTCTGAGGGGCCAGATACAGTGCTTTACACTTTGGTGCTGGGGATCGTTTATTAGTGAAAGTCCCTGCCCTGAGGTGGGCAGACACAATGCTTTACAATTTGGTGCTAGGGATTGTTTATTAGTGAGAGTCTCTGAGGTGGGCAGACACAGTGCTTTACACTTTGGTTCTGGGGATCGTTTATTAGTGAAAGTCCCTGCCCTGAGGTGGGCAGACACAATGCTTTACACTTTGGTACCGGGGATCGTTTATTAGTGAGAGTCTTTGAGGTGGGCAGATACAGTGCTTTACATTTTCGTGCTGGGGATCGTTTATTAGTGAAAGTCCCTGCCCTGAGGTGGGCAGACACAATGCTTTACACTTTGGTCCCGGGGATCGTTTATTAGTGAGAGTCTCTGAGGTGGGCAGATACAGTGCTGTACACTTTGGTGCTAGGGATCGTTTATTAGTGAGAGTCTCTGAGATGGGCAGATACATTGCTTTACACTTTGGTGCTGGGGATCGTTTATTAGTGAAAGTCCCTGCCCTGAGGTGGGCAGAGACAATGCTTTACAATTTGGTGCTAGGGATCATTTATTAGTGAGAGTCTCTGAGGTGGGCAGATACAGTGCTTTACACTTTGGTGCTGGGGATCATTTATTAGTGAAAGTCTCTGCCCTGAGGTGGGCAGACACAATGCTTTACTCTTTGGTGCCGGGGATTTTTTATTAGTGAGAGTCTCTGAGGTGGGCAGATACAGTGCTTTACACTTTGGTGCTGGGGATCGTTTATTAGTGAGAGTCTCTGAGGTGGGCAGATACAGTGCTTTACACTTTGGTGCTAGGGATCGTTTATTAGTGAAAGTCCCTGCCCTGAGGTGGGCAGACACAATGCTTTACACTTTGGTGCCGGGGATCGTTTATTAGTGAGAGTCTCTGAGGTGGGCAGATACAGTGCTTTACATTTTGGTGCTGTGGATCGTTTATTAGTGAAAGTCCCTGCCCTGAGGTGGGCAAACACAATGCTTTACACTTTGGTGCTAGGGATCGTTTATTAGTGAGAGTCTCTGAGGTGGGCAGATACAGTGCTTTACACTTTGGTGCTAGGGATCGTTTATTAGTGAGAGTCTCTGAGGTGGGCAGATACAGTGCTTTACACTTTGGCGCTGGGGATCGTTTATTAATGAAAGTCCCTGCCCTGAGGTGGGCAGACACAATGCTTTACACTTTTGTGCCGGGGATCGTTTATTAGTGAGAGTCTCTGAGGTGGGCAGATAAAGTGCTTTACACTGGTGCTAGGGATCGTTTATTAGTGAGAGTCTCTGAGGGGCCAGATACAGTGCTTTACACTTTGGTGCTGGGGATCGTTTATTAGTGAAAGTCCCTGCCATGAGGTGGGCAGACAAAATGCTTTACAATTTGGTGCTAGGAATCGTTTATTAGTGAGAGTCTCTGAGGTGGGCAGACACAGTGCTTTTCACTTTGGTGCTGGGGATCGTTTATTAGTGAAAGTTCCTGCCCTGAGGTGGGCAGACACAATGCTTTACACTTTGGTACCGGGGATTGTTTATTAGTGAGAGTCTCTAAGGTGGGCAGATACAGTGCTTTACATTTTGGTGCTGGGGATCGTTTATTAGTGAAAGTGCCTGCCCTGAGGTGGGCAGACACAATGCTTTACACTTTGGTGCCGGGGATCGTTTATTAGTGAGAGTCTCTGAGGTAGGCAGAAACTGTGCTGTACACTTTGGTGCTAGGGATCGTTTATTAGTGAGAGTCTCTGAGGTGGGCATATACAGTTCTTTTCACTTTGGTGCTGGGGATCGTTTATTAGTGAAAGTCCCTGCCCTGAGGTGGGAAGACACAATGCTTTACAATTTGGTGCTAGGGATCGTTTATTAGTGAGAGTCTCTGAGGTGGGCAGATACAGTGCTTTACACTTTGGTGCTGGGGATCGTTTATTAGTGAAAGTCTCTGCCCTGAGGTGGGCAGACACAATGCTTTACACTTTTGCGCCTGGGATCGTTTATCAGTGAGAGTCTCTGAGGTGGGCCTATACAGTGCTTTACACTGGTGCTAGGGATCGTTTATTAGTGACAGTCTCTGAGGGGCGAGATACAGTGCTTTACACTTTGGTGCTGGGGATCGTTTATTAGTGAAAGTCCCTGCCCTGAGGTGGGCAGACACAATGCTTTACAATTTGGTGCTAGGGATTGTTTATTAGTGAGAGTCTCTGAGGTGGGCAGACACAGTGCTTTACACTTTGGTGCTGGGGATCGTTTATTAGGGAAAGTCCCTGCCCTGAGGTGGGCAGACACAATGCTTTACACTTTGGTACCAGGGATCGTTTATTAGTGAGAGTCTCTGAGGTGGGCAGATACAGTGCTTAGCATTTTGGTGCTGGGGATCGTTTACTAGTGAAAGTCCCTGCCCTGAGGTGGGCAGACACAATGCTTTACACTTTGGTGCCGGGGATCGTTTATTAGTGCGAGTCTGTGAGGTGGGCAGATACAGTGCTTTACAATTTTGTGCTGTGGATCGTGTATTAGTGAAAGTCCCTGCCCTGAGGTGGGCAGACACAATGCTTTACACTTTGGTGCCGGGGATCGTTTATTAGTGAGAGTCTCTGAGGTGGGCAGATACAGTGCTTTACACTTTGGTGCTAGGGATCGTTTATTAGTGAGAGTCTCTGAGGTGGGCAGATACAGTGCTTTACACTTTGGTGCTGGGGATCGTTTATTAGTGAAAGTCCCTGCCCTGAGGTGGGCAGAGACAGTGCTTTACAATTTGGTGCTAGGGATCGTTTATTAATGAGAGCCTCTGAGGTATGCAGATACAGTGCTTTACACTTTGGTGCTGGGGATCGTTTATTAGTGAAAGTCCCTGCCCTGAGGTAGTCAGACACATTGCTTTACAATTTGGTGCTAGGGATCGTTTATTAGTGAGAGTCTCTGAGGTGGGCAGATACAGTGCTTTACACTTTGGTGCTGGGAATCAGTTATTCGTGAAAGTCTGTGCCCTGAGGTTGGCAGACACAATGCTTTACACTTTGGTGCCGGGGATCGTTTATTAGTGAGAGTCTCTGAGGTGGGCAGATACAGTGCTTCACTCTTTGGTGCTGGGGATCGTTTATTAGTGAAAGTCTCTGCCCTGAGGTGGGCAGACACAATGCTTTACACTTTTGTGCCGGGGATCGTTTATCAGTGAGAGTCTCTGAGGTGGGCAGATACAGTGCTTTACACTGGTGCTAGGGATCGTTTATTAGTGACAGTCTCTGAGGGGCCAGATACAGTGCTTTACACTTTGGTGCTGGGGATCGTTTATTAGTGAAAGTCCCTGCCCTGAGGTGGGCAGACACAATGCTTTACAATTTGGTGCTAGGGATTGTTTATTAGTGAGAGTCTCTGAGGTGGGCAAACACAGTGCTTTACACTTTGGTTCTGGGGATCGTTTATTAGTGAAAGTCCCTGCCCTGAGGTGGGCAGACACAATGCTTTACACTTTGGTACCGGGGATCGTTTATTAGTGAGAGTCTCTGAGGTGGGCAGATACAGTGCTTTACATTTTCGTGCTGGGGATCGTTTATTAGTGAAAGTCCATGCCCTGAGGTGGGCAGACACAATGCTTTACACTTTGGTTCCGGGGATCATTTATTAGTGAGAGTCTATGAGGTGGGCAGATACAGTGCTGTACACTTTGGTGCTAGGGATCGTTTATTAGTGAGAGACTCTGAGGTGGCCAGATACAGTGCTTTACACTTTGGTGCTGGGGATCGTTTATTAGTGAAAGTCTCTGCCCTGAGGTGGGCAGACACAATGCTTTACACTTTTGCGCCGGGGATCGTTTATCAGTGAGAGTCTCTGAGGTGGACAGATACAGTGCTTTACACTGGTGCTAGGGATCGTTTATTAGTGACAGTCTCTGAGGGGCGAGATACAGTGCTTTACACTTTGGTGCTGGGGATCGTTTATTAGTGAAAGTCCCTGCCCTGCGGTGGGCAGACACAATGCTTTACAATTTGGTGCTAGGGATTGTTTATTAGTGAGAGTCTCTGAGGTGGGCAGACACAGTGCTTTACACTTTGGTGCTGGGGATCGTTTATTAGTGAAAGTCCCTGCCCTGAGGTGGGCAGACACAATGCTTTACACTTTGGTACCGGGGATCGTTTATTAGTGAGAGTCTCTGAGGTGGGCAGATACAGTGCTTTACATTTTGGTGCTGGGGATCGTTTACTAGTGAAAGTCCCTGCCCTGAGGTGGGCAGACACAATGCTTTACACTTTGGTGCCGGGGATCGTTTATTAGTGAGAGTCTCTGAGGTGGGCAGATACAGTGCTTTACACTTTTGTGCTGTGGATCGTTTATTAGTGAAAGTCCCTGCCCTGAGGTGGGTAGACACAATGCTTTACACTTTGGTGCCGGGGATCATTTATTAGTGAGAGTCTCTGAGGTGGGCAGATACAGTGCTTTACACTTTGGTGCTAGGGATCGTTTATTAGTGAGAGTCTCTGAGGTGGGCAGATACAGTGCTTTACACTTTGGTGCTGGGGATCGTTTATTAGTGAAAGTCCCTGCCCTGAGGTGGGCAGACACAATGCTTTACAATTTGGTGCTAGGGATCGTTTATTAATGAGAGCCTCTGAGGTATGCAGATACAGTGCTTTACACTTTGGTGCTGGGGATCGTTTATTAGTGAATGTCACTGCCCTGAGGTGGGCAGACACAATGCTTTACAATTTGGTGCTAGGGATCGTTTATTAGTGAGAGTCTCTGAGGTGGGCAGATACAGTGCTTTACACTTTGGTGCTGGGGATCGTTTATTCGTGAAAGTCTGTGCCCTGAGGTGGGCAGATACAATGCTTTACACTTTGGTGCCGGGGATCGTTTATTAGTGAGAGTCTCTGAGGTGGGCAGATACAGTGCTTTACACTTTGGTGCTGGGGATCGTTTATTAGTGAAAGTCTCTGCCCTGAGGTGGGCAGACACAATGCTTTACACTTTTGTGCCGGGGATCGTTTATCAGTGAGAGTCTCTGAGGTGGGCAGATACAGTGCTTTACACTGGTGCTAGGGATCGTTTATTAGTGACAGTCTCTGAGGGGCAAGATACAGTGCTTTACACTTTGGTGCTGGGGATCGTTTATTAGTGAAAGTCCCTGCCCTGAGGTGGGCAGACACAATGCTTTACAATTTGGTGCTAGGGATTGTTTATTAGTGAGAGTCTCTGAGGTGGGCAGACACAGTGCTTTACACTTTGGTTCTGGGGATCGTTTATTAGTGAAAGTCCCTGCCCTGAGGTGGGCAGACACAATGCTTTACACTTTGGTACTGGGGATCGTTTATTAGTGAGAGTCTCTGAGGTGGGCAGATACAGTGCTTTACATTTTCGTGCTGGGGATCGTTTATTAGTGAAAGTCCCTGCCCTGAGGTGGGCAGACACCATGCTTTACACTTTGGTGCCGGGGATCGTTTATTAGTGAGAGTCTCTGAGGTGGGCAGATACAGTGCTGTACACTTTGGTGCTAGGGATCGTTTATTAGTGAGAGTCTCTGAGGTGGGCAGATACATTGCTTTACACTTTGGTGCTGGGGATCGTTTATTAGTGAAAGTCCCTGCCCTGAGGTGGGCAGACACAATGCTTTACACTTTGGTGCTAGGGATCGTTTATTAGTGAGAGTCTCTGAGGTGGGCAGATACAGTGCTTTACACTTTGGTGCTGGGGATCGTTTATTAGTGAAAGTCCCTGCCCTGAGGTGGGCAGACACAGTGCTTTACAATTTGGTGCTAGGGATCGTTTATTAATGAGAGCCTCTGAGGTATGCAGATACAGTGCTTTACACTTTGGTGCTGGGGATCGTTTATTAGTGAATGTCACTGCCCTGAGGTGGGCAGACACATTGCTTTACAATTTGGTGCTAGGGATCGTTTATTAGTGAGAGTCTCTGAGGTGGGCAGATACAGTGCTTTACACTTTGGTGCTGGGAATCAGTTATTCGTGAAAGTCTGTGCCCTGAGGTTGGCAGACACAATGCTTTACACTTTGGTGCCGGGGATCGTTTATTAGTGAGAGTCTCTGAGGTGGGCAGATACAGTGCTTCACTCTTTGGTGCTGGGGATCGTTTATTAGTGAAAGTCTCTGCCCTGAGGTGGGCAGACACAATGCTTTACACTTTTGTGCCGGGGATCGTTTATCAGTGAGAGTCTCTGAGGTGGGCAGATACAGTGCTTTACACTGGTGCTAGGGATCGTTTATTAGTGACAGTCTCTGAGGGGCCAGATACAGTGCTTTACACTTTGGTGCTGGGGATCGTTTATTAGTGAAAGTCCCTGCCCTGAGGTGGGCAGACACAATGCTTTACAATTTGGTGCTAGGGATTGTTTATTAGTGAGAGTCTCTGAGGTGGGCAAACACAGTGCTTTACACTTTGGTTCTGGGGATCGTTTATTAGTGAAAGTCCCTGCCCTGAGGTGGGCAGACACAATGCTTTACACTTTGGTACCGGGGATCGTTTATTAGTGAGAGTCTCTGAGGTGGGCAGATACAGTGCTTTACATTTTCGTGCTGGGGATCGTTTATTAGTGAAAGTCCATGCCCTGAGGTGGGCAGACACAATGCTTTACACTTTGGTCCCGGGGATCATTTATTAGTGAGAGTCTCTGAGGTGGGCAGATACAGTGCTGTACACTTTGGTGCTAGGGATCGTTTATTAGTGAGAGACTCTGAGGTGGCCAGATACAGTGCTTTACACTTTGGTGCTGGGGATCGTTTATTAGTGAAAGTCTCTGCCCTGAGGTGGGCAGACACAATGCTTTACACTTTTGCGCCGGGGATCGTTTATCAGTGAGAGTCTCTGAGGTGGACAGATACAGTGCTTTACACTGGTGCTAGGGATCGTTTATTAGTGACAGTCTCTGAGGGGCGAGATACAGTGCTTTACACTTTGGTGCTGGGGATCGTTTATTAGTGAATGTCCCTGCCCTGCGGTGGGCAGACACAATGCTTTACAATTTGGTGCTAGGGATTGTTTATTAGTGAGAGTCTCTGAGGTGGGCAGACACAGTGCTTTACACTTTGGTGCTGGGGATCGTTTATTAGTGAAAGTCCCTGCCCTGAGGTGGGCAGACACAATGCTTTACACTTTGGTACCGGGGATCGTTTATTAGTGAGAGTCTCTGAGGTGGTCAGATACAGTGCTTTACATTTTGGTGCTGGGGATCGTTTACTAGTGAAAGTCCCTGCCCTGAGGTGGGCAGACACAATGCTTTACACTTTGGTGCCGGGGATCGTTTATTAGTGAGAGTCTCTGAGGTGGGCAGATACAGTGCTTTACACTTTTGTGCTGTGGATCGTTTATTAGTGAAAGTCCCTGCCCTGAGGTGGGTAGACACAATGCTTTACACTTTGGTGCCGGGGATCATTTATTAGTGAGAGTCTCTGAGGGTGGCAGATACAGTGCTTTACACTTTGGTGCTAGGGATCGTTTATTAGTGAGAGTCTCTGAGGTGGGCAGATACAGTGCTTTACACTTTGGTGCTGGGGATCGTTTATTAGTGAAAGTCCCTGCCCTGAGGTGGGCAGACACAATGCTTTACAATTTGGTGCTAGGGATCGTTTATTAATGAGAGCCTCTGAGGTATGCAGATACAGTGCTTTACACTTTGGTGCTGGGGATCGTTTATTAGTGAATGTCACTGCCCTGAGGTGGGCAGACACAATGCTTTACAATTTGGTGCTAGGGATCGTTTATTAGTGAGAGTCTCTGAGGTGGGCAGATACAGTGCTTTACACTTTGGTGCTGGGGATCGTTTATTCGTGAAAGTCTGTGCCCTGAGGTGGGCAGATACAATGCTTTACACTTTGGTGCCGGGGATCGTTTATTAGTGAGAGTCTCTGAGGTGGGCAGATACAGTGCTTTACACTTTGGTGCTGGGGATCGTTTATTAGTGAAAGTCTCTGCCCTGAGGTGGGCACACACAATGCTTTACACTTTTGTGCCGGGGATCGTTTATCAGTGAGAGTCTCTGAGGTGGGCAGATACAGTGCTTTACACTGGTGCTAGGGATCGTTTATTAGTGACAGTCTCTGAGGGGCAAGATACAGTGCTTTACACTTTGGTGCTGGGGATCGTTTATTAGTGAAAGTCCCTGCCCTGAGGTGGGCAGACACAATGCTTTACAATTTGGTGCTAGGGATTGTTTATTAGTGAGAGTCTCTGAGGTGGGCAGACACAGTGCTTTACACTTTGGTTCTGGGGATCGTTTATTAGTGAAAGTCCCTGCCCTGAGGTGGGCAGACACAATGCTTTACACTTTGGTACTGGGGATCGTTTATTAGTGAGAGTCTCTGACGTGGGCAGATACAGTGCTTTACATTTTCGTGCTGGGGATCGTTTATTCGTGAAAGTCTGTGCCCTGAGGTGGGCAGATACAATGCTTTACACTTTGGTGCCGGGGATCGTTTATTAGTGAGAGTCTCTGAGGTGGGCAGATACAGTGCTTTACACTTTGGTGCTGGGGATCGTTTATTAGTGAAAGTCTCTGCCCTGAGGTGGGCACACACAATGCTTTACACTTTTGTGCCGGGGATCGTTTATCAGTGAGAGTCTCTGAGGTGGGCAGATACAGTGCTTTACACTGGTGCTAGGGATCGTTTATTAGTGACAGTCTCTGAGGGGCAAGATACAGTGCTTTACACTTTGGTGCTGGGGATCGTTTATTAGTGAAAGTCCCTGCCCTGAGGTGGGCAGACACAATGCTTTACAATTTGGTGCTAGGGATTGTTTATTAGTGAGAGTCTCTGAGGTGGGCAGACACAGTGCTTTACACTTTGGTTCTGGGGATCGTTTATTAGTGAAAGTCCCTGCCCTGAGGTGGGCAGACACAATGCTTTACACTTTGGTACTGGGGATCGTTTATTAGTGAGAGTCTCTGACGTGGGCAGATACAGTGCTTTACATTTTCGTGCTGGGGATCGTTTATTAGTGAAAGTCCCTGCCCTGAGGTGGGCAGACACCATGCTTTACACTTTGGTGCCGGGGATCGTTTATTAGTGAGAGTCTCTGAGGTGGGCAGATACAGTGCTGTACACTTTGGTGCTAGGGATCGTTTATTAGTGAGAGTCTCTGAGGTGGGCAGATACATTGCTTTACACTTTGGTGCTGGGGATCGTTTATTAGTGAAAGTCCCTGCCCTGAGGTGGGCAGACACAATGCTTTACACTTTGGTGCCGGGGATCGTTTATTAGTGAGAGTCTCTGAGGTGGGCAGATACAGTGCTTTACACTTTGGTGCTGTGGATCGTTTATTAGTGAAAGTCCCTGCCCTGAGGTGGGCAAACACAATGCTTTACACTTTGGTGCTAGGGATCGTTTATTAGTGAGAGTCTCTGAGGTGGGCAGATACAGTGCTTTACACTTTGGTGCTAGGGATCATTTATTAGTGAGAGTCTCTGAGGTGGGCAGATACAGTGCTTTACACTTTTGTGCCGGGGATCGTTTATTAGTGAGAGTCTCTGAGGTGGGCAGATACAGTGCTTTACACTGGTGCTAGGGATCGTTTATTAGTGAGAGTCTCTGAGGGGCCAGATACAGTGCTTTACACTTTGGTGCTGGGGATCGTTTATTAGTGAAAGTCCCTGCCCTGAGGTGGGCAGACACAATGCTTTACAATTTGGTGCTAGGAATCGTTTATTAGTGAGAGTCTCTGAGGTGGGCAGACACAGTGCTTTACACTTTGGTGCTGGGGATCGTTTATTAGTGAAAGTTCCTGCCCTGAGGTGGGCAGACACAATGCTTTACACTTGGGTACCGGGGATTGTTTATTAGTGAGAGTCTCTGAGGTGGGCAGATACAGTGCTGTACACTTTGGTGCTAGGGATCGTTTATTAGTGAGAGTCTCTGAGGTGGGCATATACAGTTCTTTTCACTTTGGTGCTGGGGATCATTTATTAGTGAAAGTCCCTGCCCTGAGGTGGGAAGACACAATGCTTTACAATTTGGTGCTAGGGATCGTTTATTAGTGAGAGTCTCTGAGGTGGGCAGATACAGTGCTTTACACTTTGGTGCTGGGGATCGTTTATTAGTGAAAGTCTCCGCCCTGAGGTGGGCAGACACAATGCTTTACACTTTTGCGCCGTGGATCATTTATCAGTGAGAGTCTCTGAGGTGGGCCTATACAGTGCTTTACACTTGTGCTAGGGATCGTTTATTAGTGACAGTCTCTGAGGGGCGAGATACAGTGCTTTAAACTTTGGTGCTGGGGATCGTTTATTAGTGAAAGTCTCCGCCCTGAGGTGGGCAGACACAATGCTTTACTCTTTGGTGCCGGGGATTTTTTATTAGTGAGAGTCTCTGAGGTGGGCAGATACAGTGCTTTACACTTTGGTGCTAGGGATCGTTTATTAGTGAAAGTCCCTGCCCTGAGGTGGGCAGACACAATGCTTTACACTTTGGTGCCGGGGATCGTTTATTAGTGAGAGTCTCTGAGGTGGGCAGATACAGTGCTTTACATTTTGGTGCTGTGGATCGTTTATTAGTGAAAGTCCCTGCCCTGAGGTGGGCAAACACAATGCTTTACACTTTGGTTCTAGGGATCGTTTATTAGTGAGAGTCTCTGAGGTGGGCAGATACAGTGCTTTACACTTTGGTGATAGGGATCGTTTATTAGTGAGAGTCTCTGAGGTGGGCAGATACAGTGCTTTACACTTTGGCGCTGGGGATCGTTTATTAATGAAAGTCCCTGCCCTGAGGTGGGCAGACACAATGCTTTACACTTTTGTGCCGGGGATCGTTTATTAGTGAGAGTCTCTGAGGTGGGCAGATAAAGTGCTTTACACTGGTGCTAGGGATCGTTTATTAGTGAGAGTCTCTGAGGGGCCAGATACAGTGCTTTACACTTTGGTGCTGGGGATCGTTTATTAGTGAAAGTCCCTGCCCTGAGGTGGGCAGACAAAATGCTTTACAATTTGGTGCTAGGAATCGTTTATTAGTGAGAGTCTCTGAGGTGGGCAGACACAGTGCTTTTCACTTTGGTGCTGGGGATCGTTTATTAGTGAAAGTTCCTGCCCTGAGGTGGGCAGACACAATGCTTTACACTTTGGTACCGGGGATTGTTTATTAGTGAGAGTCTCTAAGGTGGGCAGATACAGTGCTTTACATTTTGGTGCTGGGGATCGTTTATTAGTGAAAGTGCCTGCCCTGAGGTGGGCAGACACAATGCTTTACACTTTGGTGCCGGGGATCGTTTATTAGTGAGAGTCTCTGAGGTGGGCAGATACAGTGCTTTACACTTTGGTGCTGGGGATCATTTATTAGTGAAAGTCTCTGCCCTGAGGTGGGCAGACACAATGCTTTACACTTTTGTGCCGGGGATCGTTTATCAGTGAGAGTCTCTGAGGTGGGCAGATACAGTGCTTTACACTGGTGCTAGGGATCGTTTATTAGTGACAGTCTCTGAGGGGCCAGATACAGTGCTTTACACTTTGGTGCTGGGGATCGTTTATTAGTGAAAGTCCCTGCCCTGAGGTGGGCAGACACAATGCTTTACAATTTGGTGATAGGGATTGTTTATTAGTGAGAGTCTCTGAGGTGGGCAGACACAGTGCTTTACACTTTGGTTCTGGGGATCGTTTATTAGTGAAAGTCCCTGCCCTGAGGTGGGCAGACACAATGCTTTACACTTTGGTACCGGGGATCGTTTATTAGTGAGAGTCTCTGAGGTGGGCAGATACAGTGCTTTACATTTTCGTGCTGGGGATCGTTTATTAGTGAAAGTCCCTGCCCTGAGGTGGGCAGACACAATGCTTTACACTTTGGTCCCGGGGATCGTTTATTAGTGAGAGTCTCTGAGGTGGGCAGATACAGTGCTGTACACTTTGGTGCTAGGGATCGTTTATTAGTGAGAGTCTCTGAGGTGGGCAGATACATTGCTTTACACTTTGGTGCTGGGGATCGTTTATTAGTGAAAGTCCCTGCCCTGAGGTGGGCAGACACAATGCTTTACAATTTGGTGCTAGGGATCATTTATTAGTGAGAGTCTCTGAGGTGGGCAGATACAGTGCTTTACACTTTGGTGCTGGGGATCATTTATTAGTGAAAGTCTCTGCCCTGAGGTGGGCAGACACAATGCTTTACTCTTTGGTGCCGGGGATTTTTTATTAGTGAGAGTCTCTGAGGTGGGCAGATACAGTGCTTTACACTTTGGTGCTGGGGATCGTTTATTAGTGAGAGTCTCTGAGGTGGGCAGATACAGTGCTTTACACTTTGGTGCTAGGGATCGTTTATTAGTGAAAGTCCCTGCCCTGAGGTGGGCAGACACAATGCTTTACACTTTGGTGCCGGGGATCGTTTATTAGTGAAAGTCTCTGCCCTGAGGTGGGCAGACACAATGCTTTACACTTTTGTGCCGGGGATCGTTTATCAGTGAGAGTCTCTGAGGTGGGCAGATACAGTGCTTTACACTGGTGCTAGGGATCGTTTATTAGTGACAGTCTCTGAGGGGCCAGATACAGTGCTTTACACTTTGGTGCTGGGGATCGTTTATTAGTGAAAGTCCCTGCCCTGAGGTGGGCAGACACAATGCTTTACAATTTGGTGCTAGGGATTGTTTATTAGTGAGAGTCTCTGAGGTGGGCAGACACAGTGCTTTACACTTTGGTTCTGGGGATCGTTTATTAGTGAAAGTCCCTGCCCTGAGGTGGGCAGACACAATGCTTTACAATTTGGTGCTAGGAATCGTTTATTAGTGAGAGTCTCTGAGGTGGGCAGACACAGTGCTTTACACTTTGGTGCTGGGGATCGTTTATTAGTGAAAGTTCCTGCCCTGAGGTGGGCAGACACAATGCTTTACACTTGGGTACCGGGGATTGTTTATTAGTGAGAGTCTCTGAGGTGGGCAGATACAGTGCTGTACACTTTGGTGCTAGGGATCGTTTATTAGTGAGAGTCTCTGAGGTGGGCATATACAGTTCTTTTCACTTTGGTGCTGGGGATCATTTATTAGTGAAAGTCCCTGCCCTGAGGTGGGAAGACACAATGCTTTACAATTTGGTGCTAGGGATCGTTTATTAGTGAGAGTCTCTGAGGTGGGCAGATACAGTGCTTTACACTTTGGTGCTGGGGATCGTTTATTAGTGAAAGTCTCCGCCCTGAGGTGGGCAGACACAATGCTTTACACTTTTGCGCCGTGGATCATTTATCAGTGAGAGTCTCTGAGGTGGGCCTATACAGTGCTTTACACTTGTGCTAGGGATCGTTTATTAGTGACAGTCTCTGAGGGGCGAGATACAGTGCTTTAAACTTTGGTGCTGGGGATCGTTTATTAGTGAAAGTCTCCGCCCTGAGGTGGGCAGACACAATGCTTTACTCTTTGGTGCCGGGGATTTTTTATTAGTGAGAGTCTCTGAGGTGGGCAGATACAGTGCTTTACACTTTGGTGCTAGGGATCGTTTATTAGTGAAAGTCCCTGACCTGAGGTGGGCAGACACAATGCTTTACACTTTGGTGCCGGGGATCGTTTATTAGTGAGAGTCTCTGAGGTGGGCAGATACAGTGCTTTACATTTTGGTGCTGTGGATCGTTTATTAGTGAAAGTCCCTGCCCTGAGGTGGGCAAACACAATGCTTTACACTTTGGTTCTAGGGATCGTTTATTAGTGAGAGTCTCTGAGGTGGGCAGATACAGTGCTTTACACTTTGGTGATAGGGATCGTTTATTAGTGAGAGTCTCTGAGGTGGGCAGATACAGTGCTTTACACTTTGGCGCTGGGGATCGTTTATTAATGAAAGTCCCTGCCCTGAGGTGGGCAGACACAATGCTTTACACTTTTGTGCCGGGGATCGTTTATTAGTGAGAGTCTCTGAGGTGGGCAGATAAAGTGCTTTACACTGGTGCTAGGGATCGTTTATTAGTGAGAGTCTCTGAGGGGCCAGATACAGTGCTTTACACTTTGGTGCTGGGGATCGTTTATTAGTGAAAGTCCCTGCCCTGAGGTGGGCAGACAAAATGCTTTACAATTTGGTGCTAGGAATCGTTTATTAGTGAGAGTCTCTGAGGTGGGCAGACACAGTGCTTTTCACTTTGGTGCTGGGGATCGTTTATTAGTGAAAGTTCCTGCCCTGAGGTGGGCAGACACAATGCTTTACACTTTGGTACCGGGGATTGTTTATTAGTGAGAGTCTCTAAGGTGGGCAGATACAGTGCTTTACATTTTGGTGCTGGGGATCGTTTATTAGTGAAAGTGCCTGCCCTGAGGTGGGCAGACACAATGCTTTACACTTTGGTGCCGGGGATCGTTTATTAGTGAGAGTCTCTGAGGTGGGCAGATACAGTGCTTTACACTTTGGTGCTGGGGATCATTTATTAGTGAAAGTCTCTGCCCTGAGGTGGGCAGACACAATGCTTTACACTTTTGTGCCGGGGATCGTTTATCAGTGAGAGTCTCTGAGGTGGGCAGATACAGTGCTTTACACTTTGGTGCTAGGGATCGTTTATTAGTGAGAGTCTCTGAGGTGGGCAGATACAGTGCTTTACACTTTGGTGCTGGGGATCGTTTATTAGTGAAAGTCCCTGCCCTGAGGTGGGCAGACACAATGCTTTACACTTTGGTGCCGGGGATTGTTTATTAGTGAGAGTCTCTGAGGTGGGCAGACACAATGCTTTACACTTTGGTGCCGGGGATCGTTTATTAGTGAGACTCTCTGAGGTGGGCAGATACAGTGCTTTACATTTTGGTGCCGGGGATTGTTTATTAGTGAAAGTCTCTGAGGTGAGCAGATAGAGTGCTTTACACTTTGGTGCTGGGGATCATTTATTAGTGAATGTCCCTGCCCTGAGGTGGGCAGACACAATGCTTTACAATTTGGTGCTAGGGATCGTTTATTAGTGAGAGTCTCTGAGGTGGGCAGATACAGTGCTTTACACTTTGGTGCTGGGGATCGTTTATTAGTGAAAGTCCCTGCCCTGAGGTGGGCAGACACAATGCTTTACACTTTGGTCCCGGGGATCATTTATTAGTGAGAGTCTCTGAGGTGGGCAGATACAGTGCTGTACACTTTGGTGCTAGGGATCGTTTATTAGTGAGAGTCTCTGAGGTGGGCAGATACATTGCTTTACACATTGGTGCTGGGGATCGTTTATTAGTGAAAGTCCCTGCCCTGAGGTGGGCAGACACAATGCTTTACAATTTGGTGCTAGGGATCATTTATTAGTGAGAGTCTGAGAGGTGGGCAGATACAGTGCTTTACACTTTGGTGCTGGGGATCGTTTATTAGTGAAAGTCACTGTCCTGAGGTAGTCAGACACAATGCTTTACAATTTGGTGCTAGGGATCGTTTATTAGTGAGAGTCTCTGAGGTGGGAAAATACAGTGCTTTACACTTTGGTGCTGGGGATCATTTATTAGTAAAAGTCTCTGCCCTGAGGTGGGCAGACACAATGCTTTACTCTTTGGTGCCGGGGATTTTTTATTAGTGAGAGTCTCTGAGGTGGGCAGATACAGTGCTTTACACTTTGGTGCCAGGGATCGATTATTAGTGAAAGTCCCTGCCCTGAGGTGGGCAGACACAATGCTTTACAATTTGGTGCGAGGGATCGTTTATTAGTGATGGACTCTGAGGTGGGCAGATACAGTGCTTTACACTTTGGTGCTGGGGATCATTTATTAGTGAATGTCCCTGCCCTGAGGTGGGCAGACACAATGCTTTACACTTTAATGCCAGGGATCGTTTATTAGTGAGAGTCTCTGAGGTGGGCAGATACAGTGCTTTACACTTTGGTGCTAGGGATCGTTTATTAGTGAGAGTCTCTGAGGTGGGCAGATACAGTGCTTTACATTTTCGTGCTGGGGATCGTTTATTAGTGAAAGTCCCTGCCCTGAGGTGGGCAGACACCATGCTTTACACTTTGGTGCCGGGGATCGTTTATTAGTGAGAGTCTCTGAGGTGGGCAGATACAGTGCTGTACACTTTGGTGCTAGGGATCGTTTATTAGTGAAAGTCCCTGCCATGAGGTGGGTAGACACAATGCTTTACACTTTGGTGCCGGGGATCATTTATTAGTGAGAGTCTCTGAGGTGGGCAGATACAGTGCTGTACACTTTGGTGCTAGGGATCGTTTATTAGTGAAAGTCCCTGCCCTGAGGTGGGCAGACACAATGCTTTACAATTTGGTGCTAGGGATTGTTTATTAGTGAGAGTCTCTGAGGTGGGCAGACACAGTGCTTTACACTTTGGTTCTGGGGATCGTTTATTAGTGAAAGTCCCTGCCCTGAGGTGGGCAGACACAATGCTTTACACTTTGGTACTGGGGATCGTTTATTAGTGAGAGTCTCTGAGGTGGGCAGATACAGTGCTTTACATTTTCGTGCTGGGGATCGTTTATTAGTGAAAGTCCCTGCCCTGAGGTGGGCAGACACCATGCTTTACACTTTGGTGCCGGGGATCGTTTATTAGTGAGAGTCTCTGAGGTGGGCAGATACAGTGCTGTACACTTTGGTGCTAGGGATCGTTTATTAGTGAGAGTCTCTGAGGTGGGCAGATACATGGCTTTACACTTTGGTGCTGGGGATCGTTTATTAGTGAAAGTCCCTGCCCTGAGGTGGGCAGACACAATGCTTTACACTTTGGTGCCGGGGATCGTTTATTAGTGAGAGTCTCTGAGGTGGGCAGATACAGTGCTTTACACTTTGGTGCTGTGGATCGTTTATTAGTGAAAGTCCCTGCCCTGAGGTGGGCAAACACAAACACAATGCTTTACACTTTGGTGCTAGGGATCGTTTATTAGTGAGAGTCTCTGAGGTGGGCAGATACAGTGCTTTACACTTTGGTGCTAGGGATCATTTATTAGTGAGAGTCTCTGAGGAGGGCAGATACAGTGCTTTACACTTTTGTGCCGGGGATCGTTTATTAGTGAGAGTCTCTGAGGTGGGCAGATACAGTGCTTTACACTGGTGCTAGGGATCGTTTATTAGTGAGAGTCTCTGAGGGGCCAGATACAGTGCTTTACACTTTGGTGCTGGGGATCGTTTATTAGTGAAAGTCCCTTCCCTGAGGTGGGCAGACACAATGCTTTACAATTTGGTGCTAGGAATCGTTTATTAGTGAGAGTCTCTGAGGTGGGCAGACACAGTGCTTTACACTTTGGTGCTGGGGATCGTTTATTAGTGAAAGTTCCTGCCCTGAGGTGGGCAGACACAATGCTTTACACTTGGGTACCGGGGATTGTTTATTAGTGAGAGTCTCTGAGGTGGGCAGATACAGTGCTTTACATTTTGGTGCTGGGGATCGTTTATTAGTGAAAGTCCCTGCCCTGAGGTGGGCAGACACAATGCTTTACACTTTGGTGCCGGGGATCGTTTATTAGTGAGAGTCTCTGAGGTGGGCAGATACTGTGCTGTACACTTTGGTGCTAGGGATCGTTTATTAGTGAGAGTCTCTGAGGTGGGCATATACAGTTCTTTTCACTTTGGTGCTGGGGATCATTTGTTAGTGAAAGTCCCTGCCCTGAGGTGGGAAGACACAATGCTTTACAATTTGGTGCTAGGGATCGTTTATTAGTGAGAGTCTCTGAGGTGGGCAGATACAGTGCTTTACACTTTGGTGCTGGGGATCGTTTATTAGTGAAAGTCTCCGCCCTGAGGTGGGCAGACACAATGCTTTACACTTTTGCGCCGTGGATCGTTTATCAGTGAGAGTCTCTGAGGTGGGCCTATACAGTGCTTTACACTTGTGCTAGGGATCGTTTATTAGTGACAGTCTCTGAGGGGCGAGATACAGTGCTTTACACTTTGGTGCTGGGGATCGTTTTTTAGTGAAAGTCCCTGCCCTGAGGTGGGCAGACACAATGCTTTACAATTTGGTGCTAGGGATTGTTTATTAGTGAGAGTCTCTGAGGTGGGCAGATACAGTGCTTTACATTTTGGTGCTGGGGATCGTTTACTAGTGAAAGTCCCTGCCCTGAGGTGGGCAGACACAATGCTTTACACTTTGGTGCCGGGGATCGTTTATTAGTGAGAGTCTCTGAGGTGGGCAGATACAGTGCTTTACACTTTTGTGCTGTGGATCGTTTATTAGTGAAAGTCCCTGCCCTGAGGTGGGCAGACACAATGCTTTACACTTTGGTGCCGGGGATCGTTTATTAGTGAGAGTCTCTGAGGTGGGCAGATACAGTGCTTTACACTTTGGTGCTGGGGATCGTTTATTAGTGAAAGTCCCTGCCCTGAGGTGGGTAGACACAATGCTTTACAATTTGGTGCTAGGGATCGTTTATTAATGAGAGCCTCTGAGGTATGCAGATACAGTGCTTTACACTGGTGCTAGGGATCGTTTATTAGTGACAGTCTCTGAGGGGCCAGATACAGTGCTTTACACTTTGGTGCTGGGGATCGTTTATTAGTGAAAGTCCCTGCCCTGAGGTGGGTAGACACAATGCTTTACAATTTGGTGCTAGGGATCGTTTATCAGTGAGAGTCTCTGAGGTGGGCAGATACAGTGCTTTACACTGGTGCTAGGGATCGTTTATTAGTGAGAGTCTCTGAGGTGGGCAGATACAGTGCTTTACACTTTGGTGCTGGGGATCATTTATTAGTAAAAGTCTCTGCCCTGAGGTGGGCAGACACAATGCTTTACTCTTTGGTGCCGGGGATTTTTTATTAGTGAGAGTCTCTGAGGTGGGCAGATACAGTGCTTTACACTTTGGTGCTGGGGATCGTTTATTAGTGAAAGTCTCTGAGGTGGGCAGATACAGTGCTTTACACTTTGGTGCCAGGGATCGATTATTAGTGAAAGTCCCTGCCCTGAGGTGGGCAGACACAATGCTTTACAATTTGGTGCGAGGGATCGTTTATTAGTGATAGACTCTGAGGTGGGCAGATACAGTGCTTTACACTTTGGTGCTGGGGATCATTTATTAGTGAATGTCCCTGCCCTGAGGTGGGCAGACACAATGCTTTACACTTTAATGCCAGGGATCGTTTATTAGTGAGAGTCTCTGAGGTGGGCAGATACAGTGCTTTACACTTTGGTGCTAGGGATCGTTTATTAGTGAGAGTCTCTGAGGTGGGCAGATACAGTGCTTTACACTTTGGTGCTGGGGATCGTTTATTAGTCAAAGTCTCTGCCCTGAGGTGGGCAGACACAATGCTTTACACTTTGGTGTTGGGGATCGTTCATTAGTGAGAGTCTCTGAGGTGGGCAGACACAGTGCTTTACACTTTGGTCCTGGGGATCGTTTACTAGTGAAAGTCCCTGCCCTGAGGTGGGCAGACACAATGCTTTACAATTTGGTGCTAAGGATCGTTTATTAGTGAGAGTCTCTGAGGTGGGCATATGCAGTGCTTTACACTTTGGTGCCCGGGATCGTTTATTAGTGAGAGTCTCTGAGGTGGGCATATACAGTTTTTTACACTTTGGTGCTGGGGATCGTTTATTAGTGAAAGTCCCTGCCCTGAGGTGGGCAGACACAATGCTTTACAATTTGTTGCTAGGGATAGTTTTTTAGTGAGAGTCTCTGAGGTGGGCAGATACAGTGCTTTACACTTTGGTGCTGGGGATCGTTTATTAGTGAAAGTCCCTGCCCTGAGGTGGGCGGACACAATGCTTTACAATTTGGTGCTAGGGATCGTTTATTAGTGAGAGTCTCTGAGGTGGGCAGATACAGTGCTTTACACCTTAGTGCCCGGGATCGTTTATTAGTGAGAGTCTCTGAGGTGGGCATATACCGTTCTTTACACTTTGGTGCTGGGGATCGTTTATTAGTGAAAGTCCCTGCCCTGAGGTGGGCAGACACAATGCTTTACAATTTGGTGCTAGGGATCGTTTTTTAGTGAGAGTCTCTGAGGTGGGCAGATACAGTGCTTTACACTTTGGTGCTGGGGATCGTTTATTAGTGAAAGTCCCTGCCCTGAGGTGGGCGGACACAATGCTTTACAATTTGGTGCTAGGGATCGTTTATTAGTGAGAGTCTCTGAGGTGGGCAGATACAGTGCTTTACACGTTGGTGCTAGGGATCGTTTTTTTAGTGAGAGTCTCTGAGGTGGGCAGATACAGTGCTTTACACTTTGGTGCTGGGGATCGTTTATTAGTGAAAGTCCCTGCCCTGAGGTGGGCAGACACAATGCTTTACAATTTGGTGCGAGGGATCGTTTATTAGTGAGAGTCTCTGAGGTGGGCAGATACAGTGCTTTACACTTTGGTGCTGGGGATCGTTTATTAGTGAAAGTCCCTGCCCTGAGGTGGGCAGACACAATGCTTTACACTTTGGTGCTGGGCATCGTTTATTAGTGAGAGTCTCTGAGGTGGGCAGATACAGTGCTTTACACTGGTGCTAGGGATTGTTTATTAGTGAAAGTCTCTGCCCTGAGGTGGGCAGAAACAATGCTTTACACTTTGGTGCTGGGGATCGTTTATTAGTGAGAGTCTCTGAGGTGGGCAGATACAGTGCTTTACACTTTGTTGCTAGGGATCGTTTATTAGTGAGAGTCTCTGAGGTGGGCAGATACAGTGCTTTACACTTTGGTGCTGGGGATCGTTTATTAGTGAAAGTCCCTGCCCTGAGGTGGGCAGACACAATGCTTTACACTTTGGTGCTGGGCATCGTTTATTAGTGAGAGTCTCTGAGGTGGGCAGATACAGTGCTTTACACTGGTGCTAGGGATCGTTTATTAGTGAGAGTCTCTGAGGGGCCAGATACAGTGCTTTACACTTTGGTGCTGGGGATCATTTATTAGTGAAAGTCCCTGCCCTGAGGTGGGCAGACACAATGCTTTACAATTTGGTGCTAGGAATCGTTTATTAGTGAGAGTCTCTGAGGTGGGCAGACACAGTGCTTTACACTTTGGTGCTGGGGATCGTTTATTAGTGAAAGTTCCTGCCCTGAGGTGGGCAGACACAATGCTTTACACTTTGGTACCGGGGATTGTTTATTAGTGAGAGTCTCTGAGGTGGGCACATACAGTGCTTTACATTTTGGTGCTGGGGATCGTTTATTAGTGAAAGTCCCTGCCCTGAGGTGGGCAGACACAATGCTTTACACTTTGGTGCCGGGGATCGTTTATTAGTGAGAGTCTCTGAGGTGGGCAGATAATGTGCTGTACAATTTGGTGCTAGGGATCGTTTATTAGTGAGAGTCTCTGCGGTGGGCATATACAGTTCTTTTCACTTTGGTGCTGGGGATCGTTTATTAGTGAAAGTCTCTGCCCTGAGGTGGGCAGACACAATGCTTTACACTTTTGCGCCGGGGATCGTTTATCAGTGAGAGTCTCTGAGGTGGGCCTATACAGTGCTTTACACTGGTGCTAGGGATCGTTTATTAGTGACAGTCTCTGAGGGGCGAGATACAGTGCTTTACACTTTGGTGCTGGGGATCGTTTATTAGTGAAAGTCCCTGCCCTGAGGTGGGCAGACACAATGCTTTACAATTTGGTGCTAGGGATTGTTTATTAGTGAGAGTCTCTGAGGTGGGCAGACACAGTGCTTTACACTTTGGTGCTGGGGATCGTTTATTAGTGAAAGTCCCTGCCCTGAGGTGGGCAGACACAATGCTTTACACTTTGGTACCGGGGATCGCTTATTAGTGAGAGTCTCTGAGGTGGGCAGATACAGTGCTTTACATTTTGTTGCTGGGGATCTTTTACTAGTGAAAGTCCCTGCCCTGAGGTGGGCAGACACAATGCTTTACACTTTGGTGCCGGGGATCGTTTATTAGTGAGAGTCTCTGAGGTGGGCAGATACAGTGCTTTACACTTTTGTGCTGTGGATCGTTTATTAGTGAAAGTCTCTGCCCTGAGGTGGGCAGACACAATGCTTTACACTTTGGTGCCGGGGATCGTTTACTAGTGAGAGTCTCTGAGGTGGGCAGATACAGTGCTTTACACTTTGGTGCTAGGGATCGTTTATTAGTGAGAGTCTCTGAGGTGGGCAGATACAGTGCTTTACACTTTGGTGCTAGGGATCGTTTATTAGTGAAAGTCCCTGCCCTGAGGTGGGCAGACACAATGCTTTACAATTTGGTGCTAGGGATCGTTTATTAGTGAGAGTCTCTGAGGTGGGCAGATACAGTGCTTTACACTTTGGTGCTGGGGATCGTTTATTAGTGTAAGTCTCTGCCCTGAGGTGGGCAGACACAATGCTTTACACTTTTGTGCCAGGGATCGTTTATCAGTGAGAGTCTCTGAGGTGGGCAGATACAGTGCTTTACACTGGTGCTAGGGATCGTTTATTAGTGACATTCTCTGAGGGGCCAGATACAGTGCTTTACACTTTGGTGCTGGGGATCGTTTATTAGTGAAAGTCCCTGCCCTGAGGTGGGCAGACACAATGCTTTACACTTTGGTGCTGGGGATCGTTTATTAGTGAGAATCTCTGAGGTGGGCAGATACAGTGCTTTACACTGGTGCTAGGGATTGTTTATTAGTGAAAGTCTCTGCCCTGAGGTGGGCAGAAACAATGCTTTACACTTTGGTGCTGTGGATCGTTTATTAGTGAGAGTCTCTGAGGTGGGCAGATACAGTGCTTTACACTGGTTCTAGGGATCGTTTATTAGTGAGAGTCTCTGAGGTGGCCAGATACAGTGCTTTACACTTTGGTGTTGGGGATCGTTTACTAGTGAAAGTCCCTGCCCTGAGGTGGGCAGACACAATGCTTAACAATTTGATGCTAAGGATCGTTTATTAGTGAGAGTCTCTGAGGTGGGCAGATACAGTGCTTTACACTTTGGTGCTGGGGATCGTTTATTAGTGAAAGTCCCTGCCCTGAGGTGGGCAGACACAATGCTTTACACTTTAATGCCGGGGATCGTTTATTAGTGAGAGTCTCTGAGGTGGGCAGATACAGTGCTTTACACTTTGGTGCTGTGCATCGTTTATTAGTGAAAGTCCCTGCCCTGAGGTGGGCAGACACAATGCTTTACAATTTGGTGCTAGGGATCGTTTATTAGTGAGAGTCTCTGAGGTGGGCAGACACAGTGCTTTACACTTTGGTGCTGGGGATCGTTTATTAGTGAAAGTCCCTGCCCTGAGGTGGGCAGACCCAATGCTTTACACTTTGGTACCAGGGATCGTTTATTAGTGAGAGTCTCTGAGGTGGGCTGATACATTGCTTTACATTTTGGTGCTGGGGATCGTTTATTAGTGAAAGTCCCTGCTCTGAGGTGGGCAGACACAATGCTTTACACTTTGGTGCCGAGGATCGTTTATTAGTGAGAGTCTCTGAGGTGGGCAGATACAGTGCTGCACACTTTGATGCTATGGATCGTTTATTAGTGAAAGTCTCTGAGGCGGGCAGATACATTGCTTTACACTTTGGTGCTGGGGATCGTTTATTATTGAAAGTCCCTGCCCTGACGTGGGCAGATACAATGCTTTACAATTTGGTGCTAGGGATCGTTTATTAGTGAGAGTCTCTGAGGTGGGCAGATACAGTGCTTTACACTTTGGTGCTGGGGATCGTTTATTAGTGAAAGTCACTGCCCTGAGGTAGTCAGACACAATGCTTTACAATTTGGTACTAGGGATCGTTTATTAGTGAGAGTCTCTGAGGTGGGCAGATACAGTGGTTTACACTTTGGTGCTGGGGATCGTTTATTAGGGAAAGTCCCTGCCCTGAGGTGGGCAGACACAATGCTTTACACTTTGGTGCCGGGGATCGTTTATTAGTGAGAGTCTCTGAGGTGGGCAGATACAGTGCTTTACACTTTGGTGCTGTGGATCGTTTATTAGTGAAAGTCCCTGCCCTGAGGTGGGCAAACACAATGCTTTACACTTTGGTGCTAGGGATCGTTTATTAGTGAGAGTCTCTGAGGTGGGCAGATACAGTGCTTTACACTTTGGTGCTAGGGATCGTTTATTAGTGAGAGTCTCTGAGGTGGGCAGATACAGTGCTTTACACTTTGGTGCTGGGGATCGTTTATTAGTGAAAGTCACTGCCCTGAGGTAGTCAGACACAATGCTTTACAATTTGGTACTAGGGATCGTTTATTAGTGAGAGTCTCTGAGGTTGGCAGATACAGTGCTTTACACTGGTGCTAGGGATCGTTTATTAGTGAGAGTCTCTCAGGGGCCAGATACAGTGCTTTACACTTTGGTGCTGGGGATCGTTTATTAGTGAAAGTCCCTGCCCTGAGGTGGGCAGACACAATGCTTTAAAATTTGGTGCTAGGAATCGTTTATTAGTGAGAGTCTCTGAGGTGGGCAGACACAGTGCTTTACACTTTGGTGCTGGGGATCGTTTATTAGTAAAAGTTCCTGCCCTGAGGTGGGCAGACACAATGCTTTACACTTTGGTACCGGGGATTGTTTATTAGTGAGAGTCTCTGAGGTGGGCAGATACAGTGCTTTACATTTTGGTGCTGGGGATCGTTTATTAGTGAAAGTCCCTGCCCTGAGGTGGGCAGACACAATGCTTTACACTTTGGTGCCAGGGATCGTTTAATAGTGAGAGTCTCTGAGGTGGGCAGATACTGTGCTGTACACTTTGGTGCTAGGGATCGTTTATTAGTGAGAGTCTCTGAGGTGGGCATATACAGTTCTTTTCACTTTGGTGCTGGGGATCGTTTATTAGTGAAAGTCTCTGCCCTGAGGTGGGCAGACACAATGCTTTACACTTTTGCGCCGGGGATCGTTTATCAGTGAGAGTCTCTGAGGTGGGCCTATACAGTGCTTTACACTTTGGTGCTGGGGATCGTTTATTCGTGAAAGTCTGTGCCCTGAGGTTGGCAGACACAATGCTTTACACTTTGGTGCCGGGGATCGTTTATTAGTGAGAGTCTCTGAGGTGGGCAGATACAGTGCTTTACACTTTGGTGCTAGGGATCGTTTCTTAGTGAAAGTCTCTGCCCTGAGGTGGGCAGACACAATGCTTTACACTTTTGTGCCGGGGATCGTTTATCAGTGAGAGTCTCTGAGGTGGGCAGATACAGTGCTTTACACTGGTGCTAGGGATCGTTTATTAGTGACAGTCTCTGAGGGGCCAGATACAGTGCTTTACACTTTGGTGCTGGGGATCGTTTATTAGTGAAAGTCCCTGCCCTGAGGTGGGCAGACACAATGCTTTACAATTTGGTGCTAGTGATTGTTTATTAGTGAGAGTCTCTGAGGTGGGCAAACACAGTGCTTTACACTTTGGTTCTGGGGATCGTTTATTAGTGAAAGTCCCTGCCCTGAGGTGGGCAGACACAATGCTTTACACTTTGGTACCGGGGATCGTTTATTAGTGAGAGTCTCTGAGGTGGGCAGATACAGTGCTTTACATTTTCGTGCTGGGAATCGTTTATTAGTGAAAGTCCCTGCCCTGAGGTGGGCAGACACAATGCTTTACACTTTGGTCCCGGGGATCATTTATTAGTGAGAGTCTCTGAGGTGGGCAGATACAGTGCTGTACACTTTGGTGCTAGGGATCGTTTATTAGTGAGAGTCTCTGAGGTGGGCAGATACATTGCTTTACACATTGGTGCTGGGGATCGTTTATTAGTGAAAGTCCCTGCCCTGAGGTGGGCAGACACAATGCTTTACAATTTGGTGCTAGGGATCATTTATTAGTGAGAGTCTGAGAGGTGGGCAGATACAGTGCTTTACACTTTGGTGCTGGGGATCGTTTATTAGTGAAAGTCACTGTCCTGAGGTAGTCAGACACAATGCTTTACAATTTGGTGCTAGGGATCGTTTATTAGTGAGAGTCTCTGAGGTGGGCAGATACAGTGCTTTACACTTTGGTGCTGGGGATCATTTATTAGAAAAAGTCTCTGCCCTGAGGTGGGCAGACACAATGCTTTACTCTTTGGTGCCGGGGATTTTTTATTAGTGAGAGTCTCTGAGGTGGGCAGATACAGTGCTTTACACTTTGGTGCTGGGGATCGTTTATTAGTGAAAGTCTCTGAGGTGGGCAGATACAGTGCTTTACACTTTGGTGCTGGGGATCATTTATTAGTGAATGTCCCTGCCCTGAGGTGGGCAGACACAATGCTTTACACTTTAATGCCAGGGATCGTTTATTAGTGAGAGTCTCTGAGGTGGGCAGATACAGTGCTTTACACTTTGGTGCTAGGGATCGTTTATTAGTGAGAGTCTCTGAGGTGGGCAGATACAGTGCTTTACACTTTGGTGCTGGGGATCGTTTATTAGTCAAAGTCTCTGCCCTGAGGTGGGCAGACACAATGCTTTACACTTTGGTGTTGGGGATCGTTCATTAGTGAGAGTCTCTGAGGTGGGCAGACACAGTGCTTTACACTTTGGTCCTGGGGATCGTTTACTAGTGAAAGTCCCTGCCCTGAGGTGGGCAGACACAATGCTTTACAATTTGGTGCTAAGGATCGTTTATTAGTGAGAGTCTCTGAGGTGGGCAGATACAGTGCTTTACACTTTGGTGCTAGGGATCGTTTATTAGTGAGAGTCTCTGAGGTGGGCAGATACAGTGCTTTACACCTTGGTGCCCGGGATCGTTTATTAGTGAGAGTCTCTGAGGTGGGCATATACCGTTCTTTACACTTTGGTGCTGGGGATCGTTTATTAGTGAAAGTCCCTGCCCTGAGGTGGGCAGACACAATGCTTTACAATTTGGTGCTAGGGATCGTTTTTTAGTGAGAGTCTCTGAGGTGGGCAGATACAGTGCTTTACACTTTGGTGCTGGGGATCGTTTATTAGTGAAAGTCCCTGCCCTGAGGTGGGCGGACACAATGCTTTACAATTTGGTGCTAGGGATCGTTTATTAGTGAGAGTCTCTGAGGTGGGCAGATACAGTGCTTTACACGTTGGTACTAGGGATCGTTTTTTTAGTGAGAGTCTCTGAGGTGGGCAGATACAGTGCTTTACACTTTGGTGCTGGGGATCGTTTATTAGTGAAAGTCCCTGCCCTGAGGTGGGCAGACACAATGCTTTACAATTTGGTGCGAGGGATCGTTTATTAGTGAGAGTCTCTGAGGTGGGCAGATACAGTGCTTTACACTTTGGTGCTGGGGATCGTTTATTAGTGAAAGTCCCTGCCCTGAGGTGGGCAGACACAATGCTTTACACTTTGGTGCTGGGGATCGTTTATTAGTGAGAGTCTCTGAGGTGGGCAGATACAGTGCTTTACACTGGTGCTAGGGATTGTTTATTAGTGAAAGTCTCTGCCCTGAGGACGGCAGAAACAATGCTTTACACTTTGGTGCTGGGGATCGTTTATTAGTGAGAGTCTCTGAGGTGGGCAGATACAGTGCTTTACACTTTGTTGCTAGGGATCGTTTATTAGTGAGAGTCTCTGAGGTGGGCAGATACAGTGCTTTACACTTTGGTGCTGGGGATCGTTTATTAGTGAAAGTCACTGCCCTGAGGTAGTCAGACACAATGCTTTACAATTTTGTACTAGGGATCGTGTATTAGCGAGAGTCTCTGAGGTGGGCAGATACAGTGCTTTACACTGGTGCTAGGGATCGTTTATTAGTGAGAGTCTCTGAGGGGCCAGATACAGTGCTTTACACTTTGGTGCTGGGGATCATTTATTAGTGAAAGTCCCTGCCCTGAGGTGGGCAGACACAATGCTTTACAATTTGGTGCTAGGAATCGTTTATTAGTGAGAGTCTCTGAGGTGGGCAGACACAGTGCTTTACACTTTGGTGCTGGGGATCGTTTATTAGTGAAAGTTCCTGCCCTGAGGTGGGCAGACACAATGCTTTACACTTTGGTACCGGGGATTGTTTATTAGTGAGAGTCTCTGAGGTGGGCACATACAGTGCTTTACATTTTGGTGCTGGGGATCGTTTATTAGTGAAAGTCCCTGCCCTGAGGTGGGCAGACACAATGCTTTACACTTTGGTGCCGGGGATCGTTTATTAGTGAGAGTCTCTGAGGTGGGCAGATATTGTGCTGTACACTTTGGTGCTAGGGATCGTTTATTAGTGAGAGTCTCTGCGGTGGGCATATACAGTTCTTTTCACTTTGGTGCTGGGGATCGTTTATTAGTGAAAGTCTCTGCCCTGAGGTGGGCAGACACAATGCTTTACACTTTTGCGCCGGGGATCGTTTATCAGTGAGAGTCTCTGAGGTGGGCCTATACAGTGCTTTACACTGGTGCTAGGGATCGTTTATTAGTGACAGTCTCTGAGGGGCGAGATACAGTGCTTTACACTTTGGTGCTGGGGATCGTTTATTAGTGAAAGTCCCTGCCCTGAGGTGGGCAGACACAATGCTTTACAATTTGGTGCTAGGGATTGTTTATTAGTGAGAGTCTCTGAGGTGGGCAGACACAGTGCTTTACACTTTGGTGCTGGGGATCGTTTATTAGTGAAAGTCCCTGCCCTGAGGTGGGCAGACACAATGCTTTACACTTTGGTACCGGGGATCGCTTATTAGTGAGAGTCTCTGAGGTGGGCAGATACAGTGCTTTACATTTTGTTGCTGGGGATTTTTACTAGTGAAAGTCCCTGCCCTGAGGTGGGCAGACACAATGCTTTACACTTTGGTGCCGGGGATCGTTTATTAGTGAGAGTCTCTGAGGTGGGCAGATACAGTGCTTTACACTTTTGTGCTGTGGATCGTTTATTAGTGAAAGTCTCTGCCCTGAGGTGGGCAGACACAATGCTTTACACTTTGGTGCCGGGGATCGTTTATTAGTGAGAGTCTCTGAGGTGGGCAGATACAGTGCTTTACACTTTGGTGCTAGGGATCGTTTATTAGTGAGAGTCTCTGAGGTGGGCAGATACAGTGCTTTACACTTTGGTGCTGGGGATCGTTTATTAGTGAAAGTCCCTGCCCTGAGGTGGGCAGACACAATGCTTTACAATTTGGTGGTAGGGATCGTTTATTAGTGAGAGTCTCTGAGGTGGGCAGATACAGTGCTTTACACTTTGGTGCTGGGGATCGTTTATTAGTGAAAGTCTCTGCCCTGAGGTGGGCAGACACAATGCTTTACACTTTTGTGCCAGGGATCGTTTATCAGTGAGAGTCTCTGAGGTGGGCAGATACAGTGCTTTACACTGGTGCTAGGGATCGTTTATTAGTGACATTCTCTGAGGGGCCAGATACAGTGCTTTACACTTTGGTGCTGGGGATCGTTTATTAGTGAAAGTCCCTGCCCTGAGGTGGGCAGACACAATGCTTTACACTTTGGTGCTGGGGATCGTTTATTAGTGAGAATCTCTGAGGTGGGCAGATACAGTGCTTTACACTGGTGCTAGGGATTGTTTATTAGTGAAAGTCTCTGCCCTGAGGTGGGCAGAAACAATGCTTTACACTTTGGTGCTGTGGATCGTTTATTAGTGAGAGTCTCTGAGGTGGGCAGATACAGTGCTTTACACTGGTTCTAGGGATCGTTTATTAGTGAGAGTCTCTGAGGTGGCCAGATACAGTGCTTTACACTTTGGTGTTGGGGATCGTTTACTAGTGAAAGTCCCTGCCCTGAGGTGGGCAGACACAATGCTTTACAATTTGATGCTAAGGATCGTTTATTAGTGAGAGTCTCTGAGGTGGGCAGATACAGTGCTTTACACTTTGGTGCTGGGGATCATTTATTAGTGAAAGTCCCTGCCCTGAGGTGGGCAGACACAATGCTTTACACTTTAAAGCCGGGGATCGTTTATTAGTGAGAGTCTCTGAGGTGGGCAGATACAGTGCTTTACACTTTGGTGCTGTGCATCGTTTATTAGTGAAAGTCCCTGTCCTGAGGTGGGCAGACACAATGCTTTACAATTTGGTGCTAGGGATCGTTTATTAGTGAGAGTCTCTGAGGTGGGCAGACACAGTGCTTTACACTTTGGTGCTGGGGATCGTTTATTAGTGAAAGTCCCTGCCCTGAGGTGGGCAGACCCAATGCTTTACACTTTGGTACCAGGGATCGTTTATTAGTGAGAGTCTCTGAGGTGGGCTGATACATTGCTTTACATTTTGGTGCTGGGGATCGTTTATTAGTGAAAGTCCCTGCTCTGAGGTGGGCAGACACAATGCTTTACACTTTGGTGCCGAGGATCGTTTATTAGTGAGAGTCTCTGAGGTGGGCAGATACAGTGCTGCACACTTTGATGCTAGGGATCGTTTATTAGTGAAAGTCTCTGAGGCGGGCAGATACATTGCTTTACACTTTGGTGCTGGGGATCGTTTATTATTGAAAGTCCCTGCCCTGAGGTGGGCAGATACAATGCTTTACAATTTGGTGCTAGGGATCGTTTATTAGTGAGAGTCTCTGAGGTGGGCAGATACAGTGCTTTACACTTTGGTGCTGGGGATCGTTTATTAGTGAAAGTCACTGCCCTGAGGTAGTCAGACACAATGCTTTACAATTTGGTACTAGGGATCGTTTATTAGTGAGAGTCTCTGAGGTGGGCAGATACAGTGGTTTACACTTTGGTGCTGGGGATCGTTTATTAGGGAAAGTCCCTGCCCTGAGGTGGGCAGACACAATGCTTTACACTTTGGTGCCGGGGATCGTTTATTAGTGAGAGTCTCTGAGGTGGGCAGATACAGTGCTTTACACTTTGGTGCTCGGGATCGTTTATTAGTGAAAGTCCCTGCCCTGAGGTGGGCAAACACAATGCTTTACACTTTGGTGCTAGGGATCGTTTATTAGTGAGAGTCTCTGAGGTGGGCAGATACAGTGCTTTACACTTTGGTGCTAGGGATCGTTTATTAGTGAGAGTCTCTGAGGTGGGCAGATACAGTGCTTTACACTTTGGTGCTGGGGATCTTTTACTAGTGAAAGTCCCTGCCCTGAGGTGGGCAGACACAATGCTTTACACTTTGGTGCCGGGGATCGTTTATTAGTGAGAGTCTCTGAGGTGGGCAGATACAGTGCTTTACACTTTGGTGCTGGGGATCGTTTATTAGTGAAAGTCACTGCCCTGAGGTAGTCAGACACAATGCTTTACAATTTGGTACTAGGGATCGTTTATTAGTGAGAGTCTCTGAGGTTGGCAGATACAGTGCTTTACACTGGTGCTAGGGATCGTTTATTAGTGAGAGTCTCTCAGGGGCCAGATACAGTGCTTTACACTTTGGTGCTGGGGATCGTTTATTAGTGAAAGTCCCTGCCCTGAGGTGGGCAGACACAATGCTTTACAATTTGGTGCTAGGAATCGTTTATTAGTGAGAGTCTCTGAGGTGGGCAGACACAGTGCTTTACACTTTGGTGCTGGGGATCGTTTATTAGTAAAAGTTCCTGCCCTGAGGTGGGCAGACACAATGCTTTACACTTTGGTACCGGGGATTGTTTATTAGTGAGAGTCTCTGAGGTGGGCAGATACAGTGCTTTACATTTTGGTGCTGGGGATCGTTTATTAGTGAAAGTCGCTGCCCTGAGGTGGGCAGACACAATGCTTTACACTTTGGTGCCGGGGATCGTTTATTAGTGAGAGTCTCTGAGGTGGGCAGATACTGTGCTGTACACTTTGGTGCTAGGGATCGTTTATTAGTGAAAGTCTCTGCCCTGAGGTGGGCAGACACAATGCTTTACACTTTTGCGCCGGGGATCGTTTATCAGGGAGAGTCTCTGAGGTGGGCCTATACAGTGCTTTACACTGGTGCTAGGGATCGTTTATTAGTGACAGTCTCTGAGGGGCGAGATAAAGTGCTTTACACTTTGGTGCTGGGGATCGTGTATTAGTGAAAGTCTCTGCCCTGAGGTGGGCAGACACAATGCTTTACACTTTTGCGCCGGGGATCGTTTATCAGTGAGAGTCTCTGAGGTTGGCAGATACAGTGCTTTACACTGGTGCTAGGGATCGTTTATTAGTGAGAGTCTCTCAGGGGCCAGATACAGTGCTTTACACTTTGGTGCTGGGGATCGTTTATTAGTGAAAGTCCCTGCCCTGAGGTGGGCAGACACAATGCTTTACAATTTGGTGCTAGGAATCGTTTATTAGTGAGAGTCTCTGAGGTGGGCAGACACAGTGCTTTACACTTTGGTGCTGGGGATCGTTTATTAGTAAAAGTTCCTGCCCTGAGGTGGGCAGACACAATGCTTTACACTTTGGTACCGGGGATTGTTTATTAGTGAGAGTCTCTGAGGTGGGCAGATACAGTGCTTTACATTTTGGTGCTGGGGATCGTTTATTAGTGAAAGTCCCTGCCCTGAGGTGGGCAGACACAATGCTTTACACTTTAATGCCGGGGATCGTTTATTAGTGAGAGTCTCTGAGGTGGGCAGATACAGTGCTTTACACTGGTGCTAGGGATCGTTTATTAGTGACAGTCTCTGAGGGGCCAGATACAGTGCTTTACACTTTGGTGCTGGGGATCGTTTATTAGTGAAAGTCCCTGCCCTGAGGTGGGCAGACACAATGCTTTACAATTTGGTGCTAGTGATTGTTTATTAGTGAGAGTCTCTGAGGTGGGCAAACACAGTGCTTTACACTTTGGTTCTGGGGATCGTTTATTAGTGAAAGTCCCTGCCCTGAGGTGGGCAGACACAATGCTTTACACTTTGGTACCGGGGATCGTTTATTAGTGAGAGTCTCTGAGGTGGGCAGATACAGTGCTTTACATTTTCGTGCTGGGAATCGTTTATTAGTGAAAGTCCCTGCCCTGAGGTGGGCAGACACAATGCTTTACACTTTGGTCCCGGGGATCATTTATTAGTGAGAGTCTCTGAGGTGGGCAGATACAGTGCTGTACACTTTGGTGCTAGGGATCGTTTATTAGTGAGAGTCTCTGAGGTGGGCAGATACATTGCTTTACACATTGGTGCTGGGGATCGTTTATTAGTGAAAGTCCCTGCCCTGAGGTGGGCAGACACAATGCTTTACAATTTGGTGCTAGGGATCATTTATTAGTGAGAGTCTGAGAGGTGGGCAGATACAGTGCTTTACACTTTGGTGCTGGGGATCGTTTATTAGTGAAAGTCACTGTCCTGAGGTAGTCAGACACAATGCTTTACAATTTGGTGCTAGGGATCGTTTATTAGTGAGAGTCTCTGAGGTGGGCAGATACAGTGCTTTACACTTTGGTGCTGGGGATCATTTATTAGTAAAAGTCTCTGCCCTGAGGTGGGCAGACACAATGCTTTACTCTTTGGTGCCGGGGATTTTTTATTAGTGAGAGTCTCTGAGGTGGGCAGATACAGTGCTTTACACTTTGGTGCTGGGGATCGTTTATTAGTGAAAGTCTCTGAGGTGGGCAGATACAGTGCTTTACACTTTGGTGCCAGGGATCGATTGTTAGTGAAAGTCCCTGCCCTGAGGTGGGCAGACACAATGCTTTACAATTTGGTGCGAGGGATCGTTTATTAGTGATAGACTCTGAGGTGGGCAGATACAGTGCTTTACACTTTGGTGCTGGGGATCATTTATTAGTGAATGTCCCTGCCCTGAGGTGGGCAGACACAATGCTTTACACTTTAATGCCAGGGATCGTTTATTAGTGAGAGTCTCTGAGGTGGGCAGATACAGTGCTTTACACTTTGGTGCTAGGGATCGTTTATTAGTGAGAGTCTCTGAGGTGGGCAGATACAGTGCTTTACACTTTGGTGCTGGGGATCGTTTATTAGTCAAAGTCTCTGCCCTGAGGTGGGCAGACACAATGCTTTACACTTTGGTGTTGGGGATCGTTCATTAGTGAGAGTCTCTGAGGTGGGCAGACACAGTGCTTTACACTTTGGTCCTGGGGATCGTTTACTAGTGAAAGTCCCTGCCCTGAGGTGGGCAGACACAATGCTTTACAATTTGGTGCTAAGGATCGTTTATTAGTGAGAGTCTCTGAGGTGGGCATATGCAGTGCTTTACACTTTGGTGCCCGGGATCGTTTATTAGTGAGAGTCTCTGAGGTGGGCATATACAGTTTTTTACACTTTGGTGCTGGGGATCGTTTATTAGTGAAAGTCCCTGCCCTGAGGTGGGCAGACACAATGCTTTACAATTTGTTGCTAGGGATAGTTTTTTAGTGAGAGTCTCTGAGGTGGGCAGATACAGTGCTTTACACTTTGGTGCTGGGGATCGTTTATTAGTGAAAGTCCCTGCCCTGAGGTGGGCGGACACAATGCTTTACAATTTGGTGCTAGGGATCGTTTATTAGTGAGAGTCTCTGAGGTGGGCAGATACAGTGCTTTACACCTTGGTGCCCGGGATCGTTTATTAGTGAGAGTCTCTGAGGTGGGCATATACCGTTCTTTACACTTTGGTGCTGGGGATCGTTTATTAGTGAAAGTCCCTGCCCTGAGGTGGGCAGACACAATGCTTTACAATTTGGTGCTAGGGATCGTTTTTTAGTGAGAGTCTCTGAGGTGGGCAGATACAGTGCTTTACACTTTGGTGCTGGGGATCGTTTATTAGTGAAAGTCCCTGCCCTGAGGTGGGCGGACACAATGCTTTACAATTTGGTGCTAGGGATCGTTTATTAGTGAGAGTCTCTGAGGTGGGCAGATACAGTGCTTTACACGTTGGTGCTAGGGATCGTTTTTTTAGTGAGAGTCTCTGAGGTGGGCAGATACAGTGCTTTACACTTTGGTGCTGGGGATCGTTTATTAGTGAAAGTCCCTGCCCTGAGGTGGGCAGACACAATGCTTTACAATTTGGTGCGAAGGATCGTTTATTAGTGAGAGTCTCTGAGGTGGGCAGATACAGTGCTTTACACTTTGGTGCTGGGGATCGTTTATTAGTGAAAGTCCCTGCCCTGAGGTGGGCAGACACAATGCTTTACACTTTGGTGCTGGGGATCGTTTATTAGTGAGAGTCTCTGAGGTGGGCAGATACAGTGCTTTACACTGGTGCTAGGGATTGTTTATTAGTGAAAGTCTCTGCCCTGAGGTGGGCAGAAACAATGCTTTACACTTTGGTGCTGGGGATCGTTTATTAGTGAGAGTCTCTGAGGTGGGCAGATACAGTGCTTTACACTTTGTTGCTAGGGATCGTTTATTAGTGAGAGTCTCTGAGGTGGGCAGATACAGTGCTTTACACTTTGGTGCTGGGGATCGTTTATTAGTGAAAGTCACTGCCCTGAGGTAGTCAGACACAATGCTTTACAATTTGGTACTAGGGATCGTGTATTAGTGAGAGTCTCTGAGGTGGGCAGATACAGTGCTTTACACTGGTGCTAGGGATTGTTTATTAGTGAGAGTCTCTGAGGGGCCAGATACAGTGCTTACACTTTGGTGCTGGGGATCATTTATTAGTGAAAGTCCCTGCCCTGAGGTGGGCAGACACAATGCTTTACAATTTGGTGCTAGGAATCGTTTATTAGTGAGAGTCTCTGAGGTGGGCAGACACAGTGCTTTACACTTTGGTGCTGGGGATCGTTTATTAGTGAAAGTTCCTGCCCTGAGGTGGGCAGACACAATGCTTTACACTTTGGTACCGGGGATTGTTTATTAGTGAGAGTCTCTGAGGTGGGCACATACAGTGCTTTACATTTTGGTGCTGGGGATCGTTTATTAGTGAAAGTCCCTGCCCTGAGGTGGGCAGACACAATGCTTTACACTTTGGTGCCGGGGATCGTTTATTAGTGAGAGTCTCTGAGGTGGGCAGATAATGTGCTGTACACTTTGGTGCTAGGGATCGTTTATTAGTGAGAGTCTCTGCGGTGGGCATATACAGTTCTTTTCACTTTGGTGCTGGGGATCGTTTATTAGTGAAAGTCTCTGCCCTGAGGTGGGCAGACACAATGCTTTACACTTTTGCGCCGGGTATCGTTTATCAGTGAGAGTCTCTGAGGTGGGCCTATACAGTGCTTTACACTGGTGCTAGGGATCGTTTATTAGTGACAGTCTCTGAGGGGCGAGATACAGTGCTTTACACTTTGGTGCTGGGGATCGTTTATTAGTGAAAGTCCCTGCCCTGAGGTGGGCAGACACAATGCTTTACAATTTGGTGCTAGGGATTGTTTATTAGTGAGAGTCTCTGAGGTGGGCAGACACAGTGCTTTACACTTTGGTGCTGGGGATCGTTTATTAGTGAAAGTCCCTGCCCTGAGGTGGGCAGACACAATGCTTTACACTTTGGTACCGGGGATCGCTTATTAGTGAGAGTCTCTGAGGTGGGCAGATACAGTGCTTTACATTTTGTTGCTGGGGATCTTTTACTAGTGAAAGTCCCTGCCCTGAGGTGGGCAGACACAATGCTTTACACTTTGGTGCCGGGGATCGTTTATTAGTGAGAGTCTCTGAGGTGGGCAGATACAGTGCTTTACACTTTGGTGCTAGGGATCGTTTATTAGTGAGAGTCTCTGAGGTGGGCAGATGCAGTGCTTTACACTTTGGTGCTGGGGATCGTTTATTAGTGAAAGTCCCTGCCCTGAGGTGGGCAGACACAATGCTTTACAATTTGGTGCTAGGGATCGTTTATTAATGAGAGCCTCTGAGGTATGCAGATACAGTGCTTTACACTTTGGTGCTGGGGATCGTTTATTAGTAAATGTCACTGCCCTGAGGTGGGCAGACACAATGCTTTACAATTTGGTGCTAGGGATCGTTTATTAGTGAGAGTCTCTGAGGTGGGCAGATACAGTGCTTTACACTTTGGTGCTGGGGATCGTTTATTAGTGAAAGTCTCTGCCCTGAGGTGGGCAGACACAATGCTTTACACTTTTGTGCCAGGGATCGTTTATCAGTGAGAGTCTCTGAGGTGGGCAGATACAGTGCTTTACACTGGTGCTAGGGATCGTTTATTAGTGACATTCTCTGAGGGGCCAGATACAGTGCTTTACACTTTGGTGCTGGGGATCGTTTATTAGTGAAAGTCCCTGCCCTGAGGTGGGCAGACACAATGCTTTACACTTTGGTGCTGGGGATCGTTTATTAGTGAGAATCTCTGAGGTGGGCAGATACAGTGCTTTACACTGGTGCTAGGGATTGTTTATTAGTGAAAGTCTCTGCCCTGAGGTGGGCAGAAACAATGCTTTACACTTTGGTGCTGTGGATCGTTTATTAGTGAGAGTCTCTGAGGTGGGCAGATACAGTGCTTTACACTGGTTCTAGGGATCGTTTATTAGTGAGAGTCTCTGAGGTGGCCAGATACAGTGCTTTACACTTTGGTGTTGGGGATCGTTTACTAGTGAAAGTCCCTGCCCTGAGGTGGGCAGACACAATGCTTTACAATTTGATGCTAAGGATCGTTTATTAGTGAGAGTCTCTGAGGTGGGCAGATACAGTGCTTTACACTTTGGTGCTGGGGATCATTTATTAGTGAAAGTCCCTGCCCTGAGGTGGGCAGACACAATGCTTTACACTTTAATGCCGGGGATCGTTTATTAGTGAGAGTCTCTGAGGTGGGCAGATACAGTGCTTTACACTTTGGTGCTGTGCATCGTTTATTAGTGAAAGTCCCTGTCCTGAGGTGGGCAGACACAATGCTTTACAATTTGGTGCTAGGGATCGTTTATTAGTGAGAGTCTCTGAGGTGGGCAGACACAGTGCTTTACACTTTGGTGCTGGGGATCGTTTATTAGTGAAAGTCCCTGCCCTGAGGTGGGCAGACCCAATGCTTTACACTTTGGTACCAGGGATCGTTTATTAGTGAGAGTCTCTGAGGTGGGCTGATACATTGCTTTACATTTTGGTGCTGGGGATCGTTTATTAGTGAAAGTCCCTGCTCTGAGGTGGGCAGACACAATGCTTTACACTTTGGTGCCGAGGATCGTTTATTAGTGAGAGTCTCTGAGGTGGGCAGATACAGTGCTGCACACTTTGATGCTAGGGATCGTTTATTAGTGAAAGTCTCTGAGGCGGGCAGATACATTGCTTTACACTTTGGTGCTGGGGATCGTTTATTATTGAAAGTCCCTGCCCTGAGGTGGGCAGATACAATGCTTTACAATTTGGTGCTAGGGATCGTTTATTAGTGAGAGTCTCTGAGGTGGGCAGATACAGTGCTTTACACTTTGGTGCTGGGGATCGTTTATTAGTGAAAGTCACTGCCCTGAGGTAGTCAGACACAATGCTTTACAATTTGGTACTAGGGATCGTTTATTAGTGAGAGTCTCTGAGGTGGGCAGATACAGTGGTTTACACTTTGGTGCTGGGGATCGTTTATTAGGGAAAGTCCCTGCCCTGAGGTGGGCAGACACAATGCTTTACACTTTGGTGCCGGGGATCGTTTATTAGTGAGAGTCTCTGAGGTGGGCAGATACAGTGCTTTACACTTTGGTGCTGTGGATCGTTTATTAGTGAAAGTCCCTGCCCTGAGGTGGGCAAACACAATGCTTTACACTTTGGTGCTAGGGATCGTTTATTAGTGAGAGTCTCTGAGGTGGGCAGATACAGTGCTTTACACTTTGGTGCTAGGGATCGTTTATTAGTGAGAGTCTCTGAGGTGGGCAGATACAGTGCTTTACACTTTGGTGCTGGGGATCGTTTATTAGTGAAAGTCACTGCCCTGAGGTAGTCAGACACAATGCTTTACAATTTGGTACTAGGGATCGTTTATTAGTGAGAGTCTCTGAGGTTGGCAGATACAGTGCTTTACACTGGTGCTAGGGATCGTTTATTAGTGAGAGTCTCTCAGGGGCCAGATACAGTGCTTTACACTTTGGTGCTGGGGATCGTTTATTAGTGAAAGTCCCTGCCCTGAGGTGGGCAGACACAATGCTTTACACTTTGGTGCTGGGGATCGTTTATTAGTAAAAGTTCCTGCCCTGAGGTGGGCAGACACAATGCTTTACAATTTGGTGCTGGGGATCGTTTATTAGTAAAAGTTCCTGCCCTGAGGTGGGCAGACACAATGCTTTACACTTTGGTACCGGGGATTGTTTATTAGTGAGAGTCTCTGAGGTGGGCAGATACAGTGCTTTACATTTTGGTGCTGGGGATCGTTTATTAGTGAAAGTCCCTGCCCTGAGGTGGGCAGACACAATGCTTTACACTTTGGTGCCGGGGATCGTTTATTAGTGAGAGTCTCTGAGGTGGGCAGATACTGTGCTGTACACTTTGGTGCTAGGGATCGTTTATTAGTGAGAGTCTCTGAGGTGGGCATATACAGTTCTTTTCACTTTGGTGCTGGGGATCGTTTATTAGTGAAAGTCTCTGCCCTGAGGTGGGCAGACACAATGCTTTACACTTTTGCGCCGGGGATCGTTTATCAGTGAGAGTCTCTGAGGTGGGCAGATACAGTGCTTTACATTTTGTTGCTGGGGATCTTTTACTAGTGAAAGTCCCTGCCCTGAGGTGGGCAGACACAATGCTTTACACTTTGGTGCCGGGGATCGTTTATTAGTGAGAGTCTCTGAGGTGGGCAGATACAGTGCTTTACACTTTGGTGCTGGGGATCGTTTATTAGTGAAAGTCACTGCCCTGAGGTAGTCAGACACAATGCTTTACAATTTGGTACTAGGGATCGTTTATTAGTGAGAGTCTCTGAGGTTGGCAGATACAGTGCTTTACACTGGTGCTAGGGATCGTTTATTAGTGAGAGTCTCTCAGGGGCCAGATACAGTGCTTTACACTTTGGTGCTGGGGATCGTTTATTAGTGAAAGTCCCTGCCCTGAGGTGGGCAGACACAATGCTTTACAATTTGGTGCTAGGAATCGTTTATTAGTGAGAGTCTCTGAGGTGGGCAGACACAGTGCTTTACACTTTGGTGCTGGGGATCGTTTATTAGTAAAAGTTCCTGCCCTGAGGTGGGCAGACACAATGCTTTACACTTTGGTACCGGGGATTGTTTATTAGTGAGAGTCTCTGAGGTGGGCAGATACAGTGCTTTACATTTTGGTGCTGGGGATCGTTTATTAGTGAAAGTCCCTGCCCTGAGGTGGGCAGACACAATGCTTTACACTTTGGTGCCGGGGATCGTTTATTAGTGAGAGTCTCTGAGGTGGGCAGATACTGTGCTGTACACTTTGGTGCTAGGGATCGTTTATTAGTGAGAGTCTCTGAGGTGGGCATATACAGTTCTTTTCACTTTGGTGCTGGGGATCGTTTATTAGTGAAAGTCTCTGCCCTGAGGTGGGCAGACACAATGCTTTACACTTTTGCGCCGGGGATCGTTTATCAGTGAGAGTCTCTGAGGTGGGCCTATACAGTGCTTTACACTGGTGCTAGGGATCGTTTATTAGTGACAGTCTCTGAGGGGCGAGATACAGTGCTTTACACTTTGGTGCTGGGGATCGTTTATTAGTGAAAGTCCCTGCCCTGAGGTGGGCAGACACAATGCTGTACACTTTGGTACCGGGGATCGCTTATTAGTGAGAGTCTCTGAGGTGGGCAGATACAGTGCTTTACATTTTGTTGCTGGGGATCTTTTACTAGTGAAAGTCCCTGCCCTGAGGTGGGCAGACACAATGCTTTACACTTTGGTGCCGGGGATCGTTTATTAGTGAGAGTCTCTGAGGTGGGCAGATACAGTGCTTTACACTTTTGTGCTGTGGATCGTTTATTAGTGAAAGTCCCTGCCCTGAGGTGGGCAGACACAATGCTTTACACTTTGGTGCCGGGGATCGTTTATTAGTGAGAGTCTCTGAGGTGGGCAGATACTGTGCTGTACACTTTGGTGCTAGGGATCGTTTATTAGTGAGAGTCTCTGAGGTGGGCATATACAGTTCTTTTCACTTTGGTGCTGGGGATCGTTTATTAGTGAAAGTCTCTGCCCTGAGGTGGGCAGACACAATGCTTTACACTTTTGCGCCGGGGATCGTTTATCAGTGAGAGTCTCTGAGGTGGGCCTATACAGTGCTTTACACTGGTGCTAGGGATCGTTTATTAGTGACAGTCTCTGAGGGGCGAGATACAGTGCTTTACACTTTGGTGCTGGGGATCGTTTATTAGTGAAAGTCCCTGCCCTGAGGTGGGCAGACACAATGCTTTACAATTTGGTGCTAGGGATTGTTTATTAGTGAGAGTCTCTGAGGTGGGCAGACACAGTGCTTTACACTTTGGTGCTGGGGATCGTTTATTAGTGAAAGTCCCTGCCCTGAGGTGGGCAGACACAATGCTGTACACTTTGGTACCGGGGATCGCTTATTAGTGAGAGTCTCTGAGGTGGGCAGATACAGTGCTTTACATTTTGTTGCTGGGGATCTTTTACTAGTGAAAGTCCCTGCCCTGAGGTGGGCAGACACAATGCTTTACACTTTGGTGCCGGGGATCGTTTATTAGTGAGAGTCTCTGAGGTGGGCAGATACAGTGCTTTACACTTTTGTGCTGTGGATCGTTTATTAGTGAAAGTCCCTGCCCTGAGGTGGGCAGACACAATGCTTTACACTTTGGTGCCGGGGATCGTTTATTAGTGAGAGTCTCTGAGGTGGGCAGATACAGTGCTTTACACTTTGGTGCTAGGGATCGTTTATTAGTGAGAGTCTCTGAGGTGGGCAGATACAGTGCTTTACACTTTGGTGCTGGGGATCGTTTATTAGTGAAAGTCCCTGCCCTGAGGTGGGCAGACACAATGCTTTACAATTTGGTGCTAGGGATCGTTTATTAATGAGAGCCTCTGAGGTATGCAGATACAGTGCTTTACACTTTGGTGCTGGGGATCGTTTATTAGTAAATGTCACTGCCCTGAGGTGGGCAGACACAATGCTTTACAATTTGGTGCTAGGGATCGTTTATTAGTGAGAGTCTCTGAGGTGGGCAGATACAGTGCTTTACACTTTGGTGCTGGGGATCGTTTATTAGTGAAAGTCTCTGCCCTGAGGTGGGCAGACACAATGCTTTACACTTTTGTGCCAGGGATCGTTTATCAGTGAGAGTCTCTGAGGTGGGCAGATACAGTGCTTTACACTGGTGCTAGGGATCGTTTATTAGTGACATTCTCTGAGGGGCCAGATACAGTGCTTTACACTTTGGTGCTGGCGATCGTTTATTAGTGAAAGTCCCTGCCCTGAGGTGGGCAGACACAATGCTTTAAAATTTGGTGCTAGGGATTGTTTATTAGTGAGAGTCTCTGAGGTGGGCAAACACAGTGCTTTACACTTTGGTTCTGGGGATCGTTTATTAGTGAAAGTCCCTACCCTGAGGTGGGCAGACACAATGCTTTACACTTTGGTACCGGGGATCGTTTATTAGTGAGAGTCTCTGAGGTGGGCAGATACAGTGCTTTACATTTTCGTGCTGGGGATCGTTTATTAGTGAAAGTCCCTGCCCTGAGGTGGGCAGACACATTGCTTTACACTTTGGTCCCGGGGATCATTTATTAGTGAGAGTATCTGAGGTGGGCAGATACAGTGCTGTACACTTTTGTGCTGTGGATCGTTTATTAGTGAAAGTCCCTGCCCTGAGGTGGGCAGACACAATGCTTTACACTTTGGTGCCAGAGATCGTTTATTAGTGAGAATCTCTGAGGTGGGCAGATACAGTGCTTTACACTTTGGTGCTGGGGATCGTTTATTAGTGAAAGTCACTGCCCTGAGGTAGTCAGACACAATGCTTTACAATTTGGTGCTAGGGATCGTTTATTAGTGAGAGTCTCTGAGGTGGGCAGATACAGTGCTTTACACTTTGGTGCTGGGGATCATTTATTAGTAAAAGTCTCTGCCCTGAGGTGGGCAGACACAATGCTTTACTCTTTGGTGCCGGGGATTTTTTATTAGTGAGAGTCTCTGAGGTGGGCAGATACAGTGCTTTACACTTTGGTGCTGGGGATCGTTTATTAGTGAAAGTCTCTGAGGTGGGCAGATACAGTGCTTTACACTTTGGTGCCAGGGATCGATTATTAGTGAAAGTCCCTGCCCTGAGGTGGGCAGACACAATGCTTTACAATTTGGTGCGAGGGATCGTTTATTAGTGATAGACTCTGAGGTGGGCAGATACAGTGCTTTACACTTTGGTGCTGGGGATCATTTATTAGTGAAAGTCCCTGCCCTGAGGTGGGCAGACACAATGCTTTACACTTTAATGCCAGAGATCGTTTATTAGTGAGAATCTCTGAGGTGGGCAGATACAGTGCTTTACACTTTGGTGCTAGGGATCGTTTATTAGTGAGAGTCTCTGAGGTGGGCAGATACAGTGCTTTACACTTTGGTGCTGGGGATCGTTTATTAGTCAAAGTCTCTGCCCTGAGGTGGGCAGACACAATGCTTTACACTTTGGTGTTGGGGATCGTTTATTAGTGAGAGTCTCTGAGGTGGGCAGACACAGTGCTTTACACTTTGGTCCTGGGGATCGTTTACTAGTGAAAGTCCCTGCCCTGAGGTGGGCAGACACAATGCTTTACAATTTGGTGCTAAGGATCGTTTATTAGTGAGAGTCTCTGAGGTGGGCATATGCAGTGCTTTACACTTTGGTGCCAGGGATCGTTTATTAGTGAGAGTCTCTGAGGTGGGCATATACCGTTCTTTACACTTTGGTGCTGGGGATCGTTTATTAGTGAAAGTCCCTTCCCTGAGGTGGGCAGACACAATGCTTTACAATTTGGTGCTAGGGATCGTTTTTTAGTGAGAGTCTCTGAGGTGGGCAGATACAGTGCTTTACACTTTGGTGCTGGGGATCGTTTATTAGTGAAAGTCCCTGCCCTGAGGTGGGCGGACACAATGCTTTACAATTTGGTGCTAGGGATCGTTTATTAGTGAGAGTCTCTGAGGTGGGCAGATACAGTGCTTTACACGTTGGTGCTAGGGATCGTTTTTTTAGTGAGAGTCTCTGAGGTGGGCAGATACAGTGCTTTACACTTTGGTGCTGGGGATCGTTTATTAGTGAAAGTCCCTGCCCTGAGGTGGGCAGACACAATGCTTTACAATTTGGTGCGAGGGATCGTTTATTAGTGAGAGTCTCTGAGGTGGGCAGATACAGTGCTTTACACTTTGGTGCTGGGGATCGTTTATTAGTGAAAGTCCCTGCCCTGAGGTGGGCAGACACAATGCTTTACACTTTGGTGCTGGGGATCGTTTATTAGTGAGAGTCTCTGAGGTGGGCAGATACAGTGCTTTACACTGGTGCTAGGGATTGTTTATTAGTGAAAGTCTCTGCCCTGAGGTGGGCAGAAACAATGCTTTACACTTTGGTGCTGGGGATCGTTTATTAGTGAGAGTCTCTGAGGTGGGCAGATACAGTGCTTTACACTGGTTCTAGGGATCGTTTATTAGTGAGAGTCTCTGAGGTGGCCAGATACAGTGCTTTACACTTTGGTGTTGGGGATCGTTTACTAGTGAAAGTCCCTGCCCTGAGGTGGGCAGACAAAATGCTTTACAATTTGATGCTAGGGATCGTTTATTAGTGAGAGTCTCTGAGGTGGGCAGATACAGTGCTTTACACTTTGGTGCTGGGGATCATTTATTAGTGAAAGTCCCTGCCCTGAGGTGGGCAGACACAATGCTTTACACTTTAATGCCGGGGATCGTTTATTAGTGAGAGTCTCTGAGGTGGGCAGATACAGTGCTTTACACTTTGGTGCTGTGTATCGTTTATTAGTGAAAGTCCCTGCCCTGAGGTGGGCAGACACAATGCTTTACACTTTGGTGCCGGGGATCGTTTATTAGTGAGAGTCTCTGAGGTGGGCAGATACAGTGCTTTACACTTTGGTGCTGGGGATCGTTTATTAGTGGGAGTCTCTGAGGTGGGCAGATACAGTGCTTTACACTTTGGTGCTGGGGATCGTTTATTAGTAAAAGTCCCTGCCCTGAGGTGGGCAGACACAATGCTTTACACTTTGGTGCTGGGGATCGTTTATTAGTGAGAGTCTCTGAGGTGGGCAGATACAGTGCTTTACACTGGTGCTAGGGATCGTTTATTAGTGAGAGTCTCTGAGGTGGCCAGATACAGTGCTTTAGACTTTGGTGCTGGGGATCGTTTACTAGTGAAAGTCCCTGCCCTGAGGTGGGCAGACACAATGCTTTACAATTTGGTGCTAGGGATCGTTTATTAGTGAGAGTCTCTGAGGTGGGCAGATGCAGTGCTTTACACTTTGGTGCTAGGGATCGTTTATTAGTGAGATTCTCTGAGGTGGGCATATACAGTTCTTTACACTTTGGTGCTGGGGATCGTTTATTAGTGAAAGTCCCTGCCCTGAGGTGGGCAGACATAATGGTTTACAATTTGGTGCTAGGGATGGTTTATTAGTGAGAGTCTCTGAGGTGGGCAGATACAGTGCTTTACACTTTGGTGCTGGGGATCGTTTATTAGTGAAAGTCCCTGCCCTGAGGTGGGCAGACACAATGCTTTACAATTTGGTGCCGGGGATCGTTTATTAGTGAGAGTCTGTGAGGTGGGCAGATACAGTGCTTTACACTGGTGCTAGGGATCGTTTATTAGTGAGAGTCTCTGAGGTGGCCAGATACAGTGCTTTACACTTTGGTGCTGGGGATCGTTTATTAGTGAAAGTCCCTGCCCTGAGGTGGGCAGACACAATGCTTTACAATTTGGTGCTAGGGATCGTTTATTAGTGTGAGTCTCTGAGGTGGGCAGACACAGTGCTTTACACTTTGGTGCTGGGGATCGTTTATTAGTGAAAGTCCCTGCTCTGAGGTGGGCAGACACAATGCTTTACACTTTGGTGCCGGGGATCGTTTATTAGTGAGAGTCTCTGAGGTGGGCAGATACAGTGCTGCACACTTTGATGCTAGGGATCGTTTATTAGTGAAAGTCTCTGAGGCGGGCAGATACATTGCTTTACACTTTGGTGCTGGGGATCGTTTATTATTGAAAGTCCCTGCCCTGAGGTGGGCAGATACAATGCTTTACAATTTGGTGCTAGGGATCGTTTATTAGTGAGAGTCTCTGAGGTGGGCAGATACAGTGGTTTACACTTTGGTGCTGGGGATCGTTTATTAGTGAAAGTCCCTGCCCTGAGGTGGACAGACACAATGCTTTACACTTTGGTGCCGGGGATTGTTTATTAGTGAGGGTCTCTGAGGTGGGCAGACATAGTGCTTTACACTTTGGTGCTGGGGATCGTTTATTAGTGAAAGTCCCTGCCCTGAGGTGGGCAGACACAATGCTTTACACTTTGGTACCGGGGATCGTTTATTAGTGAGAGTCTCTGAGGTGGGCAGATACAGTGCTGTACACTTTGGTGCTAGGGATCGTTTATTAGTGAGAGTCTCTGAGGTGGGCAGATACAGTGCTTTACACTTTGGTGCCAAGGATCGGTTTTAGTGAAAGTCCCTGTCCTGAGGTGGGCAGACACAATGTTTTACACTTTGGTGCCGGGGATCGTTGATTAGTAAAAGCCTCTGACTCAGAAGTGGGCAGACACAGTGCTTTACACTTTGGTGCCGGGGATCGTTTATTAGTGAAAGCCTCTGAGGTGGGCAGATAGTGCTTTACACTTCGGTGTCGGGGATTATTTATTAGTGAGATTTTATTAGTGAGAATCTCTGAGTCACCCCATTTTGCTCTTGTGCTGGGAATGACTTTTAGTGAGAGCATTCCTTCCTTAGGGTGTGCAGACACAGGGCATTACGTCTTTGGTGCTGAAGGTGAGGTGTTAGTGTCTGAACGCACCAGCTCACTCACTATGCAGACACGGGTGCTGGAAATGCTTTGTTGGTGAAAGAGGGAATCCGAGGTGTGCTGACACAGCATTCGGCTCTTATGTAGTGGATGGTTTACTAGTGTCAGTACGTCCTGCCTATGAGGTGGGCAAACCGTATTAGGCCCTGCTGCTAGGGACTGTGTGTATGTGCTCTCCCCCTCTCCCTCCCCCCCTCCCCCAAGCATTCCACTCCCTCTGGGTGTGCAGACACACAACATTAAGATGTGGTGCTCAGGATGGTTGATTGGCGACAACCGCTTCCTGTCTCTCTGAATTAGACTGGAACGGTTGACTAGTGAGAGAACCCCACTGTCCCCCGAGATGAGCAGACAAACTGCATTTTTCGTTGGTGGTGGAAGTCGATTGTTAGTCAGCAGTGTGTGCTTCTGAATTATTCAGACACATTGTATTAGACGCTGCTACTGCACATGTTTTCAGTGACAGTGTCATCCTGCATCTGAAGTGCTCTGTTTTTGAGTGAGAGGTGCATCCTGGGTTTGCGGTCCACTGTTTGAGTGAGAGGTGCATCCTGGGTCTGAGGTGCACAGATTTTGAGTGAGAGATGCATCCTGGGGTTAAAGTGCACTATTTTTAGTGAGAGGTGCATCATGGGTCTGTGGTCCACTTTTTTTGAGTGAGAGGTGCATCCTGCGTCTGAGGTGCACTGATTTTGAGTGAGAGATGCATCTTGGGTTTAAGGTGCACTGTTTTTAGTATCCTGGGTCTGAGGTGCACAGATTTTGAGTGAGAGGTGCATCCTGGGTCTGAGGTGCACTGTTTTTGAGTGAGTTGCTCGTGCACTGTGAGGTGAAGATGCTGTGTGTGCTTTTACATGAACCCCTGTGACATTGCGCCTCTTTGAAATGTATCGTGGGTCTGGTGTACTAGCCCCAAATCCCGTCTTCTCGTACCCAATGCATCGTTAAATGTCCCATGTACAGCCGGGGTTAACACTCCTATTACCCCCACCCTCCAGTGACACTTTACCTGTCACTGACATGCATCAGTATTCACAGCCCGAGCACCAGAGCAATGAAAGGGGAAATGCCGAGGACCCCCCCCCCCCCACCCACCCTTTAACCAGCACGTGTTTACCATGCATGCGCGCTGTCCATGTGTGTGCAGAGTCAAAGGGGCGCTAAGAGAGGGGCCATAGGGAGGGAGGGGTCCGCGTGCTTGTGTGCGCGCGACACGCGTCTGTAAAAGGTGTGCCGCGTGCATGTCTAGATGTGTGTGTTCTGTATGCCGTATGTACATAACTTCTGTGCACGAATAGTTATGCGCTGATTTAGCGCGTGCCTCGGGCGCATTTGCATCTCCTGTGTTCTTAGAATGTCACCTGCGGCTGCAAGGACAGGTCTGCACGCTCCCCATGTGTTTAGCTGCGTGCTTGCATATCTCATAGTGCAGCGCGTGTTTGTGTCTCTGAAAGAGAAAGGAGGAGGAGGGAGGCAGACCGCGGGGCTTCTATCAATAACGCAGCAAGTGCAGTGGCACGTGGGCGCAGGGACGCGAGGGGCTCGCTACTGCTCCATCATGGTAGCTTTTTTGCTGCCGAATCACGGTTCTAGGGGGAACCATTTCCCCTGCTTATTTCATGACCCAGTGGCACCCTTACCTCGCCACTGGAGAGAGACACAGATAGAGAGAGGGGACGAGGGAGTGACAATGCCAGACAGACCTGGAGAGACGGAGAGAGCGAGAAAGACTACAATCAAAGAATAGGAGAAAAAGAAAGTGGAACATTGGGGGTGGAAGAGAGCAAGAACGGGAGAGAAACCTAGATAAAGGGACAAAGTGAGACTGAAAGTAGCAGGGGGAGAGACAATGGACTAGAAAAAATGAGCGCACGCAAAGAAGACCGGGGGAGGGGGGGTGACCAGTGTATGGAAGAAGAAAAAGAAAGACATTGCATAGAAGATGATGCTGTGTATAACGCGCTTGTGCAAATTTGACCATCTTTTGATATGCTTGTGTAAAATTAATGTGAGAGAGAAAACGAAGACGATGTGGATGGAGAGAGAGAACGAGAAGAGAGAGAGAGAGAGACTGGACGGAGAGAGAAGCTATATAGGGATGGAATAGAAGCGATAGAAAGGGAGCGAATGAAACCATTTGAGGCGCTTATGTGAATGTCGTACTCCTGAAAGGTCCAAGGTCGAGTGAACTAGAGACTGAACCTCTCCGCAGCAATGCCTGCTTCCTGTCTTTCCTCTCTGCGACGCACGCAACAAAATGAATTGCCCCTAGGCGCTATAACAGCTGACAGAAAAATACGTCCTTTCACCCGTCCCTCTCCCTGAATAAGTTTGTTTTCAGAACTGAGTGTAATGACGTAAGGCAAGTCCTCCCCGCGCTCGTTGCATAGTGTTGGTTCTGCACAGGTGTGTGTGTGTGAATATCGAACTTAGTCTGCACAACGAAATATGCGGAGTTGTGTACCTGGTTGTTTGTACAAATGTGTGAGGCTACACGCCTACTATATATCTTTTGGGGTGCTGTGCACCGGACATTACATAGGCATGTTTGTGGTTGTGTCCCAGATGTTTTCATTCTTTCATGAGACTGAATACCTGCTTGTTTGTGTTTATGTAAGGTGCAGTTTACCTGACTGTTTGTAAATATTCGCTCCTGTAATTGGTCGTCTGGCTATTTAGACACCTGTGTATTTGGTTGTTTGTCCATATACAAGAGGCTGTGTACCTGCTCCTTTCGATGGCCATGTTCACCTAGATGTTTGCCCTTGTGTATATAGGTATGTACATGTGCCTCGGCCTGGTACATGATTGCACACACTCAAGATGCTGCCAACCTTCAACTTGTATGTGAGTACCGCACTTAGTATCACAGTGTGTGCACCTATGACTACAGTGTTGTGGTGCTTAGATTTCGGGCTGTCACTAGTAGTGTCTCTCATGTGCCCTTCCGGCTTGTGAACACTGACAGCCGCAGGGCTCACTTACTACTTTTGCCCGCTCATTTCGGTTGCTGTCAAGTGTTACTCCTGGGTTCTGTGCGGTTCGTGGCTACAGCTGGGCTAGGCCTACTTCCACCAGTGACCGCCCCTGCTGCTGAGTTGCCCCGCCATAGGCGCTATATGTGCTGCACCTCGGATTAGGGTGACCAACTGGCATTGGTGCAAATTCAGGACGGTGAGTGTAAAAATTCAGGACAAAGGGTCAAAATTCAGGACACAAATTCAGGACAATAGGTACGTTTTACAGACACATCAGAGGAGGTCGCGCAATAGTATATAAGTAAGCCCAGCCATATCCAAACATATTAAAACATATTAAACCATATGCAAACCTTTCCATCATGTATCCTTCCATCTATCATTTCACTCATCCATCCCTTCATCCATCCTTTCACTCATCCATCCATCCACCCTTTCACCCTATCCATCTGTACACTTATCCATCCACTATTCTACCCATGCAGCCATTCACTCATCCATCCAGCCATTTACCCTTTCACCCATCCAGCCATCCTTTCACTTACTCATCCATCCACCCAGTCACCCGTTCAGTCATCCATCCATCCTCCCTTTCTCTCACCATCGACCTTTTCACTTAGCCATCCTTCCTTCCATCCATCTACTCATGAAATTCATCCATTGACCCTATCACTCATCCATCCTTTCTCTCATCCATCTATCCTTTCACTCCTTCACTCATCTATTCATCCTTTTGTTCATATACCTTCCCTTTCACTCACTCATCCATCCTTACATCCACCCTTTCACTCATCCGTCCATCCATTCACCCTTGCACTTATCAATTCATCAATCCAGCCATCATTTCACTCATCCATCCATCCACCCACTCATCATCCATCCTTTCAGTCATCCATCTTTCATTCATCTATCCTTTCACTCATTCATCCACCCTATCACTCATTCATCCACCCTTTCACTCATTCATCCACCCTTTCACTCATTCATCCACCCTTTTATCCATCCAGCTACCCTTCCACCCAGCTATTTCTTTTCTCTCACCCATCCTTTCACTCACTCATCAATCCACTCATCCTCTCTCATTATCCATCTATTCAATCTTTCATTCATCCATTCACCCTTTCACTAATTCATCCAGCGATCCACCCTTCCCTTCACTTACTCACTCGCCCACCTTTTCATATTAATTTTGAGCTGAGCCTTTTTGAGAAGAGGCCCATCAAGAACTTCACCCTCGCTTCAGGAGCCATTCCAGGACTGGGACAGAAGCCACCCAGGGCGGAGACAGGATGCACCACAGGGGGGAGAGGAGCCATCACTGGGGGGGGGGGGGGGCAGGAGCCATCACAGGAGGGGGAACAGGATCCACCAGGGTGGGCATAGGGGTGAGCATGCAGTATTCTAGTATCATCTTTGTCTCTTCCAGGGTGGGGTAGGGCTCATCACCCCCTCCTGGACAAGACAACGAGAGGACAGGCTCTCTTTCTAAAATGTTAGTTTTGCCATCCCCCACTGGGATGTACAGTACTTAAAGGAGATACTCCAAGAGAACTGATTTAACTGATTGTCCTCCATACTTTTTTAATCAGTGTGGTTGTGATTGTGCCATTTCATTACATTAAAGACTGCATGTTTGAAGAACCGGGGTTTGCTTACAATTTAGTGACAGTAATTAAGCTCTGTGAAGAGAACCACGTGATGCCTGGTGTAATCAGGGCCGGTTCTAGGGTGTTTGGGGCCCTGGGCAGAAAGGGAATGTGTGAGGCCCCTCTAAATTGCAGAGACATGACACATTCAGGGCTGTTTGCATCTGAATAGATGCCCCTGCGCCTGAAGTTGCAGCCCCTCCCTCTCAGTCACCTTCAAGCACCTCTTAACAGCTCATCAAAGGCGGAAGGTGTGAGGGTGGCCATCCCGCTGTGCCTCTCCAATGCTGCTGGGGGTCTGAGCTTTAGTACTGCATTGGAGTCTGTTACACCCGACCTCAACAGCACCGGAGTCAAGAAGGGAGGTGGGTGGAAGCTGTGCCGGCTTAGGGTGGTGCAACCGGTGCCCTGTTAAAATTACGGACAAATGGCGTCCGTTAAAGAATCCTTCACGGACAACGGACAGTCTGTGAAATTTACGGACGGTTGGTCACCCTACCTCGGATACGGGGGTACAGTGGCAGACATCCGGCAGGAACAGAACATCCAACCCGCGCACATCCTCAGGTGGATGCAGGGAGGATATTGTTTGGGAGAAGAGGGTGGGAGCGAGAGCAGCCCAAGGGGACAAACACGGGCTACCGATGGGAAACAGGTATGCACATGTCCAGCGATGTCTGCGCATCCCAGCCTTGACCTCTCTCAAGTTAATAAACAGAATGCCACGTGGCAGTGACCCCTCCTCACTGGCGTTTCAAGGGAAGTAATTCGAATCAGAGCTCGGCATGCTTGCTGCTATAGGGCATCTGTGTATCCAGGCCACCAGGCTTTGAGGTTTGCTGCGGAAGAGTAATGACGGCCAGATTCGAACATGTCCCGGGGATGCGAGGCAGGTTAGGAGCCCTACAGATCTGTCCCAAGAGGCGCATCCTATAGGAATCACGCCTCACGCTGGAGGAATAACAGCACGAAAGACAAGAAGAGGCAGGCCCTGGGATGGGATTATTAGCTTCATGTCTGAATAGTTGTGCAGCTGTTCAGAGCACTGAATCCCAGGATTATAAGAGAATGGCCCAACATCCCTTAACTGGGAGACCACAATTTCATCATACTCCGGGGGAGGTGGGGGGTGTTGTAAGGAACTGTGGGCAATTCCACTGCCTTGGTTGTATTTAAACAAAGCGATGCTTGAATGTATTGACTAGTTCCAGCTGAATGACAGAGAGCATTGTATTGTCCAGATAGCTTCTTTCATGAGCGGAGAGGATGCTCAAGAGATGCTCCCACCCCTCTTAATATCTGCTACAGACCCCTCCTGGGTTTGGGTAACTTTCTGTGTTCTGGCAGGGGCATGACGCAGGTACTTTTTACCAACCCCCTTTCCACCTCTACGTCCACTTTCCTACATCAGCCATAGAGCAGCCAAAATGCAAAGCTCTCCGGGAGGATTCTCCCGATATATAGTTCAATGTATGAAACAGCTTAAATCACATTGGTACATTACATTGTTTCCCTTTGCTGTGTTCCATCCTACTCAACCACTGTAGAAAGTTGAGGCACTAACTACATCATAGTATGCAGAATTGACTTACATTCACTTACCATGATGTAGTGCCCAAAAAAGTAGGATTGAGTTCCACAGTTGTATTTCTGTGGAGTCTCCTATATATCTGGGGTGGACTTTTGACCATAATATCCAACAACTTCAGCAGGAGCAAGGATGCTTACTAGATGTATTAATTAAGCCCAACTCAATGGTCAGATTGAATGCTGGATGCCGCCCAGTCTTCATTCATGTCCCATTACAAGATCAGATAAATCTGATAGATCCGTAAGCATGATCAGGTGTTGGATGGCTAAGCAGACTGCCACCCCAAAGGTCAAGCTAAGCAAACACGCAAACTGGGTTTAAAATATATTGTATATAAATATCTACATTACATAAATCAAAAACCAGCTAACCGCACCAAGTGAAGTTTTAAACACTGCAAATTTGCTATAGAAAAAGGGCCCACTAGAATTATGCAATTCTGAAGCCATGGCATTTCCTTGCTTATTTCTTGATATGTACAACTTGCCACATAATCCATCTGCTGCATACTTTGCAAAAACAAAATTCGAGCTCAGTCGGGTCCAAAGTTACAAAAAAAAGTGAAACGTGATGCCGCACAGTGGCAGACCCTTTGAAAGATTAACTGGTCATCTTTCAGTTACCAATTTCTGCGATCATGTGTTAAACTGGCACTAATAAGGTGATTCTTTTACCAGTACTGCAATAATGTGTGTTCAAATGTCAAAATAGCAAATTAATAATGTCATGCATTTTTATGCCTCATAATTTAGTTAAGCCTGTTGCATAGTTTGATCTTCAACTGCCACACTATCCCAGTGGCCGTCAGAAAAATTATTTAGTATAATGTTGCATAAAACTCCAAATGTTCCCAAACTCAATTTTAATCTCAGAATCATTAAACAAAACAGCTTCCCATATTAACCCATTATCACTCAATCCACACCAAGTATGCATGACCTGCAAAGGTACCAAAGACAATGGCTACCATACATTAAAATAATTCAACCATTGAGTGCTACCAGTAAAATCTCCTAATACCCACAAGAATATTTAATAAACCATAAATCACTAACATCTAACCAACAATAACCATCACGAACTTGGTTACAAATTGTCCAGCCACATATCAATTACCACTGCAAGAATGAAGGACATCCACCCCGCATCGATGTTCAAAAATTCAGCATAAAGCCTCCACTTAGAAGTATATCTGTGTAAAACGACCCAACACCAAAATCTCTAGTCTAACATTAAACACCTCCAAAATACCAACACCAAAACCTCTAACCAAATAGTGAGGCTTCCATAAACGTAACTCTAAAATATATCATAAACATAAATATTTGCGAAAACCCAACTTTAAAACCTCTAACTCTGTATGTATTCTCTGCAAAAAACAAATGCCAACATTTCTTACCACTCCTCTTAAATTTATCTGAATACTCTAAATTATATCCTCTATTAACACCTTTATCCCATCAAAACCTCTAATCAATACACTAAACTCCTCTAAAAACAAACAATAAAACCCATAACCAAATACTCAACTAAAAAAATACCTGTCAACAAAAAATAAATGTTAAACAAGCATTGGCATAGCCAATAGGTCTCGCCTTTGGGACCTTATAAGTGTTTTGCCATGCAACAGTTGTTGTTGCACCAATGATATTGTGCTGCATAACTAAATACTTATAAGGTCCCAAAAGTGAGACCTATTGGCTATGCCAATGCTTGTCTTTAATGAAAGATGTGGGCCTGAAGCTTTGTTTTCTGAGCCTAATCATTTCACTTTCATGAAAAACTTCAAGGCCTTTGGCTACTTGAAGTGCTTAGGGAATGGTGTGAAGTGTGCGAGAGTGGTGTCCGTTATGTTACATGTGAAAAGCAGGGGTACATGTGACATTCCCCTTTTATCCAAAAAGGTCCACGAGCTCCCATTGCACAGTATTTCAGAGATGACATTTGCAAGGTACACCGGAATTATGGGATTCTGAGGCAGTTTTCTGCAATAATTGTGGATTTACCACACGAAAAACAATCAACTGCTACATAAATCTGTAGATTTTAACAAAGGCAATGTTTCTCGCTCAAATGGATCAAAAGTTGCTAAAAAAGAGGCAACGTGTTGGTGCACTATGAAAGGCCCTTAGCAAAGGTTGACTGCCCACCTCTCTGTTGTCTATTGCTGTATTTGCGTGTTAGACTTGTACTAATGGGTCGAAACCTTTGCCTAGACAGTGTTACCAGAGTGAATATGACAAAATAATGAAGCAGTATTTCCACATTACCCTACATAATTTCCTTTTTTTCTTGTTGTGTAATTTACTGAAACCAGCTGCAATTTGTTCCTCCTTTTCCTCATAATTCCAGTGTGTGGCATGTGGCAGAAACAATTTGATAGGATTTTGCCACCCAAAGAAAAGTAATTAAAAAGGAAAAAAAAAACAAAAAAACAATCCATGTATATTTTAGTAGTGGTTTGTTTAATGTTCTTCCTGCTGGGACACTATTTTTTATATGTGGTACTATATGAGAAATTCTGACAGTACAACACATTTGGACTTTTCTGAGGTGTAAAGACTTTTGCCCAAGTTCACCAACACAGATACAGCATGGGCAGGAGCAGTGCAAGTTCCCATTATACAAAGAACAGTAGTGGCAGCACCATTAACACATACTACCACTGTCCTGCCTACTCCCAATCACCACAGGTGCTAGCTGAGTCTGCTAAAATAATTAGAAGTGAAGGCTCAGACACCACACTTCGAGGCACGGGTGACAGTGCACATATTCGCTATAAAAAAAATCCTCTCTTTATGTCACATAGGTAGATAGAAATGGATTATAGCGCTGCTGTAACTCCCTTTGTACCTAAACAATGATATAGAGGGCTAATGCACTTGCTGCCAAGATGTTCCTACAATCTGTGGCTTTAGAAGTTCAAATATTGCCACTAAGCCTTTCATTTCCGACTCAAGAGTGGGAAAGCGAGCACTGCAAAAAAAAACTTGTATGTCCTGCCACCGGTGAAAACATTCTGAGCTGCTTGGTGTCCCTGTTCTGGATAACCCACACTTATTTGATGTTTTGGTACATTTTGAAAGGTAGAGCGCATAACCCGCATAGGCCTCTAATTATTTTAACTATCAATTAAATCGCAGCTGTCGGAGGGTGGTGTCCTTTTATCAACAATCCTGAAAAACACAGCTCCACAGTTTTCATTATGGCTCCACAGAGATGAGAAATGGGAAATGATTAGAGGAGAGTGCAAGGACAGAAAATATGATGGTGAAGAAAAATAAAGAAAGCATAAGAGAAAAGATTGTAAATTAAAGAGGCAGGTGAAATAAAGGTAAAGTAGGAAGTAGAAGGGAAGAGAAGAGACATAACCGAGAGAGGTGATTAGAGAGGAGTAGGAGAGTGATGTGTATCATTAAAGCAGAGAAGGCGATGAAGATGGTGTTAGAGGTAGATCAAGGAGGATGGATCAGGAGAACGATGAGCAAAGTGGGCAATGGGAATAGGGTAATTCGTAGTTCTGTACTGAGAAAAGGATGAGAGGTGAGTAGAGTAAAAGAAGTAGGGAAGGCTGAATGAGGCTGTCAAAGGATTGGAATGATGAGAAAGGAATAATATCAGAGAGGCATGTGATGGGCATATGATAAAATGTGGCTGGGCAAAGAGGGAGTGTTAGGATGAGAGTGCTAAAACAAGAAAGTGACGGAGACAGAGATGGTGATCTGAATAGGAAAGGCTACTGGGAGAAAGGACGAGAACAGTAAAGAAAAGGGACTGTGTCAGTCACAATTTAGAAGAGACCGTTCAGTTTTGAGACGCTCATATTAGCTGCACAATTCCTCTTTGATTCCCTTATAATACATTCTACTCTAAGGACGGACAGCGGAATATAGGATTGTAAACTAGCCACCAAACTGTCAAGCTAAGTCGTCCACTTCAGAAGCTGTACTCTTGCCACAGGGGGGCAGCTAAGTGTAGAAACGGTCTCACATTTGATATCTGGCCAGTTTCCAATTTGGGTTGCTTTTCCAATTGTTATTGCATCTACTTCAACTAAATGGACAGCAGTAGCTGTTACCCATAATTACAAGAAGTTGAATAGCTTTACTATTTAAAATATGCATGGACACCAAGTATTTGTGGATATTCTATATGCTGATAAGCACTCTTCAAATAATAACGGCCTGAGAGCAGCTGCTGTTCAAAATGTTGATCTGCAATTGAAAAACAGGCACAAGGAAGCAAGATTGCAAGGTACTCATATGCACAACCCACTCCTATGGAAGCATTTCAGACTTCCAGTAAATACAGACCACCATTACACCATAAGGAGCAGCAGTCAAGGTAAGGCGGACAAAAGAAGGCCCAGTGGAGAGTGCCAATATTGAGGTTAAGAGCGGAGGTTAAGATAGAGAGGGTGTTAAAGAAGAGGCGAGAAAGATAAGGAGGAGTATGTGAGCGAGAGGGAGGACGGGAGACAAAGAGGAAGAGAAAGTGCAGGTGGTGATGTGGAGAGGAGGAAGAGAGAGAGAGAGAAGGGTTTTAGAAGAGAGTGAATTTATTTTGTTTGCTTTTGATACATGCACAATTGCCACCATTGCCTCATGTAACGTAACGTTTGTTTTTGAGTTTTGATTGTCTGCCATTTATTGCAGTTTTTTACCTCTACGTGTACTTTGTATGCTTTTGTAACCTGCACACATGTCACTTTTTCCTTTTGTAACGTATCGTTTGCTACCTCTTGTATTCTGTTTGCTCTTGACACTTGCACAATTGTCCCTATTGCCTCATGTAACGTAACGTTTGCTTTTGTAACATGCTCACTTGTAATTTTTCTTCTCATGTATCATTACTGTTCCTATTGTGAAGCGCTCTGACACCTTCGGGTAAAGTCAGCGCTATATAAAAACGCATTAAATAAAAAAATTAAAAAATGAGGGAGAAGATGAGGCATAGTGAGAGGATAGCGAGGTTAAGAGAGGCCTTAGAGGGGAGAGAGGAGAATGAGAAAGAGCAGGGCGAGGCAAGTAAAGAGGAGGGTGAGGGGAAGTGAATAAGAGGGTGAGGCAGGAGGATGCAGAGTGTTAGAACAGTGTGAAGCTGAAAGTAACGAGGGTGAGGCAGAGAGAAAGGAGCCTGAGGCTGACGGAAAGGAAAGAGGCTGACGCACAGGGAGCAAAGGACATAAAGCACTTCTGTGCAAAGCTCTAGAAATAGAGTTAAAACTAGTAAGCATGGCCTTAAGAGTATGCAGCTCATCTCCCTACAAGACCATACAGCAAGCACATCCTGACCCAACTCTCAAACACCTGGAAAACGCTAGACAACTCCATGGCCCACCTATGCTTGTTCATGGCCTTCCCAGATCCTGAATCCTGGCCTGCTTTACCCCTATTTGTAATGTGGCCAAACTGCGGGCCTTGGGTGCAGGGTGATGAAGGCACGCGGGGACGCGGGGCCATGCGAGTAACGGACACCACACCAATACTACGGTTGAAGACCCCGCCCCCGAGCGAGCGGCTTCATTTATTGTACCCCGCAGGCCACGCCTGGCCTGCGGAAGACGTGGGGCGGTCGTAGTCTGAAGGCTAGACCGTCAGATATAAGCAAAAATAACAATTGATGGACAGAATGCAGAACAATGTCATACATTCACCCCAGTACAGAGATCTGGGCCTAAATCCATCGTTTTTTTGCTCACCATGCCATTCCAGTTTGAACCCAGCCATATGCAAATCAGTCTTGACCATGATCTCTTGACTTGGTAAGAGTATTCTGCATCATTCAGAAACTCTGTCCATCACCACCCCCTTTTTCCCAAATCGTTTTTAACCACACTCAGTGTGGGAGGGTATGCTCAGACGTGAGTCCCTTGCTCATTGCACCATCAGGATTCAGGCAAGCTGGGCCGACGAAGGCTGTGATGCCAGAAACCGGTCCCCGGAAGCTTGTTTCCTTCCCAGTATAAGAATTGGCTTGGTAGTTTGGTTTGCCCTGTTCCCATCATGCACTGGGACAGGTACAGACTAATTTGCATGTAGCCAGGTTCTGAGCTGGGATGGTGCAGTGAGCTAAAAAACGGTGATGGATTAAAACCATGATCTCTTGACTTGGTAAGAGTATTCTGCATCATTCAGAAACTCTGTCCATCACCACCCCCTTTTTCCCAAATCGTTTTTAACCACACTCAGTGTGGGAGGGTATGCTCAGACGTGAGTCCCTTGCTCATTGCACCATCAGGATTCAGGCAAGCTGGGCCGACGAAGGCTGTGATGCCAGAAACCGGTCCCCGGAAGCTTGTTTCCTTCCCAGTATAAGAATTGGCTTGGTAGTTTGGTTTGCCCTGTTCCCATCATGCACTGGGACAGGTACAGACTAATTTGCATGTAGCCAGGTTCTGAGCTGGGATGGTGCAGTGAGCTAAAAAACGGTGATGGATTAAAACCATGATCTCTTGACTTGGTAAGAGTATTCTGCATCATTCAGAAACTCTGTCCATCACCACCCCCTTTTTCCCAAATCGTTTTTAACCACACTCAGTGTGGGAGGGTATGCTCAGACGTGAGTCCCTTGCTCATTGCACCATCAGGATTCAGGCAAGCTGGGCCGACGAAGGCTGTGATGCCAGAAACCGGTCCCCGGAAGCTTGTTTCCTTCCCAGTATAAGAATTGGCTTGGTAGTTTGGTTTGCCCTGTTCCCATCATGCACTGGGACAGGTACAGACTAATTTGCATGTAGCCAGGTTCTGAGCTGGGATGGTGCAGTGAGCTAAAAAACGGTGATGGATTAAAACCATGATCTCTTGACTTGGTAAGAGTATTCTGCATCATTCAGAAACTCTGTCCATCACCACCCCCTTTTTCCCAAATCGTTTTTAACCACACTCAGTGTGGGAGGGTATGCTCAGACGTGAGTCCCTTGCTCATTGCACCATCAGGATTCAGGCAAGCTGGGCCGACGAAGGCTGTGATGCCAGAAACCGGTCCCCGGAAGCTTGTTTCCTTCCCAGTATAAGAATTGGCTTGGTAGTTTGGTTTGCCCTGTTCCCATCATGCACTGGGACAGGTACAGACTAATTTGCATGTAGCCAGGTTCTAAGCTGGGATGGTGCAGTGAGCTAAAAAACGGTGATGGATTAAAACCATGATCTCTTGACTTGGTAAGAGTATTCTGCATCATTCAGAAACTCTGTCCATCACCACCCCCTTTTTCCCAAATCGTTTTTAACCACACTCAGTGTGGGAGGGTATGCTCAGACGTGAGTCCCTTGCTCATTGCACCATCAGGATTCAGGCAAGCTGGGCCGACGAAGGCTGTGATGCCAGAAACCGGTCCCCGGAAGCTTGTTTCCTTCCCAGTATAAGAATTGGCTTGGTAGTTTGGTTTGCCCTGTTCCCATCATGCACTGGGACAGGTACAGACTAATTTGCATGTAGCCAGGTTCTGAGCTGGGATGGTGCAGTGAGCTAAAAACGGTGATGGATTAAAACCATGATCTCTTGACTTGGTAAGAGTATTCTGCATCATTCAGAAACTCTGTCCATCACCACCCCCTTTTTCCCAAATCGTTTTTAACCACACTCAGTGTGGGAGGGTATGCTCAGACGTGAGTCCCTTGCTCATTGCACCATCAGGATTCAGGCAAGCTGGGCCGAAGAAGGCTGTGATGCCAGAAACCGGTCCCCGGAAGCTTGTTTCCTTCCCAGTATAAGAATTGGCTTGGTAGTTTGGTTTGCCCTGTTCCCATCATGCACTGGGACAGGTACAGACTAATTTGCATGTAGCCAGGTTCTGAGCTGGGATGGTGCAGTGAGCTAAAAAACGGTGATGGATTAAAACCAAGATCTCTTGACTTGGTAAGAGTATTCTGCATCATTCAGAAACTCTGTCCATCACCACCCCCTTTTTCCCAAATCGTTTTTAACCACACTCAGTGTGGGAGGGTATGCTCAGACGTGAGTCCCTTGCTCATTGCACCATCAGGATTCAGGCAAGCTGGGCCGACGAAGGCTGTGATGCCAGAAACCGGTCCCCGGAAGCTTGTTTCCTTCCCAGTATAAGAATTGGCTTGGTAGTTTGGTTTGCCCTGTTCCCATCATGCACTGGGACAGGTACAGACTAATTTGCATGTAGCCAGGTTCTGAGCTGGGATGGTGCAGTGAGCTAAAAAACGGTGATGGATTAAAACCATGATCTCTTGACTTGGTAAGAGTATTCTGCATCATTCAGAAACTCTGTCCATCACCACCCCCTTTTTCCCAAATCGTTTTTAACCACACTCAGTGTGGGAGGGTATGCTCAGACGTGAGTCCCTTGCTCATTGCACCATCAGGATTCAGGCAAGCTGGGCCGACGAAGGCTGTGATGCCAGAAACCGGTCCCCGGAAGCTTGTTTCCTTCCCAGTATAAGAATTGGCTTGGTAGTTTGGTTTGCCCTGTTCCCATCATGCACTGGGACAGGTACAGACTAATTTGCATGTAGCCAGGTTCTGAGCTGGGATGGTGCAGTGAGCTAAAAAACGGTGATGGATTAAAACCATGATCTCTTGACTTGGTAAGAGTATTCTGCATCATTCAGAAACTCTGTCCATCACCACCCCCTTTTTCCCAAATAGACCGTCAGATATTACATCCCTATCCAACTTGGTCTAAAAACCCCAACACACAAACTAACCACAGTTATAACCAGTTCACAGAAAAACTACACTGGTGGTGTTACTTGCGTGCCCTCCGTCTGCTGCCTCTGGATGTTATTAGCAGGCAAAGTCCTTCAGTCTTTGGCTGGGGCAAGGGTTGGGCCTCAGGTTATACCTTCTCGGCGAGCTCTTCTTGCGGACTGGTGGGAGGTCGGCTTTCTGGGGCAGAGCTGGCCGTCGGTGCCGGGATAGTCCCAGTGGCCCTGGATGCAGGTGTAGGTGAGCCCTCTGTCGGCCCTTCCACGGGACTCACAGGGTGGTTTTGGGGCACTTCTTTGAACCACGAGACGTTGCGGGACCCCTCCTCTCCTCCTTGTTGAGCGGTGACCATGGTCCCATGATTCGCGGTGACTTTCCAGGGCCCGGGTTCATAGTTTGTTCTGAATTTTCCTCCGGGGCGGCGGTCCTTTAGGAGAACGGTAGCCCCTGCACGGAGTGTCCTTTCCGTGGCCCGACGATGGCGGCTTGAGCGTTGGTTTCGGCGGGCTCTCCGGTCTTGCGCTTCCTCGGCCACCAGCGGGGGCGGCGCCCAACCTGGGCAGGTCGGGAGTAGATCTCTCCTCTGGGTGGTGCAGTGTGGCGAGCTTCGGTACTCCCGCAGGAATTCGTGGAGCCGTTTTTCTGGGTCGGCGTGTACTACGCCCGCGATGCGGAATACCTTGTTTAGCATGCGCATAAAGCATTCTACATATCCGTTGGCCTGTGGCCACTGGGGGGTTATCCGCCGGTGATGTATTCCTCTTTGCTTTAGGAATGTGGCGAACTCCACTCCTTGGAAAGGTGGTCCGTTGTCGCTCCGGATTTCCTGTGGAAGCCCGAACATGGCGAACACTCTTTCCAGTACCGGTTCTACATGGACGAAAGCCGTGGATGCTACCAGTTCAACTACGGGATACTTAGAGAAGGCATCCACCAGTACGAGGGTGTGTTTCCCTCCAGGGAAACTCCCAAAGTCTATGCTTACTCGTGACCACGGGACAGTGCACGCGTCTTCTGTGATCACTGGCGCGGGTCGTTCCAGGCTGCCGGTCAGTTGGCACAGCGGGCAACGTCTCACATACTCTTCCACCATGCTCTCCAGTTCAGGGAACCAGACTTTCTCCCTCATTCTGGCCTTCATTCTGGTGACTCCTTGATGCCCCCCATGGGCCAACTGTGTCGCTTTCTGTCTTAACACCTGGGGTATTACTAGTCGAGGTCTTCTGAGTAGAATTCCGTCGTGGGTGGCGCTGAGTTTGTGTCTGATTTGCCACATTTTGGCCATGTGCTCTCGTTCCTCCGGGCCCCATGAGTTAGCTTGCCGCAGGTAGTGTGTCCATGACCCCTCCTGTACGGCTTTCAGCGTTTTGTTGTAGACCACATCTTTGATAGCTGCTTCCTTTATGTCCTCCAGGGTCATATTCAGTGGGCAGGCCGCTGTAGACACCAGGTATACATACTGTTCAACCTCTTCTGTGTCCTCCGGGGTATCCATCTGGTCCGGATGTCTGGACAGAAAATCTGCCGGATTCTTGGCTCCTGGCCGATACACCACTTCCATCTCATTGGTTGCAGCTGAACTGCCCACCTCTCGATGCGCGGCGGTGGATGAGGTGCTGTCCCCTTAAAGAGCGGCACGAGCGGATGGTGGTCTGTTAGCATCGTGAATGGTTGTCCTTTGAGGTACAGGTGGAAATGGTTGCAGGCCCATTTGATAGCCAGCGCTTCTCGTTCGATTTGGGCATATCGGGTTTCGGTGGGTGTGAGGGACTTGCTGGCGAAAGACAGGGCGGCCCACCGACCCGGTTCTCGTTCCTGCGCCAACACAGCGCCAAGTCCTACTGGGCTAGCATCGACCAAGACTTCCGTCCGCTTCGTGGGGTCGAAGCATGCGAGCGTGGCTTCTCCGAGGAGGGCGTCTTTTATGCCTTGGAATGCTTCTTCCTCTTTCTGTCCCCACTGCCACTTTGCGTCCGACTTGGTGAGCGCTCGGAGGGGTTCCGCCCACGTGGCCAGTCCAGGGATGAACCTCCCGCAGTATGTCACCATGCCTAGGAAGCTGCGCACCTCCATTGGTGTCGTAGGCGCGGGTGCCTTTTTGATTGATTGAGACTTCCGGGGGTCTACCTGGATGCCTTCCTGATTGAACATGTACCCAAAGAACTCCAGGGACGGTTGGAAAAAGTGGCACTTCTCTTTATGTAGGGTGGCCCCATGTTCTTGGAGGCGTGCCAGTGTGTTGCGGAGGTGTTTGTAGTGGTCTGCCGCTGTTGCCGAGTGGATAAGAATATCGTCGCTTACGTTTAGCACACCAGGTAACCCTGACAGCATTTCCCGTATTGTATTTTGGAATACCTCCGCCGCGGATGATATGCCGAAGTTGAGTCTTTTGTACCTCCGGAGTCCCATATGGGTGCTGAATGTGGTAATGTAACGGCTCTCTTTGGCCAGCGGGAGTTGGTGATACCCAGCATTGAGGTCGATCTTCGAGAACCACTTTGATCCATTTACGTCTGCGATGATATCATCCATTGTCGGCGTAATATGCCGCTCCCTTCGTATGGCTTTATTGTGTAGTCTCATGTCGAAACAGAGTCGTATCACTCCTGGTTGCTTCGGCTTCTCTGCGATGACCATTGGGGACATCCAGGGTGTTGGTCCTGAAACTTTTTCGATGACGCATAGCTTTTCTAGGTTGTCTAGTTCTTTCTCCACCAGCGGCCGCAGATGGAAAGGGACTCTTCTGTGTCTCAACGCGACCGGGATGGCCGTCTTGTCAATGTGTAGTTTGACTGGGTCACACTTGATGCGTCCGAGGCCTTGAAATAGCTCAGGGAACTGGTTGAGCAGCTCCTCTACTTGGTGAGTCTGTACTCTTCTTGCGAAAGAGATTAGCCCCAGGTCTTCTGCAGTGTGGCTGCTTATTAGGTTGTCTGCTTCTCTGTCAATGACATGGATCGTTGTCATTACTTCCAGGTCATCTGCCTTGACGGGAACTGTGATTTTTCCTTTTAGCGGAAGGGGAGTGTCGGCTCCATATGCATATGGACGGCTTCACCGGTGGGCAGGGTTTTAGGCGTCGGTACTGTTGAAGGACAATCACATTCACTGTGGCGCCCGTATCGATGACAGCTTGCACTTCCGTCCCTGCCACGTGTACCACGCATGTCGGTTGCGGCCTGCGGCGTAACTTGAGTTCCCGCGCAAACAAGATCAGGTGTGCTTCCTCTTCGTCATCGTCCGATGACTCTTCACTTGTTTCTTGATACCTCCTTCCTTTTCTCTTCAGATCTTCCTGGGGCCTTCCCTCTGTCACCGACAGTTGTCGTATTGCCTTTGTCGGGGGTCTTCGGCTTCGAAACTCCCGGCCTCGGGTGCGTCTCCGGCATACAGATGTGAAATGGTGGGAATTCCGCAGTTGGTGCACGTCTTTCCCTGCGCGGGGCAGTCTTTCGCAGCATGCGGCTCGTGTCCGCAATACCCACACCTTTGTCTCGTCACTTCCGGTTTTGCACTCCTCGATGAGTCTCCTTGTGGTTTGGCGCGGACAGCGTCCGCCCGTTCTGTCTTGATGGTCTCAGTTCGCCCTGGGGGTTTGGTTAGTGCCTGATCCATTTCATTAGCTTTGGCTGCGGACAGGTCATGTGACCTTGCCAGTACCAGCATGTCCTCCAGCGCGATTTTCGTTGGCGAAGGATGAGCCCCCGTAGCGTCTTATCTCGGCATCCTTGTATTAAATGTGCGCGTATTTCTTTTGGCTGGTCGTCTTCTGTGCATGTGCTAGCAAGCTCACGCAGCCAGGCATAGAATACGTCCATCGACTCACCTTCCCGTTGTCGAGCCTGGCGCAATTTAAACTGCTCGAAATCTGGGTTCAGCTGTGGGTCGAAGTGGGCATCGAGGGCGGCCACCGCCGCATTGTAATCAGCGACTGCTCCCGTGTGGGGTAAGTGTTTGAATAACTTGAATATTTCATCTCCCGCGTAGTGTAGGAGCAAGGACCTTTTTATTGCGTTGTCCGTCTCCCTGGTCGCGATGAAGTAGTTGTTGAGGCGTTCTATCCATATTTTCCATCGGGGCGATGCTGTCGCCGGGTCTTCTAGTTCGCTGAATGGGGGTAGGACCCCGATGCCGCGTGTTGGAACGGAACGTGGGCTGGCGCAACTGCTTGGCCGGGTGCAGCTCCCTGGCCTGGTGCGGCCCCTTGGTTATTGTTGCTCATCGTGCGCGCCACAGGTGGCTGCCTTGGCTTTTCGGGGCAGGTAGCGTGTCTCTCCCTTGCTGGCTTGTTGTTTTGTGTCTCCTCCCCCTTCTCTCTCGGTCTTGAGTGCTTGTGTCCGAGCAGCGATAATGAGCCTCACTCATGGGTGTGTCATGGGCCTGTGTACATGCCCTCTCTTATCCCCTTATTTATTTATTTATTTTTGAATTGCCAAAGTTTGTTTATTTTATATGTCCTTTATTTGCTGTCTCTGGGGCTCACTTCGAATAGTTCCTGTCTTTTCTTTGGGGTGGTATGAGGCTTGCAGTTCTTATCAGCACTCTCCTGATGACCTGGCCTGCCATCGCGCAGGGTGTGTCTTTCTGGGCAGCACTCACCCGCAGCCGGGTCCACTTCACCGCGGAGCCGCGTGGTCTCAGGCCTTCACCTCGGCCGGGCGCACGTGCGCGTGCGTTGTCCTCCGGCGCTTTGATCTCCGTATGCAGCGGCGCTCGGCTGCTGGTGCGCGCGTTGTCGTCCGCCCCCACCCTCGTCGCCAGTGTAATGTGGCCCAACTGCGGGCCTTGTGCGCGGGGCGATAAAGGCGCGCGGGAACGCGGGGCCATGCGAGTAACGGACACCACACCAATACTACGGTTGAAGACCCCGCCCCGAGCGAGCGGCTTCATTTATTGTACCCCGCAGGCCACGCCTGGCCTGCGGATGACGTGGGGCGGTCGAAGTCTGAAGGCTAGACCGTCAGATATTACACTATTCAGCACGGTATCAGCAGACCACTGAGTTGGGTACACGGCCTTCTCTCTATACCTCTCCGGCCTTAGACTCTGTGCTGCATTGCTTCTACTCCACGCACAGACAAACAGACGATCACGGAGGAAAAGCTAGACATAAAAAAGAGACCAAATAATATGAGGTGCAACTTTTTATTATAAATGGCGGCCATCTTAGCGTGGTGCCAGTAATAGCTTGACTCACTTACTACTGCAGTTCACCAAACCTACTTTCAGTCCTTTAAGTTTATGTAGATAGCTCTGTAAGACAAGCATTGGAAAGTGAAAGACAAGCAAAAGTGAAAGTGATCGCGATCAAACATCAAAGCGGCCGCGAAAGTGAAAGCAATCGCGGTAAAGCGCGGCGCGCGCGACCGCGCACATGCACTGTAGCTCTAGGCTGGCCTGGTAGCACTTTTTGGAGCCCTCTCAATAAGTCTCGCCAGACCAGCGCATGCGCTGGGTCAGGCGAGACGTAAAAACTCACCAGCTAAACCTCTAACAAAATGTAAAGCCATCAACTCATTCCACACCAGATTGATCACAAAGCATTTTACCCAGAAAAATGTACATCAAAACCACTTTTCAAAAATGTACACTGTGCTAACACCCAATACTAAAATATGCAGCTAAATTTGAAATTCCTTCAAAAAGCTAAAAACAAATCCTTTGGCCACTTGTTTGACTTGTGTTAAAGCTTTATACAAATATACCTCCCCTACACATTAACAAAATCTCTAACCGGACATATAACCTACTGTCCAAACAGCCAAAATCCCTCTTTCTACAGTCAAAGAGAAATAATGTTGAAAACTCTATCCTGGACTCTGGCCTAGTCAAACAAATCCTCTAACTTGACATCCATCCCACCTCTCAGCAAGCACACAAACGTATACCAACCCTCAGGTTCTTCTTTAAAACACACCATAAAGCTACTAGCCAATTGCTATTGCTAAAATCACAACCACAAAAACTCCTTTTAAAGTGTCACACTGTTCTACTAAATGTCTAATTGTTTACAATCCCTAACTATAAAGTGTTCAAATGGTTATGCATAAGCGTACACACCCACAAACCATATTGAATTTGCAAAACCACAAATCCAAATTCAACCCCTCAACGTGAACGGAGTGTCACAGTGCTATGCCTAATTGCTCAGTTCCATCCACTACTAACTTGAAACCGCTGACCATTTCTAAAAACTGCTCAAAGAGGCCTGAAGCTAATATGGCCCAAAATATTTTTTAAGATCACTCCCGTAACACGCAAGTGACCCAAACAACAATTTTTTGTAAGTTGAAGTCAAACATTTTTTTAAAGTACAAATTTGCAAATACATTTGCTAAAAGGGCAATTTGCAAACAGTACAGGAGAAACAATTTTGAATATTTCAATGCTTCAGTGTCTGGCAGCAGCAAAAAATGCTTGGGCTTGTAAAAGCATTTTATATTCTGCTGCTACAGGAGTTGCTTCTGGGGCTGAATGGGCTAAGCATCTCTGAGCCCATCCTGTGATGAAAGCAGCTCGCTGTATTCATTACATAACGTGTATTTGTAAAGGGCACGTTCACCCCTGATGGGGCATCTTGGCACTGAATTATAGATGGTTATTTTTACCCAACTCAATGGTACTCATTTTATCGACCTCAGATGGATGAAAGGCTGAGTGGACCCGCCGGGATTTGAACCTGTGACCATGAGGTCGAACACAGGCCCCTGCAGTGGATGCAGCATTCTAGCGCACCAGGGAAGAGGTTTCTCTGTATCCCTTATGGTCCTTTCAGCCCAGTTCTCGAGACCCAAGCATGCAATATTCAAACCAAATATACAAAACCTCTTTCCGCAGCACATTCCCAACTCTAATAAATTGGGGGTAAGGGGTTAATTAGCTAAAAAAGTGCAAGAGGCTTGCAGATTGGAAGCTGGTGCCCAGTCACCACTCCCAAAAGTACCATGATCCTCCGAATAACAACACCTCGGTACTAGTCAAAGGAAACTAAAAAACACACGTTAACCAACCCTCAAAGTTAATAACCTAAAGTCTCTGAGCAGTCATTAAACTGAATTCCATGGGAAATATCAAACATGAAACTCCCATCAGTTTCTTCATTTAATCTTTGTCTTCAGATTGCTATCATCCCAGCTGCAACCACCAAGACCTAGGCATGATTACGTTCATACCCCGTACTCCAGCTCCATAAAGCCCAACCTCCTGAGTGAAAGTTCCCTCCCATCAGATATTAGCCCTTCAAAACTGCCGAACACGCACCGGGCCGGGGAAAGGTTTTTGCTGCACTAGGCGAAGTGATGTTTCCACCTTTCTCGCCCCGCTGACATGGCACTGCCTTTTGCCGCTTGTAGTCAAGAAGGGTTCCTGGTGGTGGCCCATTAGCCAGCCAGCGAGCCTCGTCTAGTCCTAGGACTTCCCCTAACCCCGCAAACCTACGTCGTGCACATGGTTTCCATGGAACCTTTAAGCAATCTGCATCCATTCATGCATTCATCCAAAGAGGAGAGGGTAGGAAGAGATGGGACTGGTCAATTCATCACCCAGATTACATGTCAGTGCAGATAGAGAGGGGAGAAGGAAAGTAGAAGGGACACAGGGTGGTGGCAGATGAGAAGAGAGGGCCCGAACAAAGAAGGGGAGATAGAAAGACCAGGGTTAAAAGGGCTTCAAGAGGTACGGAGTAGAAGTGGGTAAATCAAGAAGGCGGGGACACTTTTAGCAGAAGAAAAGAAAGATGGGAAAACAGAAGAGAGAGACAGAACGGAGGGAGGGTGGTGAAGAGAGGGCAGAAAGAACGAGAAAAAAAGGAGAAAGATGGCAGTAAATTACAAGAAGGGAGAGGAATTATAGCATGACAATCTAAAGTTGAAGAGAAGAGACAGGGATCACAGAGGATAGGGAGGTAGTGTTAGGAAAGAGGGAGGACAAAAGGAGATGAGAAGGAGAAGGGAGCACGGGAAGGCTAGATAAGACGGAGAATCAAAAGTGGCAGACACAAAGTGAAATTGAGAAGGGAAATAGAGAGAGAAGGGGCACAGGATGAGTTAGAAGGAGGAGAACAAGAGAAGGGAAGAAGATACGAGATTAGAAAGAGAAGGCACAGTGGCTGCTAAAGTGACACAGACAAGTGGGGCTGAGAACGGAGACCAGGGTGTGACACACAGAAAGAGACGGCCACACAAACAGAAGGGACGGGTGAACTCGGCCAAGGGAGGAGACAGGAGAGTTCCAGAAAGACAGGTAGACGGCAAGGCAGCGCAGCTCCTGCTGTTACTCACCACCCAGAGCAGCAGCAGGAGAAACAGGTTCCTCTCCATGGCCAGGTAGGGCAGACAGCTGCTGAGCTATAAACCTGCGGGCTATGCTCCCGGCTCCTGCAGGGTGCTCCAGAGGTCCCGAGCCTGGCTGCGTGCAGGGGTGCCTGTGCAGAGGTGGGACCGTCCGGGCTCAGTCGCATCCCATCCGCTCATGGGAGAAGGGCTCAGGATACTGCTGCAGCGGGGATCCCAGCACCTGCCTCCAGTGCTTAGGCTCGGCCCCCTGTTATTAAAGCCCGGCCCGTTCTCCTCCCACTGGCTGCAGCGTGCGCCACCATCACTGCCAGGGAAGGACTGCCCCTCCCTGTCTCCCTCCCACCAGCACAGGCTGCTGCTACTGACTCTCTGTAGAGATAATCCTTGGAGCCGAGCCCCGAAGACACTTAGCTGCTAATAATGTTTGGAAAAAAAAAGAAACACTGAAATGAACTGAATGGCTACTCGCGTTTCCGCCTCCTCCCCTCGTGCCTCCCAATCACTGCCAGAGCCGCATCCCGGCGCGGGCAGGGAATCCCAGGGGATGCTGCCAGGGCCAGAGCAGCGCGCTGCGCTGGCATCACCGGGCTGTCGGCGAGGGGTACTGGGGCGGTCGCAGTTCACTGCCCGGGGTCTGTGCTTCCAACTCCGAGAGGGACCGGCGGTGTCTGACGCAACAGCAGCCGTGCCACGGCGAGGGGATCTCTCGTCTCACCAATACACTCCGGGGTGGTATCCGTGGTGTGAGGGTGTATCTGCTGCCACGGAGGATTATATGCCACGCGAGGATATCATTCATATATATATATATATATATATATGTTATCTACTGGCGGTCGCCAGTAGATAGTTATAGTTAGGACCGAGTTCCCATAGGAGATCTGAAAATTCTATTTTGAATAACTTTGGCGCCGGTTGACTTATCTTCGTGAAATTTTCAATACGAATGGGGTGCTCCGCTCAGCTCCGACCCTGAAAGTCTTGGGGTGATTCGTCAAGCGGGGGCTGAGAAAAAAGGGGGTCCCAAAACGCGTTTTCCCCATGCATTTTCCCATAGGACATTTGTCGAAGGTACAGCCCGAACGGCTGAACAGAATTACTTGAAATTTGGCAAAGAGGTAGTCCTCAGGTCAGGCATGTGCCTTTTGCTTAAATGGTGTAAATCCGTTCAGTAGTTCCTGAGAAAATCAAAAGTAAAATCACATATATATCTGGGCGGAGCCTATCCACACATCTCATCCTGAGATCTGATTGGCTTGGCAGCCATCTTGGGACCAATATACATGATAGCACCTCATTAAAAAGCATTGCAGTTAATAGAAGGTTTTAAGACTTTAGTTACATTATAAATCATTTGTTGATGGTACCATACTCATTTTAGGAATTGTGGTGTGTTCTAAGGTGATTTTACCATGTGAAAAAGCCTTCTGCTGTGATATCATGAATCATGTTTGAGAGAAAACAATTTTCTCAAGCTTTTCCCACAGAGGTTTGGTAGGTGATCTATAAGCTAACTGCGAGCATATTTTCTGTAAATTCACATTATCTTTCTCAGTCATGTGAGAATGAAGTCTGACATTCTCAGTAAAACATGTACATCCAACAAGGGCAGAGACTGTCAGTTGATTCCTTTGTGTTCTACTGCAGCTTCCCAGAGTGTTCTAAAGAACAACTAGAGCGCTAACAGTCCTACTTATGACAAACGTATGGCACACCTGAAGCCATCTTGGTTGGAATAAAGTGGTAATTCTTAAAACATTTAATTTAATAAGGAACAAAATGAGGGGGTTCATTTTGCCATAGAAAGTAAGATTAGTGCTGCAGAAAGAAAAATTAGGGCACATTTTGAGTGACTTCTCAAATCCTCTTCTATTTCATTAAAAAATTCTGACATGCAGACTGAAACATGCACTTTCAATACCAGCAGCAGACTTCCCTGGTGAGAAGTAGCTTTACTACAGTGATCTAATAAGCAACTAGAGTGCTAACATTCTGAATTTATGGCAAATTTGTGACACATCTGAATGCCTTCTTGATGGAATCAAAGTAAAAAACTGAAAGTATTTCCTACTGAGGAGACTGTAGTAAATGAGGAAATTAGGAAACATCATAACAAATAAGTCTCCCAAAATGGTCTCCAGAGACAAAAGAGCCCAAATGTAGCCCAAATATCACCCAGATGTAGCCCAAGTATAGCCCAATGACAGAATGTCCCAGAGTGTTCTAACGAACAACTAGAGCGCTAACAGTCTTACTTATGACAAAAGTATGGCACACCTGAAGCCATCTTGAATGGAATAAAGTGGTAACACTTAAAACATTTAATTTACAATGGAACACAATGAGGGGATTCATTTTGCCATAGAAATTATGATTAGTGCTGCAGAAAGAAAAATTAGGGCACATTTTGACTTCTCAAATCCTCTACTATGTCATAAAAAAATTCTGACATGCAGACTGAAACATGCACTTTGAATACCAGCAGCAGACTTCCCTGGTGAGCAGTAGCTTTACTACAGTGATCTAATGAGCAACTAGAGTGCTAACATTCAGAATTTATGGCAAATGTGTGACACATCTGAATGCCTTCTTGATGGAACCAAGTAAAAAACTGAAAGTATTTCCTACTGAGGAGACTGCAGTAAATGAGGAAATTAGGAAACTTCATAGCAAATAAATCTCCCAAGATGGCCACCAGAGACAAAAGAGCCCAAATATCACCCAGATGTAGCCCAAGTATAGCCCAATGACAGAATGTCCTAGAGTGTTCTAGCGAACAACTAGAGCGCTAACAGTCTTACTTATGACAAAAGTATGGCACACCTGAAGCCATCTTGATTGGAATAAAGTGGTAACACTTAAAACATTTAATTTACAAAGGAACAAAATGAGGGGGTTCATTTTGCCATAGAAATTATGATGAGTTCTGCAGAAAGAAAAATTAGGGCACATTTTGACTTCTCAAATCCTCTTCTATTTCATAAACAAATTCTGACATGCAGACTGAAACATGCACTTTGAATACCAGCAGCAGGCTTCCCTGGTGAGCAGTAGTTTTACTACAGTGATCTAATGAGCAACTAGAGTGCTAACATTCAGAATTTATGGCAATTGTTTGACACATCTGAATGCCTTCTTGATGGAACCAAAATAAAAAACTGAAAGTATTCCCACTGAGGAGATTGCAGTAAATGAGGAATTTAGGAAACTTCATAACAAATAAATCTCCCAAGATGGCCACCAGAGACAAAAGAGCCCAAATGTAGCCCAAATATCACCCAGATGTAGCCCAAGTATAGCCTAATGACAGAATGTCCCAGAGTGTTCTTAAGAACAACTAGTGCGCTACTGTCTTACTTATGACAAAAGTATGGCACACCTGAAGCCATCCTGATTGGAATAAACTGGTAATACTTAAAACATTTAATTTAAAAAGGAACACAATGAGGGGGTTCATTTTGCCATAGAAATGATTAGTGCTGAAGAAAGAAAAATTAGGGCACATTTTGAGTGACTTCTCAAATCCTCTTCTATTTCATTAAAAAATTCTGATATGCCGACTGAAACATGAACTTTTAATACCAGCAGCAGACTTCCGTGGTGATCAGTAGCTTTACTACAGTGATCTAATGAGCAACTAGAGTGCTAACATTCAGAATTTATGGCAAATGTGTGACATGTCTGAATACCTTCTTGATGGAATCAAAGTAAAAAACTGAAAGCATTTCCTACTGAGGAGACTGCAGTAAATGAGGAAATTAGGAAACTTCATGACAAATAAATCTCCCAAGATGGCCACCAGACACAAAAGAGCCTAAATGCAGCACAAATATCACCCAGATGTAGCCCACATGTAGCTCAATGACAGAAGTGTGCAAAACACTTATTTTTTGTGTATTTGCAGTTTTATATAGTGCAGACTTTTCAGATATTGGAATGCTTTACATGAGCATTGGTTGCATCACACAAGATCAAATTCATTTTGGTTGTAGACATGGGGAGATTAAGTGATTTGACCACAATCACAGAATGTTGAGCTGAAGCAGAAACTCCAACCTGGTTCCCCAGTTGCAAAGTCTGCAGCTCTGGAAGTAACACCACATCCTCTCGCCAAGGTGCAACATTTAATCAAGTGGTCAACTGGATAAAAAAACATAAAGATTACAAATAATTTAAAAGTTCTTTGTCGCTATTTGAAAACTCAGAAAATATGTCCTCATTTTCGTTTTTTAGAGCACTAACCATGCAAATAAGACCCTCTCATATATGTAATTTCTAAAGGAAATACTCTAGGTATTACAGTTTTGATTACATCAAGATGACGTCAGGCGTTCCACACTTTTGTAATAAATATAGAATGTTAGCAATCTAGTTGTTCATTGGGATACTGTTGAGAGGCAGAGGCCAGGGGCACGGACTCTGAAAATTGAAGGCAGGTAGGAGAGTGCAGAGGCAACAATTTGACCACACTGGGCAGGCAGGAAGGGCAGTAGCAGCACAACAGACTATGGAGGGCAGTGGAAAGGGGGGCAGGGGCAACAAACCAACAATACAGGACTGGCAAGAGAGGCTGTGGCAATATAATAGACCATTGTGGGCAGAAGGAAGAGGCAGTGGTAGTACAACCATACATGCCAACAGACCCGTTTCAGCCAGGAAACGTCCAAGGTTTTTAAGATCAAATGGGCTTTATTTGATCTGTCTCCTGTCTACAATCTCCTCTTTTTCAATGTAACTCAAAGGGGAAAATCAATACCCCAGTTTTTTTCAAAATCTCCCTCTTACCAAGTTCAAAATGTTTGCAAGTATGGTACATTGAATCATGGTAGGCAGGAGGAATTGGGGTAGGGACATGGATTCGGATAACAGAGGACAGGAGGGACATGGAGAGGTGCACCAAACTGACCCTACAGGGCAGGCATCAGGGTTTGCAGCAGCACAATACACCACACAGCGCATGCGGGACGGGAGGGCAGCACAACAATCCATAGAAAGCAATAGGGAGAGGACAGGACCATGCACATGGACAACAGAGAACAGATGGGAAAGATGCAATTGTAGCTAGCTGACGATAATGGACAGACAGGAGAGAAAGCTGCAGCATAACAGACCATAAAGGGCAGGAGGGACGGACAGGGACATTACAATGGAACAGACAAGCCAGGAGGGAGGGAATAGGGGGTCTGCACATGGAAACAGAGGGCTGGGGGCAAGGTGGCAGGGCAGGAGCAGCAAGATGACCATGGAGGTCAGGCAGGATGGGCACTAGAAACAAGACACACCATGGAGAGCAACAATGAGAACTATGGTGGCATACACACAGACCATGAAGGGAAGGTGGGAGGGGGTCAGGGGCAGCTAGCTGACCACACAGGGTAGGTGGGAGGGGCCATGGCAGCACAGAAGACCATGCATGGCAAGCGGGAGGGTTAGTGGCAACACAATGGCTATGATGGGCAAGAAGGAGGGTGCAGGGGCATGAACAAAGGACCATGGAGGATAGAAGGGAGGGTCAGGACCTGGGCACAGACAATAAAGTCCAGGGTAAGGGGCCTCACAACAGACCGCGCGGGGCAGGCAGGAGGAGCAGTTGCAGCACAACAGATCAGGGAGGGCAGAAGGGTGTGGCAGTAAAATGGACCATGGAGGACAGGAGGAAGGGGATAGGGGCATGGCATGTGGACAGGCAGGGTGGAGGTGGCACGGACAGGTTACAGTCATCTGACAATGCTAGGCAGGTGGGAGGCAGGGGAGTGGCAGCTCAACAGAACACTCTGAGTAGATAGGAGTGGCAGGTCCATGGAACATAGTGGGCAAAAAGGATGGAACAGGGGCATGCACAAAGACATCGGAGGGCAAGGGGAAGGAGAATAGGGGCAGCAAGCTAAGCACAGAGGCTAAGCAGGAGGTCAATGATGGGCCATAGAATTGGGAAATGGAGGGCAGGAGGAGTGGACTGGTACATCATGCTAAATGGAGGGCAGTGGCAGCACATCAGACCATGCATGGCAGGAGGGAGGAGGCTAGTCCATGGATTCAGACAACAGAGGATAGGGAGGAGGTGGATGGGGCAGAAAGCGAACTGTTCAGAGAAGGTGGGTATTAGGAACTTTATTGTTTTTAAAATGTTTGTCTGTGCGAACTACTTAAAATATGAACAAGTATGCAGCATAATCTCACTTTTATTCAGGAAGAAGAGGACGTTTGTGACTGTGACTCTGGGCTCACTTGGCAGAACACCCCCTGACCCTCCACCCCCATCGCAAAATGTAATGCCCGTGAAAAGGGTAGGTGGATGCAGTGTTATATAGAACATAGTCCTGAGAGCACGATTGAAAATGAAAACTAGATGTAGTATATGGTATAAACTATGCACCAAAAAGTGTGATATAAGATGAACCGGGGCGTGAAATATAATATGCAATACATTGTGCGCAATGACAGATTCATTGGAGAGCGCGAGATAGCACAGGCACTGGCGCGTGCTATGCGATATGCGCCTTGGAGTGTAATATGCACAGGGCAGTGTTGTGTAACATAACTAGTCTCTAAAGTTGTAATATAAAATATGTGCTGGGGAGTGTAACATTGCATATGCACTGTGACAAAGATATGGATCCCAGATTGTAATATGTATGGCATAGCGCTGTGCATTATAACATACACATCGAGGAAGGCACGTTAGATGGGGCAATATAACCCGTGCGAAGGCAAGTGTGGCATGGCATATTCACGGGGTGGTGTTACAGTGCACATGGGCTAGAGAGTGTCATAGCATACGCACTAGCTGGTGGAATACAACACAGAGGTGTGAGGCAATTGGCGGGCACTGGTGGGTGTAACACAGCATTGGGCTCAGCCAGGAGCACGCTGTGACTCTCAAGTGAAGTTTGTCTCCTTTCCAGAGAATAAAATAAAAAGTATTACACATCCGGTGGTGGATGTGTTTTTTTTATTAACCGTGAGGGGGGTTTCTTGCATAGTTTGGTTGAATGTTTGTCGAATGCCCTTTGAATGGCTTGGTGTGCGTGTATATTAAATGTGCCCGTCAATAGCTACCCATGTTTGTATAAATAAATGACAAGGGTGTCTACTTGGAGAGTACCCACCGGCGGGGGCGCCGGGATTAGGAACGGTAGGGCGTCAGACACGTTAGAGCTTCACTAGCGGTGTAAATACATTCCATGTGGATTCATTCTATGCATAGTCGCCTTTTAATGAATATCACGCAAATCGTCATGGTGATAGGTACATACGGTTTGTCCAGCATGTCCTAGGTGTTTCTATAAATATATATATTTTTAAAATAATAAAAAACAAAGGCCGGCCCCGGGGGATGGGGTCCCCGGAGCCATAAGTGGCCTGAGGAGGGGGGCAACGCATCCCCCTCCTAAAGAATTTAAATAAAAAAAAGGCCATGACCCGGGGGTTGGGGTCCCTGGGGCCGATTAAGGCCTTGGGAGGGCCAAATTTATTTTTTTCAACAAAAAAAATTAGGGTGCAGGCCCTGGGGGATGGGGTCCCCAGGGCCAGTAAATTAGAAAAAGAAGGGGGGCCACACAGCCCTCCTTCTTAAAAAAATAAAATAAATAAAAGACCGGCATCACGCTGGAGGCCACGCCCCCTCCTTGCAGCACTCTGCAAACGCGCCCCCTGGCCAGTTGTAAGTTGGGGAATTAATTCCCCTTCAATACTGAGGGTCGCTGAGGGCCAACTAGCCCAACAGGTATCTCCAGTGTGCGCCAGGGAGCTGCGTTGCAGACAGGTGTTCTGAGGCCACGTCCCTTTTTACACCTCTATGCAACGCAGCTCTGTGGCGCTTACTGGAGGTACCTAGTGGGCTAGTTTGACCCTAGGGACCCTTAGGATTCAAGGGGACTTAATCTCTCAACTTAAAATGGCCACAGGGCGTGTTTACACACTGGTGAAGGGAGGGGACGGGGCCTGAGGTGACGTGTGCAAACACGCCCTATGGCGTGTTTTAAGTTGGGGAAATAATTCCCTTTCAATCCTGAGGGACCCTGGGGGCCAACTAGCCCACCAGGTGCTTCCAGTAAGTGCCACTGCTCTGCGTTGCAGAGAGGTGGTGCAGGTCGTGCCCCTTTTTACACCTCTCTGCAATGGCGCTTACTGGACGTACCCAGTGAGCTATTTTGCCCCTAGGGATCCTCAGGATTCAAGGGGACTTAATCTCCCAACTTAAAAAACGGCCATAGGGCATGTTTACACAGTGGGGAAGGAAGGGGATGGGGCCTGAGGTGACGTGTGCAAACACGCCCTATGGCGCGTTTTAAGTTGGGGAAATAATTCCCCTTCAATCCTGAGGGCCCCTGGGGGCTAACTAGCCCACCAGGTGCTTCCAGTAAGCGCCACTGAGCTCGTTGCAGAGAGGTGGTCCAGGCCGTGCCACTTTTTACACCTCTCTGCAACGCAGCTCTGTGGCGCATACTGGAGGTACCTAGTGGGCTAGTTGGACCCTAGGGACCCTCAGGATTCAAATTAACTTAATCTCCCAACTAAAAACGGCCACAGGGCGTGTTTACACAGTGGTGAAGGGAGGGGACGGGGCCTGAGTTAACGTGTGCAAACAAGCCCTGTGGCGCGTTTTAAGTTGGGGAAATAATTCCCCTTCAATCCTGAGGGCCCCTGGGGGCTAACTAGCCCACCAGGTGCTTCCAGTAAGCGCCACTGAGCTGCATTGCAGCGAGGTGGACCAGGCCGTGCCACTTTTTACACCTCTCTGCAACGCAGCTCTGTGGCGCATACTGGAGGTACCTAGTGGGCTAGTTGGACCCTAGGGACCCTCAGGATTCAAATGAACTTAATCTCCCAACTAAAAACGGCCACAGGGCGTGTTTACACAGTGGTGAAGGGAGGGGACGGGGCCTGAGTTAACGTGTGGAAACAAGCCCTGTGGCGCGTATTAAGTTGGGGAAATAATTCCCCTTCAATCCTGAGGGACCCTGGGGGCCAACTAGCCCACCAGGTGCTTCCAGTAAGCACCACTCCGCTGCGTTGCAGAGAGGTGGTCTAGGCCGTGCCCCTTTTTACATCTCTCTGCAACGCAGCTCTGTGGCTCTTACTGGAGGTACCTAGTGGTCTAGTTGGACCCTAGGGACCCTCAGGATTCAAGGGGACTTAATTTCCCAACTTAAAACATCCACAAGGCGTGTTTACACAGTGGGGAAGTGAAGGGACGGGGCCTGAGGTGACATGTGCAAACACGCCCTGTGGCGCGTTTTAAAAGGTAGTTTTAATCCCCTGCCCTATTATATACTAGGGGCTTACAGAGGAGGTCATGCTGATCACAGGGGGACCCCAACACATAGTGTTCCCTAGTGTATGTAGGTGTTTTCACTGTATTCTGAGTGTCTTTTAACATAGCACTGGCTCTAGGACTGGTTAGTCAGACTCAGTTACCCCCAGTATCCGTCTGAAAAAGTTGAGGGTACAGGATGATTTTGCAACAAGCCTTCTTTCTGCTCTTCTATTTGTTCTTTCTGCACGTTATCCTTCTTCCTGCACTTGTCTTCGTCTTTGAGGACTTCTGTTACTTCTTTCTGCATTTCTTTTTTTTTCTTTCTGTGTGTTTTTTCTTCTTTCTTCACATGTCCTATCTCTGTAGGCATAGTTAGAAATTAGCATTTAAAAAACTTTGAAATTCACTGAAAAAACCATAGGTTTCAGGCACGTTATAGTTAGGAATTAGCATTTAAAAAACCTTAGAAACTCACTGAAAAATCCATAGGTTTCAGGGGCGTTATAGTTAGCTGGACTTTTCACTCGTACAAAACCATTGAAATTCCCCCGTTATAGTTAGTTCAGCTAACTATAACTTGCGCGCCCGCAATGCACTGCTGATGACATCACATATTACATCACTCATGACATGGTTAGTGATATCACTCATGACATCACTGATGACATCTCAAATGACATTACTAATGACATCATTGATGACATCATCCTTGTGATAGAGTGGCAGACCTCCTCTTCCCCTAATATAACCTTTGATACACACATTCAAAAATAGAAACTACAATGTTCAAAACAATGGACATACCAATACCAGTTACAACAACCTATTCAGTAATTCTAAGATCCACATACACATCCACTCATTCACCAACAGTCCTATACAGTCACTCATACATGTACTCACTCATATGTACTCACACACCTATACATTCTGGTACACAACGCCACTCATCCATAGAGTTACTCACACACATAGTCACTCATGCTAATAAAGAATCAAACATCCATTTACTTGCATATACAGTTATACACACACCACCACACTTACTTCTACAGAAACTTACACATACTTAGTCTTTTAAACAATCACTTATAGAAACACATACTTATTCATACAGGAACTCTTTCAATCTCTCACTCTCACATATACTCACTTATATACACCAATAGTCACATATACTAGTTTAAAAATATGTAGTTACTCATAAAGACACTATTGAGCCAGTCTATCACTCACTAACACACCCATGCACACACTCATCCACCCATACAGTCCTGCACACATGCTGTCTTCAACACATACAAACAGTGAGTCACTCATTCATGCACCTATGCACTACGTAATATCCCCCACCGAACCACACAGACACTCATACTGATACTCAAAAAAACAACTAATAACCTATATAGACACTCATGTAGCTACTCACCAACCCATGCAGCCACTTATACACAAAGTGAGAGACTGATACAGATATTTACACATTTAAACATTACTCACTAAGCCATGTATTCACTAAGATAGACTTAATCAGTCAGTTATACAATCAATTTTTCAAAAACAAATCATCCATTTAGACACTTATATACCTATTTATTCTTCCATCGACCTTGAGATATACATATATAAAACATATGTAATTTTCAGAAAAACACACATTCACTGGATGATGTCATCAGTGATGTCATTTGAGATGTCATCAGTGATGTCATGAGTGATGTCCCTGACCATGTCATGAGTGATGTAATATGTGACGTCAACAGCAGTGCATTGCGGGCGCGCGAGTTATAGTTAGCTGAACTAACTATAACGGGGGAATTTCAATGGTTTTGTACGAATGAGAAAAGTCCAGCTAACTATAACGCCCCTGAAACCTATGTTTTTTTCAGTGAATATATATATATTCACAGAGAAAAACATAGGTTTCAAGGGTGTTATAGTTACCTGGCCATTTCACTCGTACAAAACCATAGAAATTCCTCCGTTATAGTTAGTTCTGCTAACTATAACTCTCGCGCCCGCAATGCAATGCTGATGATGTCACATATTACATCATTCATGACATGGTCAGTGACAGTACTAATGACATCACTGATGACATCTCAAATGACATCACTGATGACATCATCCAGTGAATGTGGTTTAGTTTGAAATTTAAATATGTATTATATATATACCAATCTGTATTGAAGATTGAGTGGCTATATAACTGTCTGGATGGAGGATTTAGTAGCTGTCTGACTGTCTGTTTAAGTGAGTAATTAAAAGTGTCTCACTTAATACATGGATTATTAACTAAACTATGTGAATGTGTGCAGCACTGTCTCTGTTGTTGTATAACATGCTGCATCAGTTGGTCACTAACTACATGAGTGTGTATATTAGATGTGTGAATGGTTGATTGACTAGGTGTATAGGTTTAAGAGTGCATGTGGAAACAGTTGTTTGGGTGACTGAGTGTATTTATTTGTGTGTTGGTGAGCGAATATATGTTTTAGTTGTACATCTTCAACAAAGTAAAAAAATAAAAGGCATTGTATGTGAGAGTTGGTGTGTATAAATAAGTATGTGTAAGAGTCAGTGATTGTGAGAGTAACTATATGAATGAGTGTATAATTGTAATGGTGCTTTTTTAACATATTAACTATGAGTTACTATGTGTTTGAATAAATGAGGTGTTGTTGGATAATTGTGTAAGTGAGTAAATGTAAGTGCGATTCATTTTTTTCATGAGTGAGTAGGATGACTGCATAACCGACTAAGATGACTGCTGATGTGTCAATGTCTAAATATGTGTATAAGTGCATTTGATAGTATTCTATTAATTAGTGACTGCATGTATAAATGATTCTGTTGTTGAATGGGTAGTTGTGTGTGTAGACTTAGGAATCAGTGAGTGGGTATGTAGTAACTGGTATTGGTGTGTCAATGGTTTCAAATATGGTACTCTGTATTTTACAGTGAGTGATGAAAGGTTATACTAGTGTATGATGAGGGGTATCAGATTGTCACGTGGATGATGTCATCAGTGATGTCATTTGAGATGTCACTGACCATGTCATGAATGATGCAATATGTGACATCATCAGCAGTGCATTGCGGGCACGCGAGTTATAGTTAGCAGAACTAACTATAATGGAGGAATTTCTATGGTTTTGTACGAGTGAAATGGCCAGCTAACTATAACACCCCTGAAACCTATGTTTTTTTCTGTGAATTTCTAAGGTTTTTTAAATGCTAATTTCTAACTATAACATCACTGAAACCTATGGTTTTTTCTGTGAATTTCATAGCTTTTTTAAATGCTAATTTCTAACTATAACGTCTCTGAAACCTATGTTTTTTTTCAGTGAATTTCAAAGGTTTTTTACATGCTAATTTTTAAGTGTGATAGTAGTTATACCTATTTTTTGTACTGATTTTCAACAGTTTGTTAACTGTTTATTTATAAATATTTTATTCATTAAATAACATTATATATTTTTCTGAAAATTGCACAAAAAAAATTAAAACTGAAATATTGATTAATTTTCTTGTTCTCATTTTTTATTTTAATATATTTACATTATTTTCTTTAAAAAAAAAAGTCGCGCACTCAAAGCGTACACATCACGGTGGGTGCACGCTTTCTAGCAGCCATTTTAGAAAAGTCATGAAGGATCCGCGTATGGTGTGCGATTGCTGCGTGTTTTTCAGTTACATCATATACATTTAATATCACATGATGTGCGCGATTGGTATGCTGAGGAAATATGAATTTTATGATCAGTTATGTCCCCTATCTTAGACCCCAACGACTCCATGTACATGCTACAAGTACATGTATGTTCCCTCCAGTTCCAGCTATGAAGACGCAAATACATGTGCGTCCAACGCCAACATGTCCTCTTTCAGATCCGCCATGAATGGGTCAAATAGTCCATTCCTAAGTATGATTGGCCACCGACTTTATATGGTTCACTTTTCACGTTTTACAGTTCAGGCGAGTAGGCCCTGAATTCTGTCATCAAGCCTTTTCCTGCTTCTGCCTCTGAAATGCTCCAGCCTGGACCTGCATCCGTGTCCATGAACTTTGTCTTACTCCCTGCGCGGCTAGCGGTGCCTGACGCGGCCTGTTGCCTGCCAAAAACTGTATTCAGCCTTCAAGTTATCTGCTCCGCTCCTCATCCAATGCATTCCTGTCTAGTAGTTTAGGTAAACATCCTTCCAGCTACCGAGCAAAAGGCTCGGCCTCGCTATCTCTATGCAAGTAATTCATAGCTCCTGTTACCATGGAAGATTCCTGCCCCCTCGCATCTCATGTAGACACATAGACGCTTGTACATGCACTAACAGTCAGTATAGAATAGATTCCGTCCGAGAGACCTTTCCTTTTGGATAAAACAGTTCCTTAAACAAAGATATTAGATACGATTTGGGATTAGGTTGACCTGACCCCCCAGACTTCTGTCTCCATATGTAGAGCTAAATGTCAATTCCCCTTCACCCTCTAGTTGCACGTCAATCACACGTCATGCGGCTGCGCGCGCATCTCTGCCAAATATTTCTGCTGACACTGCAGGATTCTCTTATGGATCCACCCACTTGTGACATCATTTTAAATGACGTTTCTAGTATACGCCTGTATTTACGCCTATTTTCATTACGTATGTGTATTCTTATCTGTATTATCAGCTGTTACGCCTCCTGCATCTGTCTTAATGCAATGCTTTTCATATATATATTGTTACTTGTCAATAATGTATTGCCTATCCCTTCCTGAACCTTCGTGGTGATGGAATAAGATTGCCTGGTTCGAACTATAATTCCTTTGTAAGGAATAAAGCCCTTTTCAGAACCTCTAATACCACGGATTCTGCCTCTTATTTTGACTGAGTTATTCTTACTAGACTTTACCGCATAAAAAATAGTACAGGTAATTTAAATATTTACCACATAAATTGGCGCCCGAATAGGGACACTTTCTCATCTCACGCGCCGGAGGTGCGTTGCAGGCCCGGTCTCCTGCCACAGCCGGACGGACAACAACGCGTACCCGCAGGATTTCCTGTATCTCCCTCCGGCCAAGCGGGGGTGACTGAGGCTGCGATCAACACCCAGACGAGGCGGTGAGAAGTGCGAAGTATCCCGACCAGAGCCTAGCTGAGAGAGCAAGATCCGAGGTATACAGAGGCCCACCAGGTTCCGAAGTTCCGAGTCCAGTCGAGTCCAGTCCGGTCCAGTTCAGTTCAGTTCCGAGGCCTTCCGTTCCGTGCTACCCGGTGAGTACCGTTGCTGGGGAGGCAGTTAGACGTGCACATTAATTTGTGCCGGTCCTGACGGGTTTGGGTACACAGATCCGGTCTGCACTGTTTTAGCAGTGTATCTGTACTGTTTAGCAGTATATCCAGTATGTTCATGTATATAATTCAATATTATCTAGTATTAGTATTATGTCAGTAACTAGTTTTCTTCTAATTATCATTGTTCGTTAAAAGTTAAATGTTAAATGTTAAATGTTTTACTGTGTTCAAAAATTGTGGTATGAATGAGTGTTCATTATTGTGTTTATTGTATTAATTGTGTTCAAGTTCGGTTCAAGTAAGAATCAAGTAGCAAGGTTTAAAGATGCCGTTCTTTTCAAAATTAAGACAGATCAAAACTAGAAAAGGAGTACTCGAAGAAGCTGTTCCCATTCCACCTAGGGACACTCCAGGGTATTTTATGTATCATAAACATGGCCTAGATGCCGTATTATATCTTGACTTATGGATGGACTACACCAAGGATCTAGCAGTAAGTCAGAGGTGGCCCGCAGCTGGGACATGGGATGCAGATTGCATCATGAGAGTAGAAGAAGAATTATGGAAAAAGAAAGCCAGACAGTCACAGAAAGATGCCATTGAGTTATGGCGTAAAGAATCGCATAGGCGCACAGAGAAAGCGCTCAGACAGGAAGAGAAAAGTAGGGAGAACTCAAATAAAGCCCGAGAAGACGTATTAGTTAAGGAAGGTATCCGAGTAAAAACAGAACAAGTAGACAGACAACGAAACACTCTTATGAATGGTATGTATCCTCTTTTGGCCGAAGGTTTACCTAAGGCCACCCCGGAAATACCGAAAGATTTGCCACCCCCATTACTCCCGATTAAAGCACATCCCAAGACCGCAAAAGATATTTTCCTTTCCTCCTATTTAGACGATGTAGCTCCGGAATATGTTAATGTTCCACCACACACGCCACCTGTCGATGGTGCTCAACGCCGAGAACATCCGCCCCCAACTCCGCAACCACAAACTCCTCCGCACAATCCCACGGGTCCATCTGTTTCCACCGCTTTTCCTGCATCCACAGTCTCTACCTTACATCCCACGAATCCTTTCGTGCCTAGCACCTCAGAAGGTGCGACAGCAATTTTTGCCACACCACCATCACGAAGCAAATCGTCTCTTAGAGATTTAGCAAACCAACGTACACCCCAAATAGCAACGTCCGACATGTTTAAGGAACATCTTGTAGATTGTAGATATGATCCAGTGCCCGGTAAAAATGACAGAATGCTGCTATCATCACTACGTATACGACGAGCTTCAATATATTTAACGGCGCTACACATGAAATAGCCTAGAGAGGGAAGTTGGCCTACCCCTTATTGAGGTTCCCGTAGATCAAGAGGGTCCTTACGTACAGAGTCAAGTATTAGGAAAAGACAGAAAGTTTCTACTCGATACAGGGGCAAGCAGAACAACTATCAGTCACAGCGAAGTCCCAGGGGCACCCCTCTCAGGCTCAC